>NC_054058.1:63839904-64152737 GCF_017639655.2 Falco naumanni | reverse complement strand
TCAGACTGGGAAAAAGAGAACACATTCTTCCTTGGTGTTGTCTAATTTTCTTAAAAACATGCTAGCTTTTTTTTTTTTCTTTAATTGAGTACTAGTAATATGTGTGGTTTGCTTTCCTTTAAAGACTGATTTTCCTGGTATCCAATAGGAACACTTTATTCCAAAGCTTTTGATCCTTTAGGCTATTTTCTTCATGTTTATCTGGATGGATGATTCTTCCTAACAGCTGGGGCTCCCGGCATTATTCCTAGTTGTCTAAGAAGAAATTAATTAGCTGTTGGAGAGCCAACAGATAGTGGAACTAAGGCTGAGATGGGGACTTGAAGCTTCAGCAAGATGGAAAAGGACAATTTCATACCTGAACATCAGTGACACTGGAGCCAGGACTACATGTTGGATCTGTGTATTGCTTAAGGCGTACATGCTTTTGTCCTATTATCCTCCACAGTAAATTTGTGGTAGTTTAACCCACTCCTCTGAGTAATGCATCTGTTTTTCCCTCTATAGCTCATAATTGTTGAAAAACCTTTGTACTGAAAGGGTCTGACTCGCTGCTATCTAGTACTGTGTCAGAACTAGACTGGAGTATATATGTGACAAGGCTGGCTCAAGGCTGGCTCAGGGAGGGATTGATGTCAAGTCCTGCTTAGAAGGGTTCAGGATTGCATCACCTGCAGTAAAAAAATTTAGCTGAAAATACCGTTAAAATCTCAGTCTGTATTTTGTCTCTGTGGTTTCCTTCAACAGCTCTTGCTCTGAGTACTATTAATTCTGCAAATTTCCAGCTGTTGCTTTTTGAGAAGTGTACACTAGAATCAAAGAACAATTGTTTATACTCTCTTGGCCATGGTATCTAGGTAGTAAAGGATAGTTCCACTAACACTCTACACCAAGGCTTTGCCACTGCTTGACATATGGTGTAATTTATCCCTGTTGACAAAAGGAACTGGAATCAGCACATTCATTTTATAGCTGAATCCTGTAATTCGTATTAATGTGTAAACAGTGACACATGAGAATTTTACTGCGTGACATAAAACATATATCAGAATTGAGTGGATGTGTCTGTGTTGGAAGGAAGCTTTTTTTGCTTCAGGGAAGACTGTCTTCCTCACATAGAAATCTTGGTGAAATAAGATCAAACCATCTGCACTGGAAAAGCAAATAAATGTAATACGAAGAGCAAAAGGAGATAATGCATATCTTTTTGGTACCCTGAGAGATGCAGATATTCAACTTTAGAGTACAAATGCCAACCTATGAGTTTGATGGATGCTTAGCATCCACTATAATCTATGGGGACTTAAAGCAGGCAGTCAGCAGAGCCTGAAGAATGACTCAACATCACCCTAAAGCAGACGTCAAAGGCCACATGTGGACTGTGCCATTTTAGACACACCCTATCTGGCCTCCAGCTATTGCTCTGGATGCATACAGGTCTCTTGTCAGTCTTGTATTGTATTTACCAGCCCTGTGCTGACATCTTGGATAACTTAGGGCAGCTCAATTGCCCTAAATGCCTCTACTTAGGCAATTGGCTTGCATCCCTACAAGTGGTCAGTTCATCACTACTGATTATATTGTCTCCTGGTCTCTGTCCAGTTACCTAAGCACAGTGACCCAGGAAATAAGCTAATCTAAGATATTTGTGGCATCTGCATTAAGATTCCTTTATACTTCTGGATCAGCAGCTGCAGTCCAGGTGAGTCCCACAACCAAGCTGTGCTCCACGTCTGCAAAAGAAAGTTTAGTTACTTAATACATATCTGGACCTTCGCACCTCTACGGTCTGGGGGGAATCCAGCTCCAGATTCAAGCACTTAGATTCAAATATCTGGAATTGCATCTCTCAGGGCCTACAGCAAGGATGTGCTCATGAATCAGCTTGATTCTGGAGTAAAGAGTCTAGTTATGATGACCATTTCTGTTACGAATACTCTCAGTTTACATACTGCAGATCTAACTGAACTAACTCAAGCATCCAAGAACATCAGCATTAAGCCCAACTTAGAGTTGCTTGTAACTTATATGGAAAAATCTGGGCCAAACCTAGAATTTCTAGGGTCCATTTACCCCATTAACAACTGAATGTAGATTCTGAACCATATTTAGCTGTCTGAAACTTTGAGTAGCTTTTGGCTTGGAGAAATAGGAAGATCTTTCTTCTTCTGCCTTGGTTCACATATACTCTGAATCCTTGCCAGCTGATTAGTCAGATATACATTTTTCATACAAAACTTGCCTGAATGACTGCCATCTCCACAGGACAAAAAAGGACAGTGACCAAGTTCCTTTGCCTTCTTCCTCTTGGACCTAGACAACACTCAGACATGTGCATTCATGGGTAAGCTGGTTGCTCCTGGAAAGCCATGTCAAATCCAGGTAAGGCTTAGGGTCCTTAAAGGAACATTAAAACAGATGAATTTCATGTAGTTTAATTTTTCTTGGGACTGTAGACAGCATTTTGCAGGCTAACATGAATAGGGATGTTGGGAATGAAAGGTGGGATTTGTCTGATCAAATTTAGGGCTGTATTCTGACGGAAACAGGCACTTCCACAACACATTCAACTCAGACTAATGTAGGTGTTTAAAACAGTTCAGATGAATCACACCTTAAAAATGGCCATGTTTTCCTTTAATCATAAGTGGAGAAAGGGGGACTAACATCTATACGGGTGATACTAGGTGGGAGGAAGCCTACTCTCAATGTGTCTGAAAATTAAATCTTTTTAGCTGTTGAGACACAACGTTGGTGTTCCAGACATAAGGGACAATATGCTGTACAGGACTGTCTGAAAAATAGGCAGCCTCCAGGATTTACAAAATACAGAGAGAGACAGCATTACTGTCTTGTGTGCAGCTCTGTCTAGGTATTGAAATGTGTCCTCTGAATTTCTAATGCTTTAGAGAAAAAAACTCTTTATACTAATATTCAAATTAGTTCCACACTCCAGTGTGCACTTGGAGCCTCTTTTTCTTTGGAACATCACTCCAGGGCATTGCAGGTACAACCTTAGGCAAGACAAAGATGCTGGGTGTGAGGATAAAAGGAGATGCCATTCACTGGACAAAGTTCTAAGAACCTGGACTCTTGTACCCTGACAATCAGAGATGGTGACTCAGACCACCAGCCATCCCAGCTGCAGATCTCAGCCACCCACCGTAAGTACTTGTGATCTGAGGCTGGACCAGCTTTCCCTCTTCACACACAGCACCAAACACACATGTTCAACTCAGATAACAGCTGAAACTGTGTAGCCCCTGGGGCCAAACCTACTTAAGGTAAATTGATTCCTGATGCACCTTTCCTCTGCTCTGCTCTTTGTGTTTTCCTAGCATCTTTTGGAATTCAAATGCTTCAATTTGACACAATCCTTTCATCTCCTAGTGGGTGAGGCCCTGCTATTACAATCCTCTGCATGTTGTATAATTATTGTAACAGCTCCCTTCGGGCTCAAGTCATTACAACTGTCATTTGATTAGCTTTTTGTCACCGGGTCTTTCAAAGAATGACTGCACCCTTCACACGTAACATATGTTAATTTATTTCCACAAACATCCAAGTATCTTTCTGCAGCTTGACAGTGACTTGATCAGATTCCGTGATTCTTTTGCTCATACTCCCTTCTTCTAACTATTGACCAGATGGAAATGGTGATCCCATGCCTGATCACATTTTTGTTTATAATTTAGGCTTATCACTATATCCAACACACACATTTCACCTGCACACCTGAATCAGCATGGGTTCTTCAGACATCTGTATAGTCATCAGATTAACATTTAATAATTAATAGTTTTCCTGGGTTTTTTTTATTTGGGGAAAACCAAAATTCCTCTTGCTCATCCCTAAGCTGTATCAGTGGCCTTCTACAGGACGTTTAAGTTTGCCATTGGCTTCAATAAGTGTCTAACTCTTTCAGCTGTGGCTATCTGCTCCAATGGAGCCACACCTGGAACATCTGTACACAAAGCACAGTCCATTCCTACATAATCTTCTATTATGAATGTTCTTGAAGAGATTCATATGTTTGAGAAATCTGATTTCTCTTACATTATCTTGATAATGGTTACCTACTATGGTCTGACCATAATACCAGTCACTTGAAAGTTGTACAGTATTCCTTTACCTGCATTTGATCCTATTTGTTAAACCAAGATGAGAAGTCCATCACAGGTTTTAGGTTGCTCTGGTTTGCCAAAAGTTTAAGGTGGTTCATACTCATATTTGCGCTTCTGTTATTCCTGTCTGGTAAAGCTCAGAAGAAAATCTCAAACAGAACCAGAATTAGCATCCTTAGACTTCCCAAGAAGCCACAGAAAGTGTTTGTGTGAGTAGGATGTGGGATGCTGGATTGTAGAAGCCCTCACTGCACCCCGCATCGGCAGTGCTGTGCTGAGCCATGCTGTGTACTGCGCACAGCCAGGTTGGGCTGAGTCTGGAAACCTCTACATGGTTATCCGCTTCCTTCCCTATAAACACAAGTTATTGACCTGTGGGAAGCAATTGCCAGGTCTGGTCCTGTGGCAGGAGCTGCTGTGGTCATCTGATTTTACGTAATGTTTTCTAGTTAGGCAGCTGTTACCAAAGAACAATTTGGATTAGATCTCTGACAGAAAAAAAAAACATAAAAGAAACAGCACTAACAACCTCCAACCGTCACTGCTCAGCCTCGCAGCCCGTCTTACACCATGACGTTGTAACAACCACAGTTTGGTAGAAAGGCGATGCAAAACTAACCAGATGGTTTGGACATCTGGTGTCATTTCCACCAAAGGAACTTGCAAAGTGACTCAGTGACTTTGGAGAGTCAGTAACCGTCCAGCCACTAAGAAGTTGATGTTTCCCTCACAAATGGCCAGAATAGATTTGCTGCTTCACTGTGTCCTGCACTGCCAGTGCCAGCCCCCACATCACAAATACTCCTGTCTCCGGTGCATTTGCCATCGGCTCCATAACGTTCAAGCACAATGCCCCAGAAAGGGGGAAATGCAACAGGGACTTTACAAAACAGTCCCTGCCCAGTTTTCAAGCCCTCAAAGGGCTGAAGAAATTGGTTTCTTTAACTTTAACTCACTGACGTGCGTGAGCGAGGTGGCAGCAGGGAGGGTTTTCATGATCTGTTCAGCTACAGAACAAAAATTGTGACTGTTTCCTGTGAAGGAACCGTCTGCTGAGGCAAAATGTGACAACTCATGCCCACTTCAAGGACTGCGTGCTCCATCCTGCAGCTTTTGTTTCAGGGACCAACAGTAAGTCGGGTGGAAATAATTTTTTAAAAGTGCTAATTTTGCTTTCATCGACATATTTAGGAGCAAAACCTTGTCTGTGGATCAGGCATCTTAACCAGTTACTGCCATTTGCTGCCTAAAGAAAATTTTGAAGGTAGGAACTGTCCTTTGCTCTGTGTCCTGGGTCATGCTGAGTCCCAATAAGGGAACCAAAACCAGGGAATGACCTAAAAGAGGCCCTAGAAAGTCAACATGACGTGCAATGCCATACCCATAGTGGTGAGTTAAATGGGTCAGGACACCTTCTCTGTCCCCAAGCCCACGGTCCGTCTGGTGTCTAAGCCAAGACAGACACACAAAGCTAGGCCAACCTCTCACATGTTAGGCCAGCATGGAGAAGGTACATTTGGGACATCAAACAGGTCTACACAGAGCTGGTGAGCTGGTGATTAGGGACTGTGGTGGGAAGGACACTCTTCTGGTATATGTGTCGAAATAATGACAGGAAGACCATGCCCGTGTGCCTCTTCGCTATGATGAAAACTGATTGTGTGCCAGAGCGCATGCTTATTTATCTGCTTTGGTTCATCAAGGAGTTGAATTCACTCATAAAAAAAAAAAAAAAAAAAAAAAAAAAAAAAAGAAAGACCAAACACTCCTTTTCCTTAAAAGCACAAACAGAAAGTCTGATTTTTAGGGAGTTGTTTCGCTCCTGTTGTCTGTCTTGCTCCTCCAGAGCTGTGGGCTACACATCGGGGGGGCTGATGCTCAGCCCCTGCTCTGCCATGATCAAGGGGAGACCCCTGAAACCCCCAAGATGGAAAAGCTTGCAAGTGTTCTGCAGGAGGCAAATAGCTGCACTTGGGTGTTACATTTTTCTACCTCAAACCAACTCTCGGTGGGCCCAGGAGATAAAACTTTGCCACAAGCTACAATAGAGCTTATGTGACAATTTTTTCTTCTGAGGACTCAAATGCAAACGTTTGACACGTGTCTGATTTTCTAACCACAGAGACAATATCTTCTTCCTCTGGGCTCCGTGGGGAGGCAGAGGCTGGAGGGTTTCTTACTCTTCCCTCACCTCCCCTGACTCATTCAACCTCAAAGATGCCTGGGCAACAGGAAAATAAACTAGCGCAGGAACCTCCTGAGCAGTTATTCTGTGGTCTCCCAATGAGTGCCAGCTACATCTTGTGGCTTTGGTCCATGGGGCTCTACATTTTTCCCAGGCACAGCTGCCCCAAGCCCCAGCAAATCCACAGCTGGGCTTTATCTGCTGGTTCCCGTCGTTTCTCCCATACCTTCCCTTCAGAGAAAAGTAATGCAGACCGGGGAAGGCTATTGGGGTCTGATAGGTGCTACCGAATCATCAAAAACAGGGTAAAAGAAAAACAATAAAAATGTGTACCCAAATGTGTACCCAAACATCTATTCTTTTTTTTTTTTACTTGACACAGGAAATAGGTATCAAAGGGCTGCTCTGAGGCATCCCAGCGTAAGAGCTGAAACAGAGCTGCTCTCATAACCAACGCACTTTGTGATTCTTGGTCTTTTGCTTTTCCTAGAAGTTAAAACAAAGGTTATGATACTTGTTTATTAGGAAGCTAAAGAAGAACAACCCTCATGGAGGCCTGGTTAGAGAATGTCAACCCTGCAGAAAAGTATGTGATTCAGAGCCTTCCCCAAACCTGAGGACATTCAAATTCATTGCTCCAGGTGTCCAGAGGAGACACTGGCCCATTAGCCTATGAGCAACACGTGGGAAGAGGGGCAGGAAACCATCCTGCAGCTGATGTTGGACCACAGCACAGCATCCCATCTTAAACTCTTCCACGGAGAGAAGTAGTATTGGAAACTGTTTCTGGCTAACAAAGCAATCCAGATCGCTTACTGTCTTCAAGGACTCAGCAACCACTAAGCTGTCATGCCCAAACCAGCTGTGGTCATACCATGCAACTGACTCTTGCATGCTCCTTGCACAAAGATATCAGATATTTCACTTGGCTCTGGGAATCATGCTCCCAAGGGAATCTTGCAGAGTAGAAACGTAAGATCACCATCATGGGAGGGACTTTGACTCTCAGGCCCAGGCCCAGGTCTCTCCAGATCTTTTCAACCACCATGCCAGGTGGTACCGGTTCAGCATAGTGCTGAATCAGATGAGAAGAGATGACTGAGCCTGGTGGGCAGAAGACAGGGAAACAGGCTCTAACTGCTGAGTGGGAGTGTGCAAGGAAGAATGAAAGGAAATTGGGATGGCCAGAAGCACTCAGCCTTGGGCAAGATTCAACAAAGGAATTCACCTCTCAAAAAAGAGGACTAAAATTGTTAAGATGTTCTATTTCTGATTTTCCAAAATGAAACACTGGAACTTCAAACTGCCTGTTTCATCTGAAAAGTGGAGCTAACTGTGAACACCAACAGACAGTGGGTTAAATACAGGGGAAATAAAAGAAATCAGCCTTGGAAGGAACAAAACTGGAGCACTGCATTCAGCTCTGGGACCCCCAACACAAGGACATGGACCTGTTGGAGTGAGTCCAGAGGAGGCCACGGAGGTGATCTGGGGGCTGGAGCACCTCTGCTAGGAAGGCAGGCTGCGGGATCTGGGGTTGTTCAGCCTGGAGAAGAGAAGGCTCCGGGGAGACCTTACAGCACCTTCCAGTACCTAAAGGGGCCGACAAGAAAGCTGGAGAGGGGCTTTGTACAAGGGCACGTAGTTACAGGACAAGGGGGAAGGGATTTAAACTGAAAGAAGGCAAATTAAGATTAGATATAAGGAAGAAATTCTTCCCTGTGAGGGTGGTGAGACACTGGCACAGGCTTCCCAGAGCAGCTGTGGCTGCCCCATCCCTGGCAGTGTTCAAGGCCAGGCTGGACGGGGCTTGGAGCAACCTGGGCTGGTGGAAGGTGTCCCTGCCCAGGGCAGGGGGGGTTGGAACTAGACGGTCTTTAAGGTCCCTTCCAACACAAACCGTTCTGTGATTCTATTTCAGCCTGACTTCAAGCAAACTTCTCTGCATTGCTTTGTTGATTTCCAAAGAATGCCCTTCCATGCCTTTCTCCTCTGAAATCCTCTCTCACTCTCCTCACACATTTTTATTTAATTGATTTCAGCTACCTAGCCCAGAAGTGTATGACTGCCCCAGCTCTGTCCACATCTTGAGTCAACACGAGCTCCTTTTCTTTATTGCTGGAGAGGCAGGGGAACAGTTGGGAGATGAAAGCCCTCCTGCACCCAAGTCCCAGTTCTCAGAGAGTGTGGCTGGGGGAGCAGCCCCCAGCATCATCAGCATGGTATCCCATTTGCTTGGGCAGAGGAAGGACTGGGATTGGTTGTGGTTTCATTCAGTGTGGTGCAGAGCCCTGCTCTCTGCTGCCGCACCATGTCACTACCAGCCATGTAATGAGAACATGCTTCAGGAAGACACAGGGTTAGCCCGGAATGCTTTTGGCAAAGGTCATGGCTTTGGAAACCTGGTTATGGTGCAAGAGAGATATGGCTTATATGTGGGAGACAGAAGGAACCAGGGACAAGACAGGTCTGAGAGGTGCTTGGAAGACATTTGCTCAGTAGTGACTCACAGTTAAGTCATCCAGCAAAGATCTACCCACTTCAGGTCCTGGCTACAACTGTAGTCCTGGATCCATAAGGCTCATAACAAAACCTCATAGAAACATAATTCTGCACATATTCCTTTGCCAGACTCATATGTCCATAATATCAACAGAAGATTCACAAGAGTAACAATAGTCAACACCAACAGAACGCAGAAGTTTAAACAATAAGAAGCATTCATTAACTATTGAAGTTTGGTTCAACAGTTCAGTGAGGTGCTGGAGTCATTAATCTTGGAGATCTCCTGTGCAATAACCACTGTTAGTGGTGGCGATAATGGCAAATACCTGTATAGCAGGAGGCTAATGCATCTAGTTGTCCTGGTGAGATGTGGTGAATACTGAAAGGTTGGTGGTATGCAAAAAGCAACCAGATAAACCAGTGGAAGAAAAACCTGTGAAGAGGTATTGAATATAAAGCTACGACTCCAGGAAGTCTATGAACAATGAGTCTTGCTGTGACCTACTACTGGTTTGACTTGAACTCTTGTTGTCATGCACCTTCTTAGAAGTATTTATGGGTATCTTACCTGTATTACATCTGGACAGGTAATACTGGGACTCTAATGAATCTTTTAATTTCTGAAAACTTTTGCATAAGCTTGAATCGATGTTGGTTAGATATCATCACAGGCTAACACTCCAATTGGTTATTCTAGCTGCCTGATCATGTCTGTGGAGACATTTGGATATGGCCTCAAGGATGAAGTGATTTACCCACATGCTTATTTTTCACAGGTGTTCAACTAATCTAGTATTTGTGTTCCACAGGATTTATGTAGGCATCTCTTACACTCTTGAAATCAAACAGTCATCCACATAAACCCTGTGTTACCCTTACATGGGTAGTGTCTGGCCCCACAGACAACCTGAAGCTGCAGGTAGTGATGGAATTGTCTCCCAGTTTTTCCTTAATGCACCCTAACCACATCATAAAGGGTTAATTCTTTAATATGCCACTACTTTATCTTTCTGACTTCTTAGTTCCTGATTACCATTACATTCTGATCTCCTTTCAAGGGATACAGCCTCCCACAAAGCAAGAATTTCTCTTCAATCTTAGATCGGTCATAAAGTCTTCTGTGTTTTCAGCTTCTTTTGATAGCAGCTGTTTTAAAGCAGCACTCTCATGTCTCATCTGGATGTGGAGTGCAGTACTCCTTCCATCCCTGCTGCATGCTTTCATAGGTAACTTCTTCTGCCTGAGTTAGCCGAAAAACATTAAAAGCACGAAGTGTTTTACAGCCAGCTGCTGTCAGAAATCAAACAACCTTCTGACTGTTTCCCTTTCTGTGGCACGCTTTACACAGTGATACAAAATGAAGCAGTGGCTCTCCTCTCTCCCTAAAGGTGCAGTTCACTTAGGGTTAATAACCAGGCTCATCTTCCAGGCAGTGTATTATTACTTTCCATTAGTTTAGTTTACTCCTTATACCATGAAATGCTCATTAATCACTCCCAAGGAGTGTGCCACGGCCCCGCTTTCTTCAGGGTCTGAGTTTCATTTATTTCCATTGTTCAGCCAGGGTACTTTCACACATGACAATTACTGTGCAGTAGCATGTTATCATACATTAGCTGTTCCTGATTAATTGCCTGTGTTTCTATGTTTTTCAGCTCATGGTAGCTCACCACACAAGAGCTTGCCAAATGAAAAGCTTTTTGTTCCCTTTATTTAGGGGTAAGCTAACCAAAGCTACCTGAGGTGTCTTGCTCATACACGGTGGATTTCTGTAAATGCCACGTGGCTACATCTCCGTGTTCATCCTAGCATGCAAAGGATATTGCTTCCAGGATCACGGCTCCCACTGATGGTGAAAAAATGTGTAAGAGTCACTTGGCATATTGATTGACTTGTTACTGTTCTGTGCAATAAGATTCATGACCTGGCTTCTGTTCTGTGTATAATACACATGTACATGAGATTGCCGCTGGAATAATGTTTAAGCTGCCTGGCAGGCCTGTCAGCCAGTAAATCAAGGCCTGAAAAGCTCTAGAAAGTTTGCAAAGCTGAGTAGAGAGTTTCATTCCTTCAGGCATCTTCCAGTTCCTCAGTCTCTGCAGAGTTAATCTTCACAAGGGTTCATCTCCAGCGAATTGCCCAAGATCTGATCAGCTGCCAGCGTTTAGGGAAGCTTCATTTTGGGGTACTCATCACAAGAATTTTAAGAAAGTCTCAGGCTCAGGGGATGGAATTCAGCCTTTTTTCGAAGTTTGTCCTTATCATGCACTTCCCATATGGGCACAGAACCCCATCAACAAACAGCTCCAAAGGATTTCTGGCAGTCCTGTCCTAAGAAGAGTGCTTGGGTTTCCTTCTTCTTGCCTTGAATTTCCAGGGTTCAGACTCTGGCTCTCCAGACATGTTCAGAATGAATTAATTTGACTTGAGGTGAACGTATCACTGACATTTCATGGCCAGTCTATTTCAATGTCAATTTAAATATGACCTCAGTGCTGATGATCATGTCTAACATTGCTACCTCCTCTAGTGCCTATCATTCTGAAACAGAACATCAGCCATGGTATTAAGATCAAAAAGGAGAAACTCTTTCTTATCGTCAGAGGAGAAACTGTATAATGTTCAGTAAGCAAATGAGTGGTTTACATACTGAAAGAGATTTTTTAGGCATTGCCTTTTTTTCCCATTGCACAGTTGCAAATACATATTGTAACCAGTCTTGGGATTTTGAACTCAGGATTAACTGCTCACAAGCTAACAGTAAACTTTTGTTAAACTAGATGTAATTAAAACTTTTTCCCTACAGCGTCCAAAAGTACAGACAGTCTTCTAACACCTTTTATTTTTTGTGCCATTGCTTGGTCTATGACTCGGATGAGTAATTTCCATTAAATGCAATGTGGATTAAAGCCTTACGTAGCCCACTGAAACTCACCGTGTTTCTCATCTACAGTAATTGCTCTTATTTGTGCTCTACAAAAATGTTTAGAGTAAAAAATTAAGCTAGACTCACAGGTGGTGTAAGCGTGTGTTCAGAGAAATCAGAATTACAGTAAAATAGGATCTGGAGAGACCACCTCTTCCTTCATCTCTCCCAGGGTATGATTAACCCTATCTATTTCGGTTTTCTGTATGTTTGCTTAATTCCTCATTAAAATCTCCTACCAGTTTTTGTACATGGGCAAGATCACCTGACTTGTTCTTAAAACCTCGAGTGCTGGAGCCTCTGCAATGTACCTGCAGCAACCTGTTCAGAGCTTCTCAGTGGCAGCTGATGAAGCGTGACCCCCAGCGTCTGCCCTAATTCCTGCTTCTTGCCATTCAAACCCGTTATTGCCAGTCCTGTTCCTGTCACTGGAGCCAGCGAACACGTATCACAGCAAACGCCCATCAGTATTTTAGGGTTAAAATGGCCTTCAGTGTGAATCCTTTTTTACAAAGGAAGAATACATAATAAGGCACCGCTTTTTCCCCTTAAGTGCTTACCGCCAAAAAAAGGAAAGGAAGGAGAAAGTGATACTCCAAGAATGCCAGAATACTGAAAGACAGCAAGGTAGTGCAGTATATGCTACCCCATCTTATTTTTTATTTAATTAATAGCTCCATCCTGCAACCACTTGAACAATTTTGTTCCATTAAGCTTGTGGACACATAAATATTGACAACTTTCATTCACAAAAACATCTTTCTTCCTTTGTAAAGATTACGGGCTGTTCATGGTCTCCAGGCCTGATTTATAAACCCAGCTAGCTAAAATCTGAATTGATCTTCATATTTCTATAGATATATGCTGGAAAATAGCCTTTCTTGAATTGTTGCTTTAAAAAAAAAAAAAATACGCAGTTATTCAAAAACCTACATGAGTAATAGGTTACCAGAACGTGCCATTGTCCAGCCAACTTCAGAAATTGAGTCATCTGTTTTATTTTGGTATGTCATGTTGTCAAACAATCTTCAAAAATTTCACATTTGAGAACTGCCTCAAACCTAAATTCTCTCTAAGCGGTGCATTTCAGGAGCCTGTCAAAAAAAAAAACAGGCTCCAGTGTGTTCTAGTGAATTCAAAAGAATGTACACATATACTTGCAATATATATAATTTTTGCAGTTTGAAAGCCAGATTCAGTCATAAAACCCCTATTCACTGTTTCTCTGTGTAATGGAAAAGATGAGTCGATCATGAACGCAGTGCTTGGGCCTGAATCTCTTCGCCCCAAAGCCTGCACAAACAGAAGTAACCTGAACAAATTATTACACCAGCATGAAAGTAGAGCAACTGGGAGAAGAATAATATTCCTCTGTGAATGAAGCTGAAGAGGTTTATTTTACTTTCATTTATTCCCAGGCCTTTCAGCTGGAAACACTGGGGTTTTTTTTCTAAACTTTGTATAGCATAACTTGAGGCTGCTATAAAAACTCCTTTATTCTTTTGGAAGTCAGGCTTCCTTCCTCCTTTGTAGCATCCGTAACCCTTGACTCTCTCATGGAAAATGCTTTCCTCAAAGCCTCCTCAGAAAAGTGATTGATTTGACGTTGGTTTTCAACTTGATTGCATTTTGTGTGATAGGGATTGTAAGCAACATTGACCTAATCTTATCACCTGTGGTATGAAAGAACAAATTTAAGTGAATTATTTGCATTTGCTGCAGGCATCTACAGGTGTTTGCCCATAAGATCAATTTTATGGACTCATTGGCCCCACATACTGCAGGATTTGGGGCTGTATCTACATGGCTTTTGCATAAGCCCAGCTCTGACTTACCCAGCCTGTTTGGATCCAGTGCATCCCATGGCACCCAAGCTGCTGACAGATAACCAGAGCTCAGCTCACTCTGAGCACCGGGTGGTTAAGTTGTACATTAGCAGTCCCCAAAATGACCATGGTCACCTTCCTCCAGTTACATCCCTGCACCATTTAAGGCTTTTCTGACATGGCTTAGGTGTGCCCACTGTGAGGACCGTATGCAGCAGCATGTAAGGGTATCTCAGGGAGGACAGATGTTGCAAGAACCTTTGCAAAGAGCCTTCTAGCACTCACATTATGCTGGCTTCACTGGTGTCATGATGTCTCTCTATCGTCTTCCACTCTATCCTCGGTTACCCATCACAGCTGACATATGGACCAGCTCAAACTATTTGCAAAACAAAAGTGGAACGAAGAGCTAGAATGAGGCCTAAGCACATCCAGAACTGCAAGTCAGGCTTAACTGGTGGACAAAATTCAATTATCTTCTAACAGCCTTGTGATACATATGTCTGGCAGTTGGTGGTCCTCAGGAATTCACTCTTGGGATGAGTGTCCGGGCTGGGTCAAGGAGCTGGGGACCTGGGGCTGGCCAGCTGCAGCCCTTCCACCTATTTCGGTTCAGATACACTGCACAACACAGGAAATCACTACCCAAGAACACAAACCAAAACATACACAGAGTTTTAGTTTCAGTTCAGTACTCCCAAAAGATGGCTGGTTCTCATTAAAAGTATAATATCCAAAAGGCTGGAAAGAGGAGTCATCTTTACCAGAGATGGAGTTGGCAGGAACCTAATAGATTATCCTCTCCATCCCTCTACCCCAAGGCAAGATCAGCCCTACCCAAGACCCTCTCAATAAATGTTTGTCTAAGTTATTTTGAAAAGAGAAATACCAGAGTTCCCACCCCTTCCCCATGAATGCATCACTAGTCCTAGCATTAAAAAGCTTTTTTCACATCAAAACTAATAATATGAGATGAAAAGTTCAATAAGATTTCTCATTCACAAACTCTACAGATGTTTCTCTGTAAATACTCTGACTAAAATATGATTCCTTTTATTATGACGATGACGATGATGATGATGATGATGTTACTAGGATTATTTCGGTTGCAGTGCAATCTGATCTCAGGGTGAGAACAAAACTGAAGCAAGCCATCAGTTCAAACCATCAGTCAAAGCTGTCATGCAAACCGCAGCCATCAGCCACATTGAACCAATCTGATCTTCTCGGGACACCCTGCACAGCCAAAGGCAAGCTCAGCCCAGGAAGCCACTGGGGATATCTTTCTTTAAAAAAGATGATTCAGAGAGATTAGGAAGTACACCCAAATGCCTAATGCAGCCAGCCCTTCCTGCAATTTCTGGCCAAAATGTCTTGTCCCCAGCAGACACAGAAAAGAGATACACCACTTTCTTTGCCACTGTTAGCTTATTTGAAAGTTGTTGGCATACCCTGCTTTGGTGCTCACTTCTCTTGATCTAAACATCCTCGATGGCTTCCATCCTTTGCCATGGCCATGTTCCCTACACCCTGATCCTTGTTACCATCCTCTGGCCTCCTCTTCAAATAACCTAGGAGCCCACTTGGCACCTATTGCAGTCAAAGAGAAGATGACCTCTAGATGGCCCAGCCTTCAAATACAGGTTTCTCAGGCTGCACTAAAACAGCAGCTTTTCCCTTCACATGGAGACTGTGCTCAGTGGGACTTCATTTCATCCAGTCTGGCTGTATTTTTATTGTCCAAACAACAAAATAAGATTTGGTTGAAAGCATTTCCGTAATAATTTGGTTTCCTCTTCAGTTCCTGTCCCCTTAGTTTGTTTTGCTTGATTTAATATCTCAGGATGATTCAGAAACTCACAGAAACCCAAGAGGATTGCAGCCACTGACATTTATTTGCTTCAGCAGCCCTGGAAGTGGCACAAAGCATCAAGCTGTGTGTTGTGCTGTGTTACAGATCTTGCCCTCTCTTCCTGCCTCTTTCTTTGTTTCCACCAGATATTCCCATCCCTGGAGCAGAGTTGGCATAATGAATGGCAAGACTGATCCTGATCCCGTGAAATCAGCCCTCTATTCTACTTTAAACTATAGCAGCAATCTCTGTAGTGAAAGCCACTGGTCAGCTGGAGGGGGAGGGTCATAAAACCAGCCAGAATTGTTAACTCCTGAGATGTTTATAATTCAGATCCACAGCCCTAAAGTTTGTCAGCAGAGGACACCGCTATGATACTGTTGAAAGTGCAATGCAGAATCAAGAGAGTCAAACCAGTATAAATTTTGAAATAGATGCTTCTATTTTGATGCAAATAATCTTTTCTTGTAGAGTAAGTCTGTGAAAGCACGTTAAAGGCAAACCAAAATGTTTCAGCCTGTCAATGAAAGAAATGCATCTTCCCAATAATTTGTATTGACAAGACTGTATTAGGTTAATTAGCTCAGTAGTCAACAGCATTGCACATCTTTTAACCTTTGCATTGAGCTTCTAAGTCGTGTTCTTTTATCTCTTCAAAAGAAAAAGCAATGTTGGGGAAAGATGTCAAATTTTGTATGACTCCAGACAGCAGCTGGAACATAGATAAGTTTCTGCTTACAAAAACCTTTCTCCAAAAGACTTTTAAGCTGGGCTTTTATGTGGACAACATGTCCACAACTTGGTAATGCTTTTTCCTCCCCAAATCTATCCATTGCTCTAATAAAAACATCACTTCTCTCTACAGACCTTGTGTCACTTATACCCCCAGGACATCAGGGCTACAGAAACACTCCTATTAAAAAGTCAAATGAATAATACATTAAGGAAGATTTCTCTGTAAACATGTATTTCATGTCTTGTGTTTACTTACTTGTAAAACAACATGAAAGAGAGAGCTTTTGCTTTACAGCTCAAGAAAGGTGCAGAGAAGGATGACAAAGATGATAATAAAGTGTGGAACAGCAGCCCATAAGGAAAAATTAAATAACCTTGGACTCATTTCCAGGCTGAAGAGGTGGCTGAGGAAGTACGAGGAAGGTCTATCATACTTCTAGCCCTCTCCTAAATGGCTTTCTGTGGTTTGACATCAAACTGACAGACTGTAAGGACCATTCCCACAGCGGCTCTCCTGGCTCTGCAGATGCTGTGAAATGAAAGAGGGACAGGGAATAAGCTCAAGGGATGGGCTGCTGCTTGCAGGCTTCACATCCATCAGTATATCTTCATTCTACATCCCAAGGTATAAAAAGCATTTGCTGTAAGATTCCTGCTACAAAGCACAACTCTAGCAGGTTCCTCTGCAGCCTTATTGTTGTGACATTGACCCAAAAACAAGATAAAAAAGGTATGGAGATAATACAGACAATGCAGATAACAAACCTGTCTCAGGACCACGGGAACATAAGGCATGTCACAAAGAACAGCCAAGTGTGATGTAGTGTGAATGTAGCCAAGGACCAGTCGCAGCACAATTGGTGCCTGTTTTGATTTAGAGTCTAGATATAGTCACTGGTGCAAGACCAGGTATTCATAAATATTTTCAGGTGTTTCTCCACACAGCAACAACCTCCATGCAACCCAAGGCCAGAAGGGACTAGGTTCTAGTTAAGAAACAACCTTCATGGAGGCCCAGGTAAGGGCAGTCTACCGCAGAAAACCATCTTTTATTCCTTCGTGTGGTTCAAAGACTCCCTTTAGATGTTGAAGTCGGCTCCAGTTCCTTCTTACAAGTCACCGCTGGTTTTTCAAAAGTTATTCTCCTGTGTTTCCAGCCACCTCTGGCTGTGCTAAAACATTTTGGCCATGAAAACACCTTGATGCCTCAAGACAGGCCAATGGGCCTGTGTAGCCGGTTTTTCTCTCAGTCCCAAGCACACTGTGCCCAGTGCCAGAAGGGAACCCGTAATCCTGCAGCAATGGAAAGAATTCATTATTGTAATTAAATCAGTGTTTCATTTCTCAGTATGATCTTATTTTGCCTGGCTGCTCGCCTGCAAGGGCACCTCTGGGATTTCTTGCAGTCACACGTTGCTGAGGGGGGTACCTGTGCTGTCTCCCAGTCTTACAGGGCAACGCTGCCTCTGGGGCACATCCTTGGTGCCACAGCTCAGCCTCACTTCACGTAGCAATAAGGCTTGTGGAGCCATGTCCTTCTTCTGTCCCTTGCTCCATACCTTTGGGACAGCTTGAAGAAGATCAGATTGAGGGCTCTGAGTGTTTCACATTTCACAGAAAGATGCCGACAGTAGAAGATGGAGCCCCATCCCCATCTACAAAGGCTGCAGTTGTGAACACAACCCTTATTAGACCTTGGAGAATCCACATAGGAGAAACTTCCGTGCTGTGGCTTGGGCTTTTCATGTGGATGAAAGAAACTAGTACCCTGCAGTAAATCCATAGTTAATTATGGAATGACTTCTTTCTTCCTTAAACTGTCAGCTTGGAAATAACCCATCCCAGCACTGCATTCTCCTTCTGTGGGAAAGGGGGAAATTGAGGCAGGGAACTTGCTCTGTGCTGTCAAAGGAAAGAAGACCACAGATTTCCTAAGCACTGCTGTGCAATAATTTAAACCCTACAATGGCCAGCTCTGCTTTTGTGGGACAGTGGCTGCAGAGGTCGTTACAGAGAATAAGCCCCCAAAACCCCTTTTGGCAGCTCTCGTGCAGTCTGCCAGCATCTGGACAGCCCCGTTTCCTTGGTCTAAAACAATTCCCCCACCAACACCAGGTATTAATTTCCTTGGGGGGAGTGGAAGCTAGTCGACGTTTTGGGGAGAGAAGGAAACCAGTGTACTTGACTAGAATGTGGGAGGTGCCTCATCATGGCAGAAATCATCAGTGAAGATGCAAAAGAAGAGAGGATGTTACCTCCACCAGGCATGATGAAGAGCATCGCTTGGATGTCAGAGAATTGGTCAATTAATTTTTTGCCTTCCAGTAGAACTGCACTTCAGGATTTTCATTTATACCTGAGAACCCAATCTTATTTCTAACTGCAGGTGTAAGATTGTAAAGTGAGAGTGACATATGAACCCAATCCAGATCCTGCATTTATCAATGAGAAACAGACAGCCTTCAAGTGAAGGAGTTTGTATGACTCCCACAGATTTTCACCAACTGATGATAACAAAGTACAGCAGGCTCGAACGAAAAAGTGTGGGGAAACACCGGGAGATGAACATTTCAATGAAGAACTTGGGTGGTGCTTCAATTGCCTTATTTCTGTATTTCAGTGGAATGCTCCTAAAGCAATCATGAATCATTGAATTCTCATGAGAAAGAGTCGGGGCTTGTTTCACTTATCTAAACGTAGATGCCTGAAGCCGTCTGAAGTGCCCAGGGTATCTGAGATGTTCAGATAAGCCTGGCTATGTAGGACCTGTGCCTTTCTGGATGCATGGCTAGAAGCTGAGTGTGACAGCATAATGCCCAGGCATTATGCACTGGGCACCTATGACATAGCAACAGTCTGGCACCCTCAAAGTCCAGGCACCCTGCTACAAAATCAGCTCAGTTTTCTGCCGAGAATGTGACATTTAAGTGCAATCCAGCAAGTGATAAGCCTGGAAGTGCTGAGAAAAGTTAAAAAGCAGTCTGGCACTTCACAGCCAACAAGCTAGTCCCTACAGTAAAGTTTTACTAACTTTTATTTTAAGCTTTTCTTTAGCAAACGTAGCACGTCTGAATACAAATTATCACAGAGATCAAGATGTTCAGATCTGAAAATACCTCAAAACAACTGTCTGCTTTAACCTTTGCATATTTTACATATTTTTCCTTATAATCATATTCCACCCACTAAAGGATTTCGGAAGCACTGGAAGGCAATGCTTCCATAGAGGTTATTTGTTAGAATATAATACCTGCTATAAAACGTAGCTGGGAATTATTAGAAAGTGTCCTGAAATAAATGTTCTTCATTAGACCTATGCTAATTCAAAGGATCGTACCATTTTGAAGCAAGAAACTATATGCAAATAACATCTGTCTCATAACTAGAAAATGGCCCCAAGCCTAAAAGTTCTGAGTCTAGATCTAGATCTTACACCTCATGAAGTGTCAAGAGCTCCAGGCTTGGGATCTTACTGAATAAAACATCAGAAATAAATTAGAAAGAAGACTAACAGCATCACAGAGAGGTCCCAACACCCAGGGTCACTGATGAGCCCAATGGGAAAGTCAGGTGTGGGGGCACAGGTAAATTCAGTGATCAGGAGAAGGAGATCATACATTGAGTCTCTAGCAGCTAAAAGAATTAAATGTAGATGTTCTTTAACTGTCCACTGGTCTTTTAACCATATAACTGACAGTTCTGTCCCAGCTGGTCAGTATACCAGCCACATTTATGAGTGACAGGGTGGTTGTGCTGCATGGTGAGGACAACTAGAGGTGGATAGCTACATCTTCACAGGAATGAATTTACCTGGAAAGTTCACAGGACTTCAAATCCCTCCCTTTCCTTCCCCCATTAGCATGCTGGCAGAACAGATGTTCTTATATTGATTTGCATACCATAGATTTACACCAGCTTGCATCTGTTTGCAGGAGTTATTTATACCCAAAGGAAACAGCACTTTGGGTTGTCGAAATGACAGCAGAGACCTAAAAAAATAAAATAAAAAAGATGCAGCAAACCTGTTGTATGTAGTGTCAGCTTGGTACCTATGGAGGATGAGGTCCATCCTACTCTTCAAGAAAGGTGTGGAACAGAAAAGGATGGCAAGAAAGACCTCAAAGGCTAAGAAAACATCATCTACAAGGAAAAGTAGACTGAATTGGAGCAATTTTCCATTAAGACAAAACAAATTCAGTGAAGGCAAGAGGGTGCCTAGTCTCTGAAAGCTACTAATGGCAAATGACCTAAGGAAAATTAGAACAGACGAAAACACAGTAATACTTTCTTTGATACTTTCAGCCTCCAGAGGGTCTACTGGAATTTAATAACATGGATTTTTATGCATGTATTTGTCTAAGTGCTTTTTGAACCCACTAAACTTTCAGTGGTCACAACACCCTCCAGTGAAGGTTTCATAACTTAAGTACAGGTCTTGCATGCTGTGTGAAGAACGACATCTGCATGTTTGCTTGAACCTACTTTTTTCATATAATTAGATGATAATTTGATGGTTTTGTGCTAGAAAAGATTGTGGGCAATCATGTCTTACATGTTGTCTCAATGGCACTCATGATTTTATAGGTCTGTGTCACATCACAGGATAAATCATCAGAGGCTTCAGTTTATTGTTATGGCTTTGGGTTGAATGCTAATGAAAAATCATCTTCCTAGCGGTGAAGAGAAGGAGATGCTGAAACAGATTGTATGGTAAGAGGATTAAGCTCGATTGCATGTGTCAAGAAAGCAAGACAGTCATTGATGTTCATAGTGCGGTTTATTCCACTCTGACGTAAATGTCCACATTCAGTCGATTTAAATTGCACTGATTATTGACTAGATCTCCAATGACAACCATGGACCCTCAGCATCCTCCTCATGGAAGTAGCTAAAGTTACAAGTGAAGGATACCACCCATCTGAGTGAACCCAGGCAAAGGAGGACCGTCAAACTTCCTGCTTTAGCAAAACTGTAGTAATCATTAGAAGCTACTGAAATGCCATGACAATCATTTCAGATATGGCCTTCAAATTTTCCTAGGTCTTCTTTGATGTCAAGCATACACAACACCAGTTCAACTCCCACATATTCTTCTGACTTTGCAAACTGTGCAGTGAAGCTGCAAACAGTGGATGTGCTCTGCCAGGTCATGGCGTAGAAGTGAAGCCAAGACACTGAACTGAAAGGATAGTGTCACTTGAGTTTCCTTGTGGTCAGCAGAGCCCTGTAACGGATATTTTTCCCATTTACAGTCTAATGCTGTGGCTCTGACCACCAGGATGCTTCATCCTGTCCCAAACCTCCAGGACTTGATGGATTCACAACTAGCCTTCTCCTCTCTCAGTTGTCTTTAGCACCTTTTCTGCCTGAGCTTTGCCCTTCAGGTCTTCCTTAGGCCCCAAGCCAGAAGCCCTCAAAGTCCATGAAGGGGCAGACATTGACTTTGGGAGGGCTTAACTCACCCAAAATTACTTCCATGGTGGAAATGACTAAAAGGGACCTTCACTTGGACAGGCATCACCATCGCAGCCAAGAAACAACCATCCTCAGCACCAAGGACCTACCTGGATTCAACAGCCTGGATCCGCATTCAGGGTCCTAAGTCATAGCTACATTAAAAGCAGCAGAAAGATGAAGCCTCAAGAGTTCCATGTCCAGGGCCCCTCATGGAGCTGATTCCTCCATCAGTGCAACTAATGCAGCTGATTCCTTGTCAGACAGCTAATTCACCACCTCTCCATTCCTTCCAGGTACCTTTCATTATCCCTACATCTAATTAGCTAGATCTAAAGGAATGCTAAAATATTTTTTTTCATTAATAATGGCCCCTCTTAGATCCATGTACCATAATAACGGCTATTAATTTGAACAGGCCATTTAAAAGCTATTGTATTGAGCTCCGCACAAGCCCAATGGACATGCAAAAGCCTGTTACAACCTAGTACTCTCAGTTGTATCATCAATTATCTTCTAATTAAACAACAAAGTTTACTTGCAATGCCCCAGTTAGACATCATTACTAAACATTTTGCCATCACTTAGTGGATTAATGTGGCTAATTAAACAACTTGCAGCATAAAGTCAAGATCATGGCATGCATGATGCTTGAAATGAGGTGTGCAAATCTTTATAAATTGTTTGAAGTCAAAACCTGCTTGGCCTATATTGACAGACAGGATTACTTTGAAAGTCAGTAGCTTTGTTCTGTTATTTTATTCCCATCCCAGCGAAGTAAAAACAAAGAAGAAAAACCCTGCCCACAAACTCCAGTAATGAATTGCCATTGGCTAATCCGCTGCTGGGACCAACCAGATTACTAGATCGCATTAATATTTCCAGATCCAGCCTACTTCCAGGAAGCTTGTGGGTTTGCAGCTTCAGCCTCAGCAGCTGCCAGCTCTCCCATTTGTGGCGCAGCTACTGCTTCCCAGCTGTTGTTCAGCTAACATCTGCCTCGCAGGATCTCTGCGCTGAACTGCACGCTTCTGATCAATGGCTACGGAAAGATGCATAGGTCTGTTTAACCTATAGAGAGAAGATTTTGAGTGGCAAACCCACGCTATATGTGAGGCCACTCGTAGCGCACCTGTCTGCCTCTGCTGACCCTAGGTGATTAGCCAGGGTTAGACATCCAACATGCAAATTTTGGAGTCAGAAATTTCTCCAGGCACAATGGGTTCCTAGTTCACAGTGAGGAGCACATCACTAATGAAATGCTTACGCTTTTTGAAGGAGAACCCTCACTCAGGACAAAACATCGCATTGCTATTTTCTGTTTACAGCAGCTGAGAGTGTGAAAAAGTGTAGAGGAATGAAGGCAGGTTAATTAACATTGATGATATACAGCTGTGGGCTGGCTTCATGGGCAGTGGGCTGGCTGATGTAGATAAGGTGCAGCTGTGGGTGGTTCCTGCTAAGTAGTTAAATAGCTTTAAGGGGGTAAGGGTGGAAGGGGAGCTATTGATAAAAAGAGATCTGGAAGAAGCAAGGGGAGGAGAAAAAGTGCATTCTGGATGTGGGAGAGATGAGGAGAGGTTCTGGGAGATGCCAGAGGGCCTGGATGGGGAGAGGCTGGCTGGAAGAGGAGCCTGTAGAAGGAAGGAAGGGCGGGCGGACGGACGGACGGATGGATGGATGGATGGACGGACGGACGGATGGACGGACGGACATACCTGGATGCAGCAGAGGACAGAAGCAGGGTGGGCTGGCCTGAAGAGGCTGGAGAAGCAGTATGGACAGTAGATGAACTTCTGAAACCTTGTAGAGGATTGGTGGCTGTGCCGGGGCAAGGTGTGGGAGCTACTTATTCAAGTTAACCTGGGATGGGATGGTAAAAGCCTTGTTACAGCTGGTGAGTTTGGATAGTACTGCAACAAAAAAAAGCTCTTTTAGGATGTCTGAGATTCCTCCTTAGAGCTATACTGGGGACCGTTCATATGTCCCAGTGACCCTGATGACTATGTTTACACTCAAATCCATAACAGCAAAGGGCAAACACAAATCACTGTTATTCTACCCTAGGAAACAGTAAACCAACAATCTGCCAGTGAAAAAATATCTTAGGAAAACATGATTAGGTGATACAGCAATAAATAGCATGCTAGGTATTTTTGTGTCCTAAGCTATGTCTGAGGATGGGCGGAGGGTTCAGATTTGTGTTCAGATAAGGTGATCACAGTGAAACTGAAACCTCCTGCATGATAACTAGCTCTTGCTAACGCCAAGGATGTTGCCTGAATTATAAAATCTAAGGCACCTACCAGAACCACGTCCCATATTACGTTGCTGGGTGGCACTCCAAAATTATGCATAAAACAGTTGTCTTACATAGAATCCCAGAATGGTGGGGGTGGGAAGGGATCCCTGGAGATCACTCAGCCCAGCCCCTGCTAAAGCAGCTCTCCCAGAGCAGGTTGCACAGAGTTGCGTCCGGGCGGGTTTTGAATGTCTCCAGAGCAGGAGATATGCTCTCCACTAGGAGGCAGTCATTAAATCACTTTTAATTTGCAGATGAAGATCTTGACTTTTCACTTCATCTGCACCCCCTGCGTTGAGCTGTAGCTGCTTTGTTCTTTTTGTGTCAAACTGAGCGCAGTAGGATTCAAAGCAAAAGTCACACGCGCACCGTATGAAAACAATCCCTTTGGGTTTTCTGTGGTCTACAGTTTGGTTGCTGAGCTGCCTTGGAAGGCTGACACCTGCCTGCATCTCTGGCAGGTTTGATGGAGATGTCCTAGTTATCCATCTCTATCCTGCTGTGGCCTTCAGTATGCTCACTGCTCTAGGATGCTGGTGCCTAACCCCAGAGTAACGTGGTCATATGTCACATGAATTAGAATAAAACCGACTCATGTACAAACAAGTGCTTCCTGCCTTCCTTTCAGCCTTACGTGTATCATCATCCTCTGCTTATTATAGTGCCTGGTCACAAGTGATCGCTTCCCCTTTCTCCCTTTATGCTGCAGAGTATTGCACAAACAGAAGACCAGTCCCTACCCAAACCGAACAAACTGGTCCCAGGGAGGGAGAGAACGTTATTTGAGCAATGGATACAAGTGCTGATGGGCTCAGCAGAGCAGCCTGATGAGGAACAGACAAACAGACCTGTGCAATAATAACAGTGATAGCTCAAAGCTTAGGTTGCCGGCTGTGGCTGGTGAGTGGTTGGCAGTGTAAGTTAGCAGTGCAACTTCTCCGGCACATGGGTGACACCCCTCTGCTTGGGCAGCTGCAGAGCTAGTGCCATCTCATCTGCAAGGAACCTGGAGAACAAGATGTGATGTCTGGGGACACTTGGGCAGGTTGGGCAGGAGCAGCCACCTCCTCCACAGCCCCACAGTCCTCGGCAGGAATGATGAAAGCACAATTGCGTCAGCTCTGTTCCAGTGGCAAGCAAAAGGCTGTGCAACATCAGCCTGGGATGGTGCTGTAGTTCTGAGTCCTCTCCACCTCCTGCTCCACGTCTGCCAGGTTATCTCTCCACATACAGACACACACCTTCTGAAAGCTCTCCCACATTTGTCTCTAGCTGCACATGCCTGTGCCCATCTCTGCAATTTTCCTCATTTTCCCTTGTGTCCCTAAGTTTTCTCAGCTGAGGTGGTGACTCAGACACAGTACTGAGGCACTGAAGCAAGGATTAAAGGTTCAAGCACAGAAGAGTCTGTCTGTCCACTTTCACATTTATTTCACATTAGAGAGGGATAAAATGTCTGTACAAGTATAACAGCCTGAAACAGCTTCCCTGGCTCAGTTATGCCGTTGGTATTACAAAGTTATGTCCCCTCTCTTCCAATATCTGGACAAATGCAATAAGAACATTTGCAAAAACTGACAGTGAGACTGGTGGTGAATGCAAATATACACATGTATAAATACTCACATAGGCAGATGGGACACAAGACTGTGCTGTTACTGCAGCTTTCCTTTGTCATCTGGGCATCTCTTTTTATATCTCTAAGCTGCTGCCACCTCCTGTTTGTCCTGCTGTTGCAGATGATGAGGTCCTCTTCTTGGGCTCAGAGGCAGACACCTATGGCAATATCCTGGGGTGTCTGGGGCTGTCATACACCTACGCAGGCTCTTTTGATATCCTATGTAGATGATATTCTTGCTACAGCTCTCCATCTAAACATTTCTGCTGGTTGCATGTGGATATGACTTGGCAGTCTCAGGTTTACAGTTGGACTCTATGATCTTAAAGGTCTTTTCCAACCTAAATAATTCTGTGATTCTATGTAAAAATATGGATTTGTATGTCTTTAGATTAATGCAGAATGATTACACTACTCAAAGTTTTTGGGCTATTAAAAAGCATGTGTTTTCCTCTTAATCTAAACTCTCAGGTTGCATCTCATGTAAACCCCAAACACAGAGCAGTCCATGTAACTCTGGGTTCCAGCCATTGCACCACCTTGCTTTCTCCCACAAGCATGTTCCCCTGTCCCCAGAGACTCAGAAGAAATAATCCCTTTCACTGACACTGAACTAAAATCATGCAAGTATTTCTATTGATCCAGACTTCTAAAATGATTGGAGGTGTGCCTACTGTGGTTCAAATGAGCACAAGCCTGCTCAAGCTAATGAACATTTTGCAGATTTACAAGGAGCTGTCTCTTTGACTTTACCACCTTGACAAGCTGGATCTGAATTAGACTGACAGTTCTTCATGGAAGTGAAATTCTAGATGAATTTCAGAAGCCAAAGATATGATTCTTAAAGGGATTACATACTGCCTTCTATTATTTGGCAATCATTTTTCACTAGCATCTTGATATGGGCCATGGTGAAAAGCTATTATGCTAGAATGTGTCCAGAAGTGACAACTGGTGTTCCAAAGAGCTTGCAGATTCAAATAAAAAAGAAGTGGGGGAAGAGATGAAGACTACTAGAATGAAATTACAAAACCAGATGCATAGTCTTCAGTGTGTACCAGCATTACAAAAAGTCGTGGTCCTGTGTACTGCATGACCTTCCAATATAGAGTGGATTCCCCATTACTGAACATGCAATGGCCTAAGAAATAACATGAATTGAAAGTATGTGCAGTGACATTTTTAAACATGCACTGACTTTTAGGGAAAGCCCACAATGAATATTAAACAAGCCCCTGCATTTCCTAGGGTTGGTGGGTAGGACCCGATTTTCCTTTCTGGGTTATATGCTGTGACCTTTTAAAATGATTTTTGTCACTGCATGATTCCTCTGGTTCTTCAGCATTATTCGGTCCGGGACTCCAAGTCAATTAAGTCTCTTCTGTTGCTAATAAATGGAGCCCTGGATTCCCTCACCTGAAAAAGGACTAGTGACTACTGTGCACAGAGGAGTGCTCAGAAATTACAAGAGCATTTGAGTACACACCAGAGGCACAAATGAAAAGAATTGCTGATTTCAATTGTTACTTCTGAGGCATTTAGTGTTATAGTACCTTGATGCCTTACACAACACCCAGATTAAGTTCAAATCCGCAGGGCTGTACTGAAAGATAAAACACAAAGCCTGCTTATTACCGAAGTCCCACTTAAGCTTTCAAAATAGACTTCAAGTACACCTAGAGTGATGCTCTTGCCTCTTGCGTGGGGGGACCTTCTACGATACAGTCATTTAATTTCAGGGTATGTTTGAGCTTTTTCTTACAAATCCTGAAGAAATCACAGGATAAACCACTTCGGTTCAGACAACAGAAAAGCGATTGCAGTTTTGTTTTTCCTGTCCATCTTTTGGTTTTGCTCTCATTAGCAGGCACTACTGAGCAGGCTTCCACCCATGTAATCCTTTCTAAGAGCTCTCTCTAAAAACCAAATGAAGCTGGAGGTAAAAGGAATTATTCTTATACAGTTGCATTTATCATTGTCTGGAAAGCAAAAGGTTCAAACCAAATGCACCGGAGACAAAATAGCTTGACCTGCTACTGTGATGACCTGCTTTTAATAAGCAAATACTCCAGGACTGGGCAGTTGGGGTTAGGGTAAATGTGTAAGGCCCCAGGAGCATGGCTAGAACATATCCTATGGGAAAGGATGCTCTGGGGTCTTTTCACCCTTCAGATCCTGACCTTCTCTAAACAGAGATGTGACTAGACCATGAAGCAGTACCATGGCTTTCATTTGTTTACCACCCCACAAGCGGAGCTTTTAAGCAGCCCAGGTTTTATTGCATGCCAGGGGTCCAGGAGGCTCACAGCCAGTTGTTAGGTTATCCTAAAGCTGCACTTTCATTGCTGTAATGACAAGGACAATATGCAAAGATGACTGTGATCTAATGCACAGATATCGACTTCTTGATATGATCAATCAGCCCTCCAGCCCCCACACCTGTACTGTCACAGAACAACTCCTTGAAATAGCTACAAGAGCTTGTTTCAAATGAGCTCAGATATTTTCACACTGTACTGCAAGGCAGGCAGCAGCACCGGCATCCCCAAAACCAAGCCAAGTGAGGCAACATCCTCTGGGTTCACACCTACCCAAAGCAAGTGTCTTCGCTGTGTGCTGCCCCAAATCACCACCATGCTGCATGTGTGCTCTTCCTGTCCCTCTGTCACAGCCCGCTCATCTTCCCACACTTCGTGGCTCTGACAGGGTACTGAAGGTCACCTACAGCACTAATCTGTCCTTGATTTCTTTCTCTTTTTTCTCCTCCAGTCTCCTAACAGGACTGTGGAGTCCTTGGTGCCTCTGTCTACTCTGCCAGACCCCTTGACCACAGTGGACACGAGGATCACACAAAGCAAAGTTATGTTTCTAAGGCATCGGTGGAGTGGTCTTCAGTCATTAGTAGGAAAGTAGCAATGAACAGCGAGTGCACAGCTAAGCCACAGCCATGAAATGCCTGGGGAACTCCCTTTTATTTCTTCCCTTGCTGAAATCTCATTTCTACTCCTGGTAGCAATGCTGCTGACATTTGGGTACCCAGGTGGGTTATAACTCATTGACCGTGGCCAGTGAGAGAAAGGGAGGATCATTGCTCACCTTATCTTCAGGTACCTTCCTAATGTTGCAGTTGCTCAGGGCATGGCTCCAAGTACCTCTTCCTGATCCTAGCTGAAAGCTCTGTAGCATCTATCTCTGAGGACCAGCTCCCCTGGCTGCCAGTGCTGGCCTGAGGGCACTTGGTTTTCAGAGGGAAGCTGACACGTTTAACACCATCTGATCTTGTTCTCTTCCATGTTGCTAAAAAGTGAGTCCATTATGACTCTTGCGGGCTGTCCCAAAGCTGAGGTCATTGATGGAAAAAGAATCCTGGACACACAGCATGCTCTGGTGAACAGAGGCTACTGTGGAAGATCATAATTTTGAGAATTTTGTGGCCATAATAGAAAGGGTGTGACAATGGTTCCCTTAACCAGAGCCTGTCACGTTTCCATCAGCCACCGCTGATGGTAAATGCACTCGCATCAGATATTTTCATAGCACTGAGAAGAAAAAGTTTTGACATTTCGCTTTAACCACTAAAAGCAAACCCACTCCTCACCCAAAATATTCACCACAAAGTCCTGTCTGAAATGTTACCGTCAGCAGCCTCTGCTCACTCCAACTTCCATTAACTCTGCAGCAGAGAAGACAGATTTCTGGGAAATTTAGCAGAAGCATGCACACCACAGCACCCAACCAAATAACTCATTATTAGCAAAATTTCACTGGGAAGCAATGCTGTCTGCTGGCATCCTTGTTTCTTGTGAATAGGCCAATTCAAAATAATTAGCAGGCCAGCTCACGTGAGAAACACAGAGAGAATTCAGAGAAACAAAACAAAGACCTTCACAGGTCAACTTTTGTTCATGCCAGCTCATAGATCGGTTACAGAGGAGAGGCAGAAAGTACAGAAAGGGCTGGGTCTTGGCTGGCTGCACCCAGCTAGGAGGTGGCACTGGTGCTCACCAAGCACAGGAGGTAGATTGGTGCTCATTTTGCAGCACCAAGAAGGTGACAGCATGGCCTCAGCACACAGCAGAGTAGTGAGATGGCAGTGGAGCAAAGGGCTGCTCAGCATCCCTGTGCTGGGTTGGGAGAGAGGCAGAGCGGGCTGAGTCAGGGTTTAGCAGGCTTAGCCCACCACACCTTTCCAGCTATGTCTGGGTTTCACAGCCCCGTTTGCTAAACCATGGATGACTTCTCTCAAAGCCTTTCCTGGAAAATGCATTACTGAGACTGTAAAGATCACTAATGAGCATCTGTGTATGCCTTTGGTGGAAGAGTCCACTTGGTGCTTACATGACCACTGGTGGCTGTGTGCACATCTACCAGATACCGCATCTCCTGGACTCTCCTGTGCTAAATCGGGTCTTCCTTTGGTGAAGTCTTCTCCACCTGGAGCTGCTTCTGGCATCGATTCATGCCATGCCTCAGGAAAGACTCTCCAATGGGACAAGTCTCTACCTTCTCCCCTGCCAGGCCTGACCTGTCAGTTCTCACCACATGCCTTCCAGACGGGTCCAAGAGCAAAAGACACCTTGAGACGAGATGTCTGGGGACTCACAGTGTGGGGAGGTGTGACTGGTTACCCAAGAGTTAGATATGGCCCTGCTGTGCCCCTGGGCTTCGGCCTCCTCTCTGTGAAAGAGGGAAAGCTGTTCCTTTTTAGGGCACAGTAAGGATAAAAGTACGAAAAACTAGGAGGTACTCACATACTGGATGTGAGAGAACTTGGTCCTGCCTTAGACAGCCTGTTCTGTTGGACTTGCCTCCTCCAAATGGGAGGCTACTTGCTGCTAGGACTTGGTGCCTTTTAGGATTTCATACTGCACCAGCACAAGTGGTTTCTGTGTCGGACGCTCAGCACTTCTGAATACTAGTGACAAACTACGTTGTGTTACTGCAGTGTATAACCCAGAATCAAAGTTACCAGGAAAAACATCTCAGCACCTCACCATTACATGAGATAGTATTCATTGAAGTTCCAAATTTGTATTAACATCATCGTGTCTTATTGCTCATTCTGACAAACTATTTATTTGAAAAATAGGAATCTGTGACTGTCTGTCTGCTGAAACCGCACAGATAATTAAAAAAAAAAATCATAAAATTCTATATTCCTGGGAGGAGGGTTCAATCCCATTATGAATGCATGATCACTAGATCAAATGCAAGAGCCCTCACCATCTGGGGTGCTGGAGCCCATTAGTTTGAAGGAGGCGACTATGTCTCCAAGGAGAATATCTGTGCAACCTTGAAAAGCATCATAAGCATCTTCTAGCCATGACACAGATTTCAGCTATGCTGCAGCTTAAATCCCGGTACAGACATCAGTGATGGGAGCGCACCATGATGTGAGTTGTCAGCAGCAAGGCTAAGAACTCAGACATCCAGATCTAAAACTAGAAAAAAGATCTCATGTTCAAAACAAAAAGCCCTGTATTGTCAGCACAGCAGCAGAAGATGACTGATCAGCCTTCCAGTCACCTTGTCTTCAAAGTACTCTCTAGAGGGGTACAAATTCCTGTGCTGAATACCAATGCAAGTTACAAAGACAAATACAAGCCTACCTGGAATCCCGCTGATCTCTTAACCTCTATGACATCCCTGGCCAATGACTTCTGCTAATTCTAACTGAACTTGAAATAAAGTGCTTTTAACTGGGAAGGCAGTAGATACAGAGGATATATAAATACATTACAAGAAGAGCCTAACGTCATTTGGTTGCCCGAAGAGATTGTGGGGTCTCCATCCTTGGAGACATTCAAAAGCTGCCTGGACATGGTTGTGGGAAACCAGCTCTGTGTGGCCCTGCTTGAGCAAGGAGGCTGGACAATGTGACCTCCAGAAGTCCCTTCCAACCTCAACCATTCTGTGATGCTGTGATTTCAAAGATGACTACTGTTGATTTTGCTTCAGATTTCCCCATGCAATTAATTAATCTTATCAAAGGAGCTAAGAAAGGCAAGAGTATGTGCATCAGCAGTCCTGCAACCCCCAGACTGGGCCATTTTTCTCCAAGGGCGGTCAACAGCTAATGTCCAGGCATAGGAACAGGCCAAGCTTGCAGCCAGCTTTCCATGATCCCCTTTTCATGGAGACTTACTAGGGATGGTGCAGAAGTCAGTGAAGGGGTATTGCTTGCCCAAGAGCAATGAGGGGCTATTCTCCAGGACAGGAGAGGAGCTTCTAATCACAAATGACTTTGTATTTTCCTAGCAGTATCAAAGCAGCACACCTCTCATGCAGTGCCAACTAGAGCATGTGGTCACACACCATAAGCCTTTTGGCTATGAAGCTGGCTGGGGAGGTTTTCACCTGCTCCTACCCCTCCGCCACCCACTTCACCTCTTCGTCACCACCGCTGTGTTCACTCAGCTCTTCACATGGCCATGCCCTGCAAAAATGATGCCTGTTACAGGCAAGGGCAAATCTTTTTTTTTTTTTTTTTTCCCCTTTTCAATTTTGCTTTGCTTGTTTTTCTTCAATCCAGACTGTTTTGCTGCTCTGGCTGAGAGCACGGTGAGGCGATTGGTTGAGTCAGCAAAGTGAGGAAGCCGTAACCTGGGGTGGGGAGGCAGGACACAGACAGGGGAGAGGCAGAGTATGAGAACCAGCAGGGAAGGGCAAGCAGCGGCTTTGCCTCCCTCAGCCTGTGCCCTAAAATTCATTTTATGCATCTGCTTAAGTTGATTATTTTGAATGCTACCTGTTCATGGCTGCTGAAGAACTGTAATATCGAACCCAAAATGACTGAATAGGGACTGAGAAAAAGAAATGTGAACCTTTATAAAATCACAGCTGAGCAGACTTTATTAACTGGGAACATATTTTGCGTCGTATGTTCTCTTGGTCCTTGGTAAGAGACTAAAAACTCTTGCAGGGTACTGCAAAAAACACCAGTGGTAAGACCAGCATCACAGTTGACTTATTTCTCTTTATAGCTCAAAAGAGATGATACATTATCTCCAGTCAAGAAGTTCCAAGGAGGTAAAATCAGAGTGGTCCCTGTAGAAAGATTCTCCCATCGTTACTCAACCTTTTCTGGTGAAGTCTGGCAGATATGCACTGTCACACAGTGTTTTGCAAGCGGTTTGATTCTCTCGCTGCATTTCCTGTCCTCTTCTGAGGAGGCCGGGGAGCTCCTGAGCTGGACATGTGTGACAGCCGGGCGGGCAGGCTTCCCTCGGGAACGGCTGCTTTGGGAGCGCCAGACCCACCGTGTTGTAGGAGGGATGAAGTGAACTCTCTGGTCCTTTCCAAACCTTTTTTTTTATGACTGCTAGAAGAGACTGAAATGTGAACCTCGTGTTAACGTGCAGCGCACACTTTGAGCAGAAATGAAAACCTTTGGGGAGGTAAAAAAAAAAAAAGCTCTGTTTTAGTGTTATTCTAACATTGAAAATTACCCAACCTGCTATATTTACTTCTTTATTTTTCAAGTGCATTGACTCATAAAGTTTCAATTAATTCAAAGCAAGAGGAATATTTTACCTTCTTTCGCAGCAGTTATTAAATGTTTTCCCTTGTTATTTTTTCCCCACACCTCCTTTAAATTAACAACAAACTGCAAATAATCATCCTTGAAAACCAAACAACAAAGACCAAATATTTTGAGAATGAAACTCTTCAGAAAGGCCCATTGCCCAGGCAAAGCACTCAATCAGTTTGATTTTTTTTTTTTTTTTCTTACTGAAAATGTGGGTGGTTTTCAAATACAGGAAAGAAAACACGATGGCTTGTGGTGACATTTTCCACCAGAAAGATGCAGCTTTAAGGGCTTTTGGTTTCCAGATACCTACACCCACAGGAGTGGCCTTGTAGAAGGCAATGCCTGATGAGTTGTACAAGTCAAATGACAATAATAACATACGGCAGTCAATGGGTGTTTCGGTGGAAGCTCTGTGACAGCTGGGTAATTAATATGGCAGCTGCTGCCCAGGCTACAGCACTGTCGGTTTGAAATGTACAAAAAGCTGCTGCGAGAAAGAAGGGGAAAATCTGTTCCCCGTGTCTCTGGGGGGTAGGACCTGGTTGAAGATGCCCCTGTTCTTTGCAGGGGTGTTGGACTAAGTGACTTTGAAAGATCCTTTCCCACCCAAACCATTCTATGAGATTCCGTAGCAAGAAATGGGCTTAAATCATAGCAAGGGAGGTTTAGGTTACACATGAAGGGAATGTAGCCGGCAGGCACGAAGATGGCACCTGAGGTCTGGAGGGACAAAATGTGTGAATGCGCCCTTTAGTTTTTCCTTGGGGCAAGGACTGGAAGATGTCAAGATGTCCTACCAAAGCTTGTTCCTGCTCTGGGATCTTGTCATTGTACAGCCAGATGTTTTGCTAGGAGAAGACACAGGTTGAAAACTTTTTTCTGCCCCAGCGTTGGAGCTAAGCAGCCTGATGAGCTGTTCTCTGCGATACACAGAAACTAATCCTTAGCCTGAATGTTTGCACACATGCAGAATTTCCTATAGGCAAAATGATCCTCATGTAACCGGCTGCTGTGTTGTGCTCCGTCCCCCAGGGTGGGAGCCCGTGGGGCAAGGGGCAATATCAGTGGGGGCAGGGAATGCGGGAGTGACCGTGGGGCTGCATCGCAGCTGGGCATATGCCACCAAGACGCTCAAAGCTTAGGCTCATCCTAAGTGCAGGTGGATACAATGGTCCTCCAGCCACCACGTTCCTGTGCAAATTGTAGCAACAGCAACCAGCGGAGCTGAAAACTTAAGGCTGGGGTGGGGATACATGATTTTAATTATCTACAGCTCACCTTCGCATGGGGTGAAAGAACCTGTTCTGCACGCTCGCAGTATCAACACTACATCTCCTGCCCCCACCCCACCTCTCACCCCCAGTGTAATGGACTGATGCAGACAGGAAGGATGGATGTGTAAGTTAATGGTGTGTGAGCAATTAAAATGCAAAATCATCTGCCTCATGAAACTTCTTTCTCTCTCCTGCTGGTAACAGGAATAGGTGTTATACTCAGCTCAAATTGTTACAGAAAACAGGACAGAACCACTCTTTGAAAGTAATTAATTTCCCTTGATTTCCAAAATCCCAGCAGACTTTCCCTTTGCCTTGCTTTGCCTCCCTTTTCTTTATTTTAACGCATACTTTACACTTTAGGGATCAGCAACAAGGGTGAAATTACTACAATGGCATTCAAAGACCCATCCCAGCCTGTTCAAAGCAGGCACTTACAGGTCCTAAAATTTCTAAACACCTTGTTTGGATGATTTCAAATAAAACACCTCTTTTATGGGCCTGGAGATGGCATGTTCTGCACCTCTAATGGTGTGTTGACCTCTTAGGGAAACACCATCTGAGATTCTTCGCCAGGGCCTTAGGACCCACAGAAGGTACCTGAACATGGCCTCGTGTCTCCTGTGGGAGCGTCACGGGTGTGAGGGACATCTGTGGGTGTCCTAGGTACAGCTGTGACTACTTGGTTGACTGCTGAGCAGGGGTGAAGCCCACCAGCCTCACAAGGCTGGTGTGCTCTCGCAGGATGGGGGCATTTCACACTGTCCTCTCCTAAATCCGTTGGCACCCACATTTCTGGGGTCTCCTTTCCTTCTTGTTGCTCCTCTCCCAGGTTCCCAGGCCAGTTTCCCCCTCCAGATCCACCTGTCTCCAGCTGCCAGCATCACACCGAACCTTCCAGCACAGGAGGAAGCCACAGGACCCACAGAGCTGACCTCCTGGGTGATGTCCCAGGCAAAACCCACCTCTGACACCTTCAAGCCCTGAAGGGGGGCACCGCACAGGTACCGCCGGGCTTTTGTTCATACAATAACCTGGTCGGAACTGGGCTTGGCTGGAAGGGAAACATTTCAAACACCCATGGCCGAGAACGTAACGTGATGAACGGGCACAGGCTTCTTCTTTGGCTCCCCTCTGCAACCCCCGCACCCCCCAGCCTCCCCGCACCCCCCAGCTGCAGCCTGAAAAAAATAGGGTTGTCCGAATTACTTAGTTTTTCGGTGAGCCTTGCCCCGCGGCCGCGGCTTCCCTGCCTGCAGCGGGCAGCGGGCGCGCCCGGCCCCGGAGCGGGGCAGCTCGCAGGGCCGGCACGATGCCCACCGCCCAGCCGGCCCCAGCGCCGGGGACTGCGGGGGTAACCGCGGGGGGCGGCCGGCGGGCCCGGGGAGGGGGGAACACGCGGCGCTGGGTGGCGCCGAGGAGGAGGAGGAGGAGGAGGGCGAGGGGGAGGGGGAGGAAGAGGCGGCGAGGGCAGCCCCAGCGGGGGGCCCGGCGGGCGCGGGGCGGGGGCGGCGGGTAGCGCTGCGCTGCGCCCCGCCGGGCCGGGCTGAGCCGGGCGGGGCCTCGGCAGAGCCGGGCTGAGCGGGGCTCACGCCGTGCCAAGGCCGGGCTGCGCCGCGCCGAGCCGCGCCGGGTTTAACCGAACCGGGCTGCGCCGCGCCGCGCCGAGCCGCGCCGAACTCAACTGAACTGGGCTGCGCCGAGCCGAACGCCGGGCTGCGCCGAGCCGAGTTTAACTGCACCGGGCTGCGCCGAGCCGAGCCGGGTTTGAGTGCACCGGGGTACGCCGAGCCGAGCCGGGTTTGAGTGCACCGGGGTACGCCGAGCCGTGCGGGCAGCAGGTACCGCCTGCGGAGCGGTGCGGGGGGGGGGTGCGGGGGCGTCCGGGGCGCTGCTGGTGCTGGGAGGTTTCCACGGTACCTGGGCTTTGCTCGGGGCGCTCGGCTTCAGCTATCGATGCTTGCGCTGTTGCCGGTATTAAGGCTGGCAACTTGACGTTTAGCCAAAGAGCTTTTGGGTTTTTGCTTCCCATACACCACACCCCCCACACCCCCCTTAATTAAGTTTAAATTTCTCGCAGGACCTACACCTGATGTCTTTTGCGAGTGTTTGTGCTTTCATAATCACATTTTCCTACCTTTAAAAAAGTGTTTTCTCCTATGTGCAATCTCCTTCATGCAATACAAAGGAGAGGGGAAAATAAGAAAAACAATTAAAAACAACTGCAGCCAAAGTGTTATTCAACACAGCAAACAAACTGGGGAAAATAGAAAGGGAAAATACTTTCCCCTGCTAGGTTCGGTGATGTTTTGTAGGTGTTCCTTGGTTACATCAGTATGTAATGCAACAGACAGCGAGGAGTCTAGCTGTAGAGGCAATGTGGTGTGAGTAGCTGGGTATATTGTTTTTGAATCGAGTTTGTAATATTCTACCCACTGGCGCTGTGATGAGTTTGAAAGCAGGTTTGAGCAGTACGGAGAGAGGGACTGTCCCCATCACCCCTGCGCAGCTGCATGGCCGTGCCAAGGAGAGGGCTCGAAACCCAGCCTGGCCGCTCGGCCTCAGACCTGGGGGATTTTATGGAATGCTAATGAAGTTAAACTCTTGGATGTCATGGGATCCTTTGCAATTGTAACTGCGATGCAACTTCACTAACTTCACCGCAGTACTTCTGTGTCATCTCCAGTGGTGTGATAACTTTGCAGGGGCGGAAAGCTTTTTATGGGCTCGCTTTTTCAATTTCCACCCATGAAACAACAGTAGCGAAGAAAATTACTTAAGCAGTTGAAAGCCACTCAACTGAGTGATGCTAATAGATTATTTAGTAGGGTTACTAGGGCAGGAAGAGATAAAGTTTCACTGAACTTGCTATTTAAAAAAAAAGAAAAGAAAAGGCAAGGTGAGGAGAAAACTATTTGCAGTGAATAGGGCAGGGTTCTGACTTTTCTATTTTTAAACAGCCAAATCCTTCAGGTCCTGGACTTGTGGTTTTATATTTTTTTTATCCTTTTTCTTGATTGAAGAAAGGACTCCACATCCCAGTTGAGGCTACCAGGCATTTTTGTGTTTCTGAGGAATGTGCTTTAGGAGCCAAGGTGAGGGACCAACAAGGAGCACTTGCTCCCAGGAGGCTTCTGTCCCACCTGGTTGTGGTGAAGCAGGGCTGGATTCAGCTGAAGGCATCAAGCAGCTTCCTGAGATAACTGATGTCCTGGACATTAGAGTTGATTTCCCGACATCAGACTTGAATGTGGATCCCAGTGTAGGCTCTGGGTTGTTGCCTCTGTCTCTTTTTTGGTGTCTAGGCTGGACGTAAGACTTTGACATCCACCAGCCTTCACTTGCCAAAGCTCCTTAATCCATGCTGAACCCCTCATTTTCCTTGCGTGACTTTTGGGCCAACCTCTACGAGGACACATGATGAATGAAGCAAGTAATGCTCAGAAGTTTTTGACTTGAAAGACTTGCTGCTTTAAGGCAATGCCACAGTTGCAGCGACATAGGCAAAGCAGAATTTAGTTAGACTTTCTCCCCACTTCTACGTGTCCTTTGGGATTTTTTTCAAAGCCCCATCAAGATTCAGATCCCCCCACCCTGCATCTCAGCAGCACCCCTGTGCCCAGGCTGTTTTTTGTAATCACACTGCTACGCTGGGTAAAACTTTTTTTTTTTTTTTTTTTTTTTTTAACAGCTAGGAGAGCTATGAGCAGGGGGTTATTACACTGCCAGGGTGGAGCTAACTAATTTTTTTTTTCCTTTGCCTCAAGTCTGTTTCCTTTCAAAGAAAGTCACTCAGTTGACTCTCAGAGCTGCTCACGGATGCGGTGTGTGCCTCACCATCACGTCAGAGGTAGAGGGTTTCAAAGGAAAGGCCTAGAAGGAGGGATGAGGAAGGAGGGATGGAGGGAAGGAGAGCCCCAGCAGCTTAGCTTCCCAGCATGGCAAGTTTTTCTTTTTCCTCCTTGGCATCTTTTCCCGGTTAGTCTCTGTATATCCTCCCCCTTTGTTCTGAAGAGGGCGATACGGTGAATAGAAATTCTGATAGCAACTTTTTGGTTTCTTTTCTTCCCCTCTGGGTTTAATTGCGGAGAGCTCTGTGGCAGCCTAGGAGGGAGGCAAAGTACTAACTGTCGGGAGAGCTGCCCTGCAGGAGCTGCTCTTGGCTGTTTACATATATGTTTGTCAATCAAAGTTAACACACTTGGCTGCAAATTCTGCTCTTGCTTCCCATTTTGCTGAAGCCAGAATCTGTGTAAGCAGTGTTGTCCTTTGTCTGAGCTTCGAACAAGTGATTCTCAAAACAGAAAAGGAAGAGAAATGCAGTAGTATGAACATCCAAAACCTGTATGTGCACCATCGTCTGTAGGATTAACCAGAGCCTTGATCACAGGTACCTACAGCTTCATCCGCGTCCGCAGTTCCCTCACAGGGTTACTCATATGCTCTCTGCCTGCTCTCGCACAGACTTGTCCACCAGCTCACGTTCGTGCTCGACATCAGAAGGCAGTCTGTGTTAGCCCGCGAGCTCGCTGTGACAGTTTGTTTCCATTCCGTGGTGGTGTTCTCTGTTTGCCTGCACTTGCATCCTAACTGGAGCATCTGACTCCTGGTCGTAGGTCTGGCTGGAAGGAAAACATTGGCACAGACAGCATGAACTATAGACCCTTCCCTGTAGCCAATTGCAAAGTGCTTTTTGTATCGTTACTTGTTTGTGTTAATTTAGTGATTTATCAGGCCTGTTGGAGATTTTTAATATGTCACTACCAACCAGATCACATCTAGCAGTAGAAATGTTTATTGATGCTGATGATGTGTGTGAAATGAACCCAGACTGCTTTACAAATTACACACAGCTGTTACAGCAACAGATAATTCCTCTGGTTTGTATCATACCTTGTAGCAACACCGTTGCTTTGGAGCAGCTTGCTGGGGCAGAGTTGTGCCATCCTGTTGTGGGATATTTTTACTTCCACCGATGTGTAAGAATACTTGCCTGTGTCTGCTCCTTTGGGGCAGAAATGCTGAATGGAAGAAGCATACGGTTGTGTAGGATGTACCCGGGGCAGGATGAAAAGAAAATGGTGCAGCTTTCACGTAACTGTCTTTCTCACCACGATGCCATGTGTGCAGTGTGGATGTAGGGTTCAGTTATCTCTCAAGTGAATTTCTTGATATTTATCTGAACTGTAAAGAACCCTAAGATTTAGACATGATAGAGCTCTATGCCGTATTTTTCTGGGGTTTGTGAATGGTCATTTCCACATCACATTTGACCTGTTTTGGGCTGGATTGCTTCTCAGTAATCAACTGCCTCTATTATTACATCTTTTAATTTCCTTGGCATTCATTCAGAAGAAGTGTATTCCCTTTTCCTTACCGCTGTCAAGTGCAAATGTCCCACTTATCTCCAGGAGACACAACAATACAGTCAGAGCAGATGCACAGGAAACACCAACCCTAAAAGACAAAAAAATTTCCAATTGATAAACAAGTGAAACGGGGACGTTACGAATCTTGTGGCCATCTGTGTGTCATACTCAGCCTGATTCTGCTGCTCCTGTGATTTCTGTTACGTCTGCTGAACTCACCATTTCATGGGGGAAGTGAAGGGAGTCTTAGTGCTGAGACCATTTTAGGGCATCCTCACCCTGCCAGGTCAATGGGGAGAGCGGGGCCGCTGGGTTCAGCTCATCACAGGAGCCCGTTGTGCTGTGTCCTCTGTGATGCTTTTCCTCCGCGGCCAAAAGTTTTAACCTACAGGTGTTTGATGCTCTGTCTCTAAGCTGTCAAGGACCTGACCTGCATGTCAGTCTGGGCTTGGCTTTAAAACAGGGGTAAAACCTCTGTGCTTTGCATAAAGATTATGGAGAAAGTAGCTGTGAACTGCCTGCGAGGTGCTTGCAGGCAACAAGAGGCGCCTGGCCAGCAGAACGGTGAACAGCCTCAGGGGATCCAGAAATCAGGCCGTGAACTTTACCCAACAGTGTTACCTTTCCATCAGGAGGTGACATCACTTCTCCAGGAGCAGAAGAGACTCTTCATGGAGAAATTATATCTTTCATGGCATAATTTTTTTATTTGCAACTCACCCTGCATCTTATCCTCACTGACTACAAACAGGAAAAACAGAAAAAGCAGTTATAAGAAGTGTCTTTTTTTTTTTTTCCTGAGAAGTATATATTAGTTTATCAAAGTATTGCTGCATTGAAATCATCTCCTAGCATAGACAAGGCACCTACAATGATGAAAAATCCAGTTTTCATCCAGGGTTTCCAGACCATTAGCACTTAAAGGAAAAAATTTGTTGTGAGATCAGAGAGAGGTGCCTATAGGAGATGGCTGGAACATCTTCCATGATATGTAAAGGAATTCAAAGCTGGCAATAAAAACCTTTCTGTACTAAGCACGCTATAATTATCAGCAAACATGACAGTAGGAGGATGGTCTCCATAATTCCAATTGCCCTGACCAGGAGCTGAGGATGAGATAGTGCATGAATACATAAAAATAGAAGTTGATCCTAAAGAGTTTGCAATGTACGTAAGAATGAGTTATAGCAAAGGTAGCAAAAACATGGTACATATGGAAGTAGAAATGGTGAAAGAAGGAGATGGAAGGAAGGAGGAAGTCTTGCAGCCTCGTGTGTTGCAAGACAGCAGCTCTTCATGGGCATAGTGACATGCTCCCGTAAGGTGTTAGAAGAGCAGCGTCTAAGCTGGAAGCTTCAGGGTTACAGATTCAGTTGGTTTTAGAGGACAAGAGATATAAAAGTGTTTTCCTTTCGAAAACACAGAAAATATTCAGGTCTTTCTGGTTCTTTAATGGAAATATTTTGGTCCATAACAAAAATGTTCTTATTCTGAATGCTGTTATTCTGTGTTGTAGGAATTTAGTTAGGGATGGTACATGCTTTTCTATTCATTTGCTTTCCGGAAGCTTCCAAGGTGCACCGTGACCTCTTTAGGTGTGACAGAAAGGTGTTGGCTCCGTTCCCAGTGTTACTGGGAGCAGTGTTCATGGAAGATGTGGTGGTCCTGTGGATAAACCTGGTTGACAGAAAGAATGACGATATGAGGGAACCTTATCTGTAGTTTCCATTAGGCATTATGATAGGTTGGTTGAATCAAAACATTTCAGATTTTGCACCTCGTGTTCCTAGAGCAAAAACCATCACTTTTATTCAGAAAATATTTAATTCTTTTAAGTTGAAAAAGTGGTTCTGTATCAAATGTGTTTGACAGAATTTTTTATGGCAACAAAACCCACCAGCTCACCACCTGCTGCTCATGGAGGGTTTTATAATTTAGAAAGACAGGGAAATCGCGTTTGAAACTGGTTTGAAAAAGTCATTCCAGGCACTGGTGGTAACATAGGAGAAGATGCAGGCGTGCCTGCAGAAGTGGATCATTGAGTGGAGGAGGTAGGGTAAACCTCAGCCTCATCATGACAGCAATCTGGGGCAGGAAAATCCCTGTGTAGACCAACAACCTAAGAAGGAGGTGCTGGGTACAATGAGGTGGGTAGAAGATGGATAGGTATATAGTGAAAGGGGGGTGTGGGGCTGGGGGCGGCTAGTATGTTCCTCCCTACTGCAGAAGCTAGAGATTCACCTGCGCTGAGGTCTGGCACATTGTACAGAAGTGCTCTTCAGTTTTCTTGAAGCTTTGGCTCTTTCCTTGGCTTCATTAGCATCATTCCTGGGTATGAGGATTCATGCTTACACACCTTGCCAGAACAGCTAAGGCAAGAGCATCCTCGTTCCGTGTAAGAAAGCAAGATAACCCTGCAGAAGAAGTGCCTGGGACAGAATGAGCTAATTACCTCCTGTTGGGTGGTCTATGAGGCATAAAACCTTTCTGCCTATTGCTTCATCAAGGAATGGAGAACCAGGGTGGACCCGCTCAGACTCTGCAATAATGCAAGCTTGCCTGTTCCTCAAACTCTGACCTTGTGAGCAATGGGGAGCCACTGTGTGCTTTCAGGGTGGAAGGTGAAAGTCTCTAGAGATCCAAGTGAACTTGGTGAACCCAAATATTCATCTTATGTAGCACAAATCAAGTCCCAGTCCAAACTAGATAAATGATGTCTAGATCACATTCCCCCAGTGATATTTATTTTCCTTGCTGGACCATCTTTGGTGTTAAGCAAAGGATTGGGACCTGCTGCCCGCTCCTTTCTGTTGGGCAGGATGCACAGCTCTACCTGGTAGCTGGTGTGAGCCACTGAACATGGTCCTGAGAAGAAGCATATCCTGGTCATTACTGTGTGTCTGGAGTTACTGGTTGTGTTAATAAAATAACAGGGCTGAACACTGTGCTGTAGTCAGCAAGATGGTGTAACTGTCAGCACAGACCCAGGGCTGGCTGTGGCGCATTTGAGCAGGGCCATGGCAGGTGGCTTTGGGCGATAGGATGTGGTAGGGACCATTCCCTGTAGGCAGAACAGGCAAGGATCTTTCAAGGAAGAGAGATATGCCTAAAAGATGGAGGTACTTTTGCTTTTGGGACCAGAGAAGGTATCTTCTATATCTATATCCACTCGATGTGGGACATGCATGTCCACACACTGATGATTCCAACAGTATTGGCATCACTTCACAAGGTCAGGCTGCCTCGTTTGGCTTTAGCAGGACCTTCGTAACCATCAGAGGACAGAAAGGAGGTAAGCCCTTGCCCTTAGGAAGGGATGTAGCCAGAAAAGGATAATGAACCTAATGAAGTGGCCTTGCACGCTGCATATAGCAAGTTTGGGACTTCAGCAGAGAAGGTGAGGAGAAATGGCTCTCCATGGTCACCCGCTCCTCACCACTATGGCTGGGCCAAGAGTTGTGAGCTAAATCACAGCCCTAAAAAGTCATCTGTGAGGCCATAGACTCCTCTGGACTCCGCTATGTCATACCTTGATTAAATGTGAGGCATTTGAAAGACCCAGGAACAGTACAGCAGACAAGTTAGAACCTGAACAACAGCTCTAATCAAAGGCAGATTCCTCTTCTGTCATCACACCTGGATGTTTCATTGCAGAGCAGCCACCTACCCAGGCCAGGAGGTGCAATTCCTCCCTCCTGTGTCATTGCACCGTGTGTTTTCTGGAAAAGCAAATAAATCCAGTCCATCCCGATAAGCAGAAGGGCTGTGGCACCACTGTAAATGCACGCGTTTGCTGAGAGTGTGAATTTCATGTAGCTCATCTCGGGGCCGCAGGGATCAAGGGTGAAAGAGGATGTATTCCCAAAGCAGACTGGCTGTAAGGGCTTTGTCTGACTCATTGTTATGGGAAGTTATTCTAGGGTTTTGTGGGAGAAGAACCCCTCTAACAAATGAACTCCTAATTTTGGACTAACAGTAAGGGGTTTGGGGGGTTTGTTGTATACTTTGTCCCTGCCTGTCCTCATTGATGCAGTAACTCAACACTTCGGACCCAGCTCTGTCCTTGGGACCAAACACACAGCAGCAGTAGCCTTACTGTGAGCTAAATGTCTCTCTCTGAGACGCCAAATTTAACCTGTAACCTAAATAAATTACCCAGGTGTAAGCCCTTAATTTTGTATTTTAATTTAAAAAGAAAGAAAGAAAAAAAAAAAAAAGAGAGAAATGCTGGTGGCAGCAGGACTATCTGCAAACACACACATAAGGCTAGAGTAACTTTCCTGGAACGTGTAGCCTTGTTGCAGCTTTGCCTTGGCAAAAGTGAAGTCCTAATTCAGCTTGGTCTTTTAATGACCCCATGATGTTGCAAACAGCAGATAACAATCTACAGAGATGCTCAGGACCACCACAGCTAGCAACAGAATGGCTGTCACATTAGCAAAGAGGCCTAGCTTTGGGGTCACCTAGCATCAAAAATCCCCATGAACCTTGCTCCAGACTTCTGCAAGTGCACTGGGAGCAGAAACTTACCTTCTATTTTGTTTCACAACTAAACATGCACGTGATTAATTTTTCAGCTGGATCCAAGCCTTTTCTTCCGAGGAGGTTTTTGATGTGGTCATTTGATTTTGCTGAGGAGTTTCTATGAGCTGATGAGCCTGCTCCTCTTCCGATGTAAATCAGCCGTGCAAGTCAGGGATAGCTGCGGTGGGGGAAGAATCTGCCCGATGAAAGAGGAGGCATTTTGGGTCTGATATGTTGAGAACAGAAAGAGCAGCTGAGGCTTATAGAGACTTGTTCTGGCTTGTGGATGGGATTTAGACAAGGTCGTACCCTACTTATCCACGGAAACCAGAGAGACAAATGCTGATGTGGGAGTCACCGTTATTTGTCTTCAAGGGCCGTGCACATGTTAAGAGCTGAATTTACCCAGGTTTTCCCCTCCCACCCCTGCAGTAACACTTGCTATTTATGTTTTGATTTATACCATTGGTGAAATAGTAAAGAACGTGCATCCTCCAGCTTTCATTTTCACCTCCCCTGTCCCCTCCTCCCCCATGTACAAGGGGAGGGTGTTTGTCAGAGCAACTATAGATATTATTATTAAAACATTTGAGCAAATAAGGTAGAGAAGGTCTCCTGAAAACAGTTCTGTTTCCCCCTGCCCCCAGCCATCAAAGCAAGGTGGTTCTCTGCAATGTGTTTTCTAGTGAAAGCGGGAAGAATGGTGCTTTTACCAAATCTCATCATTAGAGAATTCAGTTACACTGCTTATGTCAGTTTTTCCAGTTCCTAGTTATTAGCAGTGCCCTTCTGCCTTATTTATTTACCAGATTCAAACCCCATAGAAAGTAAAATAAAGGTTTCAGTGAGTTTTGGTTCAGAGTGCTTATGCAAAGCTGTAGACCATCCTTGCGTCCTCAGCTTATTGGTCTCTCTCTGTAACACATGTGTTGGTTCATTTGGTTCTTGAGGCAGATGAATCACCTGTAAGCTGATCTCTGAATTTGCTTAACTGCTGCCAGGTGAGACAGCACAGCTAGGAGCCGTCCCCTCTTGTCTCAGAAGCCTGAATGCCAAACAACTCCAGCTGAACTAGCTGCTGGGGCTCTGTTGGCGGTGGGGGGAAAGAGGCATCTGAGGGCACCATTTCTGACAGCCACACGGAGGGAATGGATGTTGAACACCCAGCACATCTCCTTCTTTCTGATGTTTATGAAGGGGGCCTGGGGTGAACAGTCCGTATGCAGTTGTATACGGTGTAGGTAGCAGAGTGGATTTCTGAAGTTAGGTGTCAGGAACCTTAGCTGTGTATTGGTTGGTTTGGGCAGAGAGGCGAGGGAAGGGGAACCCCCGTGTGTCAGGATCAGTAAATGCGCCCATATCTCTGTGGGAGAAGTTGCCATAGGGTGGTCTCTGGGGACTGTGATCCCTTTTGGGTAGAGGACCCTGGCAGCGGAAGCATCAGGAGCTACAGCCGCATATGCTCATGGACCTCTCTTGTTAATTGTGCCGAGTGAAGCCGTGGTGGTGGATGAGGGGTGAGCAGGGGGCAGTGGCGTGGTAGACAAGGGGGATGGGGTGTTAGTTGAGTGAGCTTTGGACCACAGTGCTGATGTCAGCCTCTGAACTCAGGCCTTTCAGGGACTGCCCTGTGTGCTTGCTGAAGTCCTGGTAGCCAACAATATGCCTCTTCACGGTACAGCTTCCACTTGCACAGCCCCTCTGGCTCTGCAGTTCTGCATTAGACAACAGCTATGCCATCACCTCAGGAAGAGATAACTTTCTTCCTTTGGGGAGTGGTGAGGAAGGGGTGGTAACTGGATATAATCTTTGCCATCTCTAGAGCAAAGCACCGTCTTGATTTCTATGGTCACCCCTTCCTTTTCTGATCATAGCAAACGGGGCCTCATTTGTCTTAAATAAACAATGATCTGGTGCATCTTCACAGACGCTGCTATGGCTGTGACTCACACTATCATACAGCAGGGACACAGCTTTTGAGCTAGTCCCTGCTTGGGATTTAGTGAGTGCACTGAGACTACCAGCACCATTGCACCTGGATATTGGAGCATGTCACTGAGTTTTCTCTGGCCGGTGGCATGTGCAGGAGGGGCAGCACATCTTCCTCGTGCTCGGCATTGCACAGCCCAGCTGGGAGAGTGATGCTGAGGAGAACCTTGCGTGGTTCCTAGGGACTGTGAGCTACAGTCCTATTGAGATAGCTAGTGTCCGATGGACTGAACATTCATTTGCCTTATGTGAGGCTCTGTGCTACCTCCTGGGCTCAGGGAACAGTGTAAGCCAAGGCTAAATAGTAGGGAAAACACTGAGTATTGAGGAGAAGAGAGTGTTGCCTGTATGATCATGACTTAGCTTTTCATGCAGTGTGAAGATGAACCCATAGAGGTTTTCTGTAGAGGAACGAAGCTGGGTTAATTAGCATTGATAATTTACAGCTGTGGGCTGGCTTCAGGGGCGGTGGGCTGGCTGATGTAGATAAGGTGCAGCTGTGGGTGGTTCTGTTAGGTGGTTGAGAGCCAATGAAGAGAGAGCAGCCGAGGAAGAAGAGAGAGAGGAAGAAGCAAGAGAGGAAGAAGCAAGAGAGGAGAGAGCACATTTCCTGGATGAGGAGCGACTAGGAGAAGGCAGCAGAGGGACTGGCATGAAGAGTATGTTGGTATGAGATAGTTAAAGACCTTGTTGCAGCTGGCTAGTTTGGAGAGTGTTGTGACAGTTTTCTTCAGCAGCCAGAAGGTGATATGAAAGAAAAACACCAAATGAAACCAAAACCAAAACAACAACAACAAAAAATCAAAAAATCTGATTCTCGGCACTTTGGGCTACAGTAAATTTTATTTGTGTTTTGTATTTTATTCTTCTACCCACTGTGTGTCCTATATCTGCCCCCCCACCCCCAGTCAGGGAGATAACTAAGAGCAGAAGCACAGAAAGAAACAGGTGGACAAATGACCTCTCATAGAGCTGATGGAGGCTACATGGTAAGTGAAGTGGTAAGATACAAAGGGATAGAACTGGAAGGTCTCTCAGGACCCCATCTGAGGCTCTGAGAACAGGACACCAAACTGTAAGTGAGAAGGGGGCTTTTGGCCTAACTGGAGCCAGAGCTTCTTTATTTAAATAGAAGTGTAGTTTTAAATTAAGCTCTAGTGTGACTGAGGAAGAGGGAATGATAGAGTTTGTTTAAGGAGGTGGCTGGAGTCCAGAGGCACTGGGGGTGGGAAAGACACAGAGGATGGTGTTGTGATGGTGTTGACAAGAAGGGAGCCCTGAGATTGATGGAAACAAAAGCAAACAAACAAACAAAAATCTAGTGGTGGTGTTGGTGAAGCCACGGCAGCAAAGACTGATGGAGCAGAGAACGAAGGCAGAAGCTGCAGCTCTGCCAACTTCTGCTGTGCACAAGAAGTATTTCTGCTTTTAAGGTATTTAGCAGAATAAACATGAAGCTGCAAGGGTGTGGAGAAGGTTGAATTATCTGAAATATCTGTGGTGCTGTTCACTGCAAAGTGTGAGCTGAGCCAGGTGCTCATGGGGGTGGATTCTTGCAGACTTACTGGGAGGACTGCAAGGCAAGGAGAAGGCGGCTGGGGACCAGAGCCGGGCTCCTGCTGTTGGCATGCCTAAAATGCATTTATCCAGCAGCCGGGCATCTCTTTGCAGTTCCTGTCTGCTGAGCCTGATAGGAAACGTCCAGTGCTGCAGAGTGGGGAGAAAACACTAATTCTCCTGAAATAGTAGTGTGGGCTCTGGAGAAACACAGGACAAGCCTAGATCAAAATCGGTTTGCTAAAATAGATTTCCAAAGTCTTTTGTGTCACACAGAAGTAAGGTGTGGATATCCAGTGTGGACTTTGGTGACAGTCTGAGGCTCCTCTGTGACAAATTTGGCCTCGTTTTCGGGGAATATGTGGCAACACCGAACACACAAGAAGCTTCATTCCTGACAGATGGCTAGGCAGATACATCAAGGATGATGTAGACATAGTCTGCCAGGAGCAGAGGAATGAGCAAAATGCTCTTTTCCAGCCCAACATTTCCAGGATTCAGGTCCAAATACCTTCAGCAGATTTTGGGATTAAAGCCATTAAATACCTGTACTGCTGAACACTGTTAACCATAAGCATGAAACTGTGCCTGCAGAAGGAAGGATGTTAACATGTCCCATTATGGCCCTGCCCCCCTCCTTGGGAATTTTCCTGGTTTTTTTTAAGGGAAAGAAAATAAAATATAGGTGTGGATGCTGGCACTGGCAGGAGGTTCCGTACATTAACGACCATCCTTATACAAGACAGTGAAGTATTTGAGGCATGCTCCACCTGTGTCATTAAAAAAATAAAATAAAAAGACTACCAAAACCAAACAAAAAGACCATAGCAAGAAGTCTGTGAACAGTGCCAAAATCTTACAGAAATACAGGAACTGCTGCTCTAACGAACAGGAGGCCAAAGGAAAGGAGATATTGTAGTTACGTCTCACTTCAAGATATTTTTGTTTCCTTCGTTACGTTGAAAAGCTCTTTGAAATAATTTTGTGTAGTGCTTGAAAAAACAGGTGCTGTTGCTTTAAGTTTGGCCTTTGTTAGTCAGAAGACAACTAAAACCTGAAAAGAGAAGTTAGTATTAAAAATTGTAAGTGCGTGCAGTGGGGATAATTATTTTGAAAACATTTCTTCTGAGTTTGTGTGGCCCAAGTGTTGCGGAAATGGAGTGATACAGGAAATTAAATTAACCAGAAGCTTTCCAGAAAAATAAAACAAAACCGACAAGTTGCTTTTAATAATCTGGATCCCCAAAAGTGCACAAAAAAAGAATATGTTCACAAGGGAGAGTAAGCTGAATAGTTGTGCATCTTTCCAATGGGACAGGTGAGGGTGCAAGCTTGCTTTGTTTCAAGACCATGCATGACAGAAGTTCATTAAACATGAGCAAACCCCATGTTGTGACCTAGCTTCAGGGACAGGACCTGGAGGGGTTTATTCCAAATAGAGATCTGGTGGGTCTGCTCTGCTTCTCTTTGCAGAAATAACAAGGGTTGTAGCTTTTAAAGTCTTGCTTTTCCAGAGCAACGTAAATTCATGTTGTCTACTGGAAAACAAAGGGCATATCTGAAACAGATTCTCCTTTTGATATAAGACTTTGGCTCCTTCTATATGAGCAAATTAAGAAGCGCTGAGGAGTGTTCCTGGCTGCTTTTTCGATTTCTAGAGTGACTTTTAGAGCAAATGGTTTTGGCTCTGGCCAGGCAGGACCTCTGGGGTCCCCACCCAGCTGTATTTCGCTATCTTTTCGAGCTATCGTAACTGTTAGACACGAATGCATCTGCTCGTGGATCCCACTCTACAGTCTGGGTCCTTCTCACTGGGCGTCAGAACATCAGTGGTGGGACTGATCTTGGCCATCTTTGGGGTAGATGTAATCCGGGTGGGAAAATAGCAATTCCAGGGTAGGATCGTCTCAACCTGGTTTAAATGTCTTCTTTAGGATGGGAGGATGCACTCCCACAAGTATTTCACTGGATATGATGGGAGCTGGAGTGATAGTCCATATGTGCGCTGCAGTTGTCTGCATATATTCATGTGAATCCACCCTTAATCTCTTTGCCGTCAGCAAGGCTATGATTTCCCAGTCTCGTTATCCCAAGCAAAATGCAGTTGCTGCATACCATCCCCCACGCCATCATTCCTGCTTAGTGCAGGACCCTGTATCTGTGCTGGGTCAGTCAGATCAGGGAACGGATGCAGCTGTAAACTCACTTGTCAAGTTAAGAAAAGGAGTTGCTTTCAAAGAAATCTGCTCCCCAATCCCAGACCCTACACAGGTGCCAGGCTGTGCTGGAAGAGGTTGGGAACCTGCAGTGTGGGATGGGTTGGAAAGCTGATCCGTGTCTTTGGAAGTAGCCTGCATTTAGGTCAGGTTAAAGCAATTGTTATGCGGAGACCTAAGGACAGCAAAGCACAAATCCCCTGTTTTTAAGACCCAGATACACACCTATATGCTTGAATCGTTGTAGATTCCATCCAAGAGTCTGTGAGTGTATGCAATGAGCACTGGCATGCCCAGCAGCAATTTTCTGCAATTCCCCCAGTGGGATGAATACCAGCCCTTTCACAGCTGTAAATCTGTTTGCCTGAGTTAACTCCACTATAGCTAAATCACATACAAGATCTGAAAATAGAGCTGAGGCTCTGGTCTTGGCTTGTGCACAATAAATGAAACAGGAGGAAACCACATGAACTCAGCAGAGTCCAAACAGCTATGTTTGTGGGCTATATATAGGAGACCAGGTCCTGTTACCGATACATGCAGCTTGCTCTAAACAGCATCACAAGATGACCCAGAGAAATGCCCATTCCCATGCTTGCCATTGGCCCCAGCAAAGCCTGCAAGCATCATTTCTACATGGCAGAAGAAATGCTTTGCTTGGGTCCTCTGTGCCTGCAAGCGATGGGGAAGGGTTTGCATGGAAAGCATCACCCTATGTTCTGGAATCAAGCTGTTCCATGAAATTTTGGGAGGCTCTTGAGTTGCACGGGTCTGGTATCGTACCAATCCCATCAGAGGCTGCTGGTCCTGCCTTTCCTCACCCTCTCCCTCCACCACCTTTGTGAGATGCTGCAGATGGGTGGCTGGCTATGAGGGAGGGAAACATAAATGGCTATGCAAATTCACCCCCTTTTCCTCCTCCTCCTCCGATCCATCTCCTTGTAAAAGCAAAGTGTGAGAAATGTTGGGTGGCACCCTGAGGGGTTCTGAACATTATGGACAGGCTGGTTTGACCTCTATTGAAATAATATGTGATCCTGGGCATCCGAAATGAAAGTCACTCAAGGGAGTTACTTAGATCCCTGTTCCCTACTGCATGGTCTGTGAGATATGAGGAGTCAGGGGGCAGGCACAGGGACTCCAGCCATCGCTGCTCGTGTTCAGTGTTGCTCTTGAAATCTGCAGGGAGACCCTGAGGTGTGTTGAGTTATGCTTATGTACAGGTCTCCACCAGCTATATAAACAGATCTTTGCAAGGTCAGGACCTGCCTTTTTGGCTGGGAGATGCCTTTCAGGGAGTGAAGGAAAGTTCATACCCTCCAGCTATAACTCCTGTTTCCTTTCCTTCTTAGTGATGCTGATCCTCAGATTATGAACTCATTTTGCATGCACGGTTTTGCGTCAAAAAGGGGAAAGAGCTGGAAATACTCCCTCTGACCTCTAGAAAATGAGTTCGATGACATTAGGAAAGCAGCATCTCAACTCTAGAAATACTTCCTCTCCCCTCCCAGCTGGCCCTCATTCAGTAAATTGCCATCTTTACTGCATCATACATGCATCCATTTTCAGTCAGCAAAGCACGAAAGCATAAATCCCACTAAAGGCAGCTATCCTCAACACGGTTCTTCTGCTGACTAAGAGCAGGAGCTCATTTCTTCCCCTCTCCTTAACGACAATTGATTAAGGATATTGAGGAGTTTATTGCTTCCTAATAACATCTGGGAATGATTTCCATATGTTGCATTATTCTCCGGAGTGGGCAAAGCTCCCCTGTGCCAGCGAAGCAGAGTGCAGTATTGGTGAACCCAAATGACACTGTATTTCATGTTTTATTGGAGGAGAAGTTGCAGGTGGTCCTTTAGAGAAAGATGCATTTCATCCTTAGTTTTCAGATACCTTATAGTATCCTTTCCGCTGGGAAATTAAGCAGACATTGTCCATATCCATTGCAGCTGCTCTTAGTGTTAAATTAAACTGCTGCAATTACAGTGAGCCAATGCTGGAGCTGAGTTGTGTTGTTCCTTAATTGTTTACGGCTGTGGATGAGGGCCAAGTAGCAGTCCTGTAGTAGCAAATGCTGGAGATATGACCTGGAAAACAGATGTTTGGGCCAAAGCCAAGGTGGTTTCAGGAAAGACAGTGAGAGAGAAGCAGGAAACTAGTTATTTTCCTTGATTTATTGGACAGGGTGAAGAAATTCACTCCAGGGCAGAGTGCTCACATGAGGCTGGTACAGCAGTAAACTCTGATTTTAGCTAGCTTTTACCTAGCCCTTGCAAGGCTTGTACAGGCAGCTGTTGATTTGCTAGTGCTAGCACCGGGTGTGCTAAACCTACCTTGCTTTGCAGCTGAGTAGAAAATTCTTGCCTGTTTGCTGGTGGCTGCGGAACATCTCACACAGTAGACTGGTTTACACGAAGTCCCAGCGTAAGTCTTTTAGATCTGCTACAATGCAGGAAATTCTTTTAAATTTAATGGCTTGAGGTATCTGATCAAAACTAGATCACTACAGTGGAGGTGCTGCGGTTGAACAGATCATCTCCAGGCACTCCCCTTGGATCTCCAAGGAGAGAAGCAGGTTCATCACATGCTAACAGAGGGGTCTAAAATGGGTCCAGCTCATGATCTGAGAGGGCCAGTTTCTCTCTGTTCCTCTCTCAGGAGCCCAGGTAACTGCCTCACATGGAGATGCAGATGCTATAGACATCTAGTGTTAGGTGAGACCTGTCCCATCCATGTTTTCACAGAATCACCAGCTGGTTGAGGTTGGAAGTGACTTCTGGAAGTCATCTTGTCAAACTCTCCTGCTCAAGCAGGGCCACCTGGAGCTGGTTGCCCAGGACCATGTCTGGACGGCTTTTGAATATCTCCAAGGATGGCAATTCCACAACCCCTCTGGGAAACATGTCCGTGAAGTGCTTGATTGCACAGAGCTAAAATTAAGTATTGCACTGGAGGGGAGGGAGGGGTTGTCCAGCATTTAAGGCTAGGAATAAAGTTTTAAATGTCACTGTTTAGGGTACAGATCCACAGACCTGAAGAGCTGTCTTGTAGCACACCCAGCCACTGATATTTGGAGCAGTGATGTGAGTATTTAGCAGGACAAGACGCTTTCACAGTTTTGACTGTGTTGTAACAACGTTGGTTTCACTGAAATGATAAATGCCAGGCTCAAAGTTTTAATCCTAATTTTGTTTCTTTCATACTTGAGCCAATAGTATTACTACATTTTAGTGCTGAGGAGCCATTAACAAACCTTTGGTTTCCTTTAGCAACACTCATGTTCTTAGATGTTCAACATGTTGACTAGTAATTCTGGCTAGCACTCTGAGTTTTTAAAGGTAAGTTTTGAAAGTCCTCTAAGGGAGTGCTTACAGCCCTCCCTGAATTTCCTCCTGCTCCTACCCATGGAAAAATAGCTTCTTAAAGCCAAAGGTGTGGGAATGGGGGATTTGGAAGAGGATACTTAATTTTCTCTTGCCCAGCAGTCACCAGAACTATTAGTGTAGCATGGTAGAGGCGAAGAGAATACATCTCCGTTGACACAGAAGCACGATGCAGGTGTTTTGACTGTTGGTCATAGTCTTTGGCTCTTGTTAGCTTTCCACACTGATGCTCCATTATGCAGACAGAACATGCAACTACTTGGATTTCCCTTCTGCTGCCAGAGACCCTTAGTCTTTCGATAAGGCAAGCTCCTTATTTTTTGAAATAGTTGATCAAACAGTGGGGGAAATACATACACATATATTTCTTCATCTTAAAGAGATTTTTTGCCTACTTAATTGGATCAGCTTTCTCTGCTTCTGTCAGTCCAGCCAGAAATTTTAACCTTTTTTTTCCATGGACCGTGCAGTGCCACAAATGCCCCTCCTTACAGAGGTACCTATGCTTCAATATCTAAATGCAAGTGGCTTTCCACAGCAAGTTCATCAGGCTTGTGGCTAATGTATTTCTGAAACATCCTTCAGAGAGATGCTGCTCTCATTCAGAAGAGAACAGGATCATCCTAATCTGCATCCAGCCCCAGGTGGTGCTTTGCTTTCCCCACTAGCTTCTGTAAAACTGCAGATGCCCTGAAGTTTTCCCAGCTGAGGGCAGTGCCACTTGCAGATGTCCTTGGACAGTCTTCAGAGGAGGTCTGATGCTGCTGGTGGCCCAACGATCTGTGCATTCCTAGGGATACACGGTAGACATGTCATAGGATTTTTTTCTCTCTTCCTATCCTATTCTGTCTTCCCCAGAAACTCAATGGTTTTCTTCTAAGTGCAGTATCCAAGAGGGTTTATGATTCTTTGTTGTTTTTCTGACAACTCATCCCAGCTGTTAGCTAGGCTACCCAGGAGCTCAAATGGGAAGGAGAGTCTTCTTATGCTGTCCATTGTATAGAGTGTCCTTATGTAGGGTCACAAATTTAGGGAAACCTCCTGGGAAGCCTCCCCTACTGAAATCTCTCTCAGGGAATAGCTGCAGTTGGCTGCATGGGCCATCTGTTTGCCAAAGTGTCAAAAAAGTGTTGCAGTGTGAGTGCTCAGTACTTGTGAATATTCGGGCCAGAACATTTGCTGTTTCAGTCCCAGTGCTAACTGTAGCTGTTTCTCTTAATTTCATAAAACAGAAAGAAGGAGAAGATCTCACCATATCCAGGACAGAAGCAAAACAACAACTTGCTGTGACCTGGCCACGCGCTAACAGAAAGTTGTCCTGAGTTTTACAGCCGCCCTAGACTTTTGCACAGGGGGCTGATGGAAACTCACCACTCCACACTGCTGGGTAAGGAAGAAGATGCTCAAGCAAAGGGCTGTGTCTTTGTTTCTCAAGTTTTCCTCTCTCCCTGATGGTCTTGCCTCCTGTCTTCTTGAACAGAGAGTCCAAGTTTTAAAATCAGCCCGGCCAGAGGTGCAGTTATCCTCATTCTTTCAGCTGAGAGAACCCTTTCCATGTTGTCCACAACTGTGATGAGAAGAGAAGCCCCTCTTGCCAGAGACTGAACTTGTCTGTCAGGAAAATACCATTTACAGGTAAGAAAACCCCATTCCCAGCAAAGAATCTGGATCTTCCTCTGTGTGAGGCTGGAGAAGCTGCCCTTGGGATAGAGCATTTTATGTGTAAAAAGGAGAAGGGGCTTGGGCTGCATCCCACACCACAAATCATTCAACTTTTTGCTTTTGTAGTTAAACAATATATTGCTGTCAATATATTAGGCAGGTAACAGCTGGTGATAGAGCTCATGCCTTTTAACTGGGGTGGTCCAAGACATAGACATCCGCAGCCGAGTTCAGAGCGCCTCTTGCTCCCCTTTGACTAGAAGGGGAGCCAGGAATGACAAGCTTAGAAGTTGACACAAAAGTTGGGAGGTAAATCCCAGTCCTTGGGCCCAGATGGCACAATGATGGGCACCAGTTAATAATTTCTGGTTTCATTAAGCCTTTTCTCTGGAACTCTGAAAGCCTACAGAGAAGACGAACCTAAAGGTTTTGTTCTATTTTCTGGCATCTTGATTTTATATGTTTCTGTTTTCAGCTGCTTAAAATTATCCTGAGATCCCTTTTGTTTTCTCCTTGCTTTGCTGTCTACACAGGGTGGTTCATACGAGCTGAATTTTCTCTTTATAACTTCACTGGTGAATATGGGTCAGCATCCAGGCAGTGGAACACCCAAGATCATTTCCATGCTGTATATAAATAGTACACAGTTATTTCACAGTTTCATGTTCAGCTTGCGGGCTTCCAACAACCTTGTGTTCCCAAAACCCTTTCTATTCTCATCGCATTTGGGATCTTGAACACGTGACTCAATATAAGTTATGGCAGAGGTTATCCTATCTGAGAAGGTCCCGATTTGACCGCTGCGTATTGTCATTCTTGTTCCTGACAGCTGGTGTCACGTCACCAGTACCCAAAACTGCTGTTGTGGGTCTTTCCAGCCCCACGGTGAGCTCAGCTACATGACGAGTTAAGTGGACAGCTGGGTTACGCTACCTTACGCACATTAAGTGGCACTGGGTCAGTCTGTCATCTCACTAGGCAGTGGAGGAAGCCGGAGAGTCTCCAGTCGGATGGACAGCTAACGGCCGGCGTGCCCCTGTCCGACGGAGATAAGAGGCTGGTTAAAACCGAGGGAATTTTTAGACTCTTCCCAAGTATCGCCTGTCTTTTGTTTGACGCAGGACTTGTCATGTCTCCCTTTCTGCGTATTGGTTTATCCAACTATGACAGTGGCCCTTACCTGCCATCCCAGGGGGAGGTGATTAACCCGTACTGTGCTGTGATGGTTAAAGAAGCCGTGGAGTCAGGTAAGTGGGGAGCTGTTAAATACATGTGTAAACTTTTTTAAGACGTGTGTGTGCCTTTACTGTGTCATTCCTGGTGTGTATCAAGCACACCGATAAATCTTTACAAGGGTTTGCAAAGTGCTTTTTTGTGTCTCAGTGCAGTGCAAGTTTGGGTTTGGCATGACCTGCAAGACAATTTGCTTTGAAGATGATGTCCAACAAATCTGTGCCTTCAATTTGAGGTTATTATCAGCTGAATTCCAGGTCCCAGCATGTGGCAGAGCAGATGAGCTGAGCTGTATTCGGTTTCACTTTCCTAAAAGCAGTTGCTGGTTTGTCAGCAGGACTCCAGGCAGATGAAATCTGGGTGTCCTAGAAATATCCTGGGAGGGCTGTCTTTCTTTATCGCATTTTTCTGAAGAACTGACAGGTCCAGCAACTTCCATCGTTTAAAAAACATAGCTCTCTAACAGCCCCATTGTTTGCAGAGAGTTAATTACTCTGCGTAATTGCTGTGCTATGTGAAATGTCTGAAAGTGAAACCTTCTGCTAAGCTGCTTTCTGTGTCTGTGTATATGGATTATTGCACACTTTTCCTGATAGAACAACGCTGATGAGTCCTCATTGGGAAGCAGTTTCTTATATGTCCTGTGCATGAAAATAGTCCCAGTGAGAGGATGACAAGTTCTCCAGTTCTGCTTTTCAACGATCACGAAGATCAAGAACTTCGGTGTTAGGGAATTCCTCATATTGGCTGTTAGTTATCTTAAATTTTTGATAAATTCCTAACTTGACTGCTGTGATTCTTAAAAAATTAATTAACTCAAAAATCACTTTTTATAGCTTGAGAATCCTCATGACTCTAAATGGAAGATGTTCAAGTAGTTTGAAAAAAGAAATTTTAGAATTTTAAAAGAAGTCTGTATTTCACGGGGGTTTTTTGTTTGTTTGCTTGGTTTTTAAGAGTCAACATTTATCACGTTGAACTTTACCTTGGCTTAAATGATACTTTATTATGGAAGATGCAGTGACTGGTAAATTCAAAAGGAAAGAAAATGCTACATGACAAGATATCCCTAAGATCTCACTTTTTGCTGAAAATATGTCCCATTTCAGCTCTGCACAGGGCTGGGCTTTAATGTGGCCTCTGAAAGCCATAACTCAAATTGAAGTCTCTGTCAGTTCAAAAGTGAATAAAATCAATTTGGTCAGAACAGACCTATATTTATTTATCTTACACAGGGCTGAAAGCATTTTCTGGCTTCTGACTAACACAGAAGTACAAAGGGATATAATTTTTGTGCGCCTGGGAGTCAGTAATAATTATAATTATAATACCTTTACAACAAGAAATAAAAAAGTGTGTTTGGGAGAATTTTTCTCCATTACTGAGGACTGAATATAGGAGAAATGACATCCTACTGTTAGAAGGTTTTGGTTTGCGGGGGTGTAATTGCACTTGACTAGCTATTGCTGCGGGCATGGTGGAGCGGCCAGGGGAACTCCTCGTCCTGTCGGTGGAAACAGCAGGAACCTCCTGAGACTGGTTCACCTCAGACACCCCTCTTAGGGTGGGTTGAAACCACCCTTGGGAGATGTTAATCCACTGCCAGTGGAGGGTGTTTAAATGTGTTGATGGCTAACTTTACCTTAAGGTGACTCAGTCAAGGTGAGGCCACGGTGGGATCCATCTCCCCTACGAATCCAGTCTTCTGCAAGGATATTGATATCTGAGCAAGTCAGCTACCCTTGCATTATATCCCAGGAGAACAAACAGGGATTTCCATGGTGGGATTCACCTCGAGGAAGACATCCATAATGGTTCTGATGGATGTATGTGGTGTGATTCATCTCATCTTGAGGAAGACATCCATAATGGGTCTGATGAATTACACCCGAGAAAAGTCCGGTGGTCTCCGTTGACTCCAAGGGCAGTTTAGACAGTCCAGTCAGAGCTACACATCTGATGCTCAGTGAGATAAGCCTGACTCTAAATGCCAGAAATGCTCTCAGCATGACCATCACAAGGAGCTATCATGCTCAAACAGGCATAGGGAAGACAAAAAGGTCTTGGGACAAATATTAGCTGAATGTATTTGAAATAGCTGCATCCCTGCTTTGTGATTATTTTGATCATAGTTTGCTCCCCGGCTCCCTGGTTTCACAAAGCACTAGCTACTCAACGATAATGGGATTACAAAAAAATATATATTGGTACCTTGATATGCAAGTTTTGGCTAAAGTGGCATGTCCAAGGAGTAGGAGTGGATCAGCTGCACTGCTGGTAAGAGATGACTCCCTGCCTCATGTGCTGACACATGACAATTCAGATTTCTTCAGGACAAATAGTTGCTGTATAGTGGTGAGCGCAGAATGCAGGGCAGGACATGCCTAAACCCAGAGCTGAATCCAGGATATATCCAGTCCCAAATCCCTGCAAGCCCTGTGCTGGAACTGGTTTGGTAGATGACTCGGCTCCGAGTTTTGCAATGTCCTATTATGGACCAGATCTATACCATATTTAGTATTAGCAAAGAGTGAGGGGGTTTTTGTTCTGTTTGGATTTTGGTTGGTTGTTGTGGGGTTTTTTTTTGCAAACAGAGCAGTGGTAGATGACAAATGTGTTTGGTGCCCAAAAAACCAGAGTTTGACTCTGACTTTGGGTTCATGCCAGAGTCTGTCCCTTGTCGACCAGCTGTGATGAATAAGCCATTGGGACAGAGGTCCCCAGGGGTCTGGGAGTAATGCACATCATCTGGGGACGCAAGAAAGTCACAAGACCACCCTTGAATTTCAGAATTCTCAGGAATTTTCAGAATTTTAGAAGCTCAGGAAAGATTCTGGGAAGCCTTTTTGCTTTTTCCACTTGGTTATTTTGTAAAAGGGACCCTGGTATTTTATGATACAACCTTTTAAAAAACTAAACAACCCCACAGCACTGTACAGTTCGAAGTGTTGTAGCAATTTATTACTGATGACAAAACATTTCAGAAACCATAGGTGCCTCTGAGGTATAAAAAAATCTGCCCTTTAAAAGTAGCTTCTGCCTTCACAAGCCACCTGGCCCAGTGCCATTTTACCACCTGTCTTGGTGACATTTGCTTCGTGAAATATCCTGCTCCATGTTTGAACTCAGCCAGCCTCCAGGAAAAGTGCTCCCAGCTACAGTGGAAGCTGCTGCCGGAGAAAGACAGATGCTATTTTATTTTTCAGGAACCCAGGGTTAGATTAATCCCTGGCAGAATTCCACAGACGTCAGCGGGGATGCGCCAGGGGTAACTGTCTGATCCCATATATTGGCCAGTTCATTCACATTCCAGGGTTTGTTTATTTAAGCCTCATGTTTTGGAATGCAGTGCAAACAAAAGCACTTGTTTTGCAAGTGCTGTGTTTCACATAAGTAGAGTTTCACTGGTGTAGCAAAGGAATAATGGTCCTTACTGGGGTTTCTGTTCTCAGTGATGTTGGGAGGTTTATGTTTCGTTTTTATGTCTGATGTTGACTGCTTTTGTTGAAAGAATACATTGAATATGTATTTGCAGGCTTGATGGGAATGAATGAAGCCTGCAGACAATGGGTTCCATATATGATTGCCTAAATCTGCATATGTGAAATGTCAGCCCCGCCTAACTGATAGAGATGGGTGCGTCTTAGGTTGAGATGCTCTATCTAAACTTTGAGGAAACTGAATCTGAACCTAAAATCTACCTGCAGAACCACTTGTCATGCCAGGCAGGACAAGGTTGAGAAGTGGTTTTATGCTGCAGGGGTGATGTCCGCTCAGTTTTGCCATGCAGAACAGTGCTGACAGCAAGAGCATCCCACGGCTTAAATCAAGTTTATGTGATTGAACCAAATGCAAAACTTCTTTGCGAGAGCCAGCGGTTGGGTCACGGAGTGAAATTTCAGCAGGTCAGTACTGATTGCAGGATCCTGCATGCCACTCCTTAGGAAACTACTTTCTCAACCTAAATCTGTTCAGTGAGTATAGTTTATATAGTGGCTCTGGCAGTCATTTCTTCAGCGTACAGGCTGGTGGAGGGAGATTTTTCTTATAATCTCACAGCCCTGATATTTGTTCTTTCCCCAGTAAACATCCTCTCATTTCCTGAGGTGGATATTACACAATCAGGAATCACTTTTTTTTTTTCTCCTTCTCTCCTGCCTCCAAAATCTTTGGAGCTGCTTTACCAGTTTTAATCCATCCTGAAAGTGTGGTACAAGCCTCAGAAATCCTGGAGTTCCTGCCTATGTAAATCAAAACTCAGCTGAGGGAAAAAACCTGAATTAGTCCTTCCATCCCAAGATTTTCTCCAACACGTGTCATGTTCCAGGCTATCAAGTGCATGTGCTTTTCCAGCTGGGTGGGATGAGGGAAAGGCTGGGATCATTAGAAGTAGGAGCGGAGTCTTTGGGAGACAGGAGCTGCAGGTCTGCTGCTCACATTACTGCTCTTCATTCTCTTATTCCTCCAGCTTTGGTGTTTGATGGGTTGAAAATTTGCAGAGGGTAACTGTGAAGCAGAATTTACCTTGAGTGAGAGTCTAAGCCTTTTACAGGGCTCTATGAAATAACGCGGGCTGTATGAAATAAATAAAACTGGCTGAGACTTTTTTCAGAGAGAACTAACTACAGAAAACTCTCTGCAAGCTAACACTAAGCCTCAGACATGCCCTTTTTTTACCCATCACCATTTTGAGACGTGTCTGCTGTGAAAGAAGAGGAATTAATGCATGAGGAAGAAGAGCAGGAAAGGTTTGCTCTGCTGTTGCTCTGTCACTGTGGATGTGGTTGCAGGTCTGCAAGATAGTTCATGTATTAACATCCCTGAGCTAGCTGAGATGTAGCAACTGACTGGACATGCACTCCAGCGGAACCCTAACCACAAAGTGCACCCAGCTTTTGGGGCACTAAAGCAAACTTGTCCTCATTTGGCATGGGAAAGATGATGACACGTAGCTGGGTATCCGTGATGAAATTCACCTGATTAGAAGTGCGTATCTGTGGTGTCAGAGTCCACATTCAAGGTCTACCCCATAGAGTTAATGGAGTCAAAGATGGAAATTATCTTTTCTAAGGTAGATGTCTGTATTTGGTCAAATGAACGCACCCTAACTCCATTGATTTATACTGATGATACTCTTTTCACTGACTCTGAATGGAGCCAATGTTCAGACAGCTCAGATATGGACATACACAATCGCAGACCCCTAAAGTGAAGTGAGGCAAATCCTATCCTAGGTTTCACTTCACATAGTAACCTCCTATGACACTCTAACATGGTCCAAGAGAGAGACCTTAAAGTGAGTAAATAACACAGATCTGTCTCGGGGACTGTAGAGTGGTGACCTTAGTGCAGATGAGAAGCAAGTCCCCTCAATCCAGACCCCTTCTTGTTGACAGAAAATGGCCAAGTGTACGTGCAGAAGAAGCCCACCATGTACCCACCCTGGAACAGCACTTTTGATGCCCATATCAACAACGGCAGGGTCATGCACATCATTGTCAAGGACAAGAGTGCTGAAATGGTTTCAGAGACCACAGTGGAACTCAAGGTGCTGGCGGAGAGGTGCAAAAAGAGCAACGGGAAGACGGAGATGTGGGTGAGCATCATTATCTCCTCTTGTCGGGTACGGTGGGGAGCTGCTGTGGGGTGGGAGAATGGCTTGTGTCCATGTCAGGCTGTGATGGTAACTAGCAGGGCAGTAGGAGCTGGCTGCCATCCAAGGAATAATGTTTTGAGTCTACTTGGGTATGACTTAAAGTAAAGACTTCCACACATGTCAGGAAAAAAAAATAAATTGGCACATTTACGTTATCTGCTGCTGTTAAATTGAAACATATGCCCTCTGTTAGCAAGGGTTCTGGTTGAGGTGAGCCATGCCCACACACTCATCTTTGATTAGGAAACGCGCTGGGGACAAATGAGTGGATAAATGTGAATTATTTTATGTGCTCTAGGGAAACAGCTTTAAAAATTTAATCTAATGTCAAGTAACTGATTTACAGCTGCCTGACATTGGAGTTAAGTTGGAGGAACTCCTGGAGTTGTAGTGGAGTAAATTTGAAGTAACAGTCTTCATAAGGATGCTAAGTGTAAGGTTGTGTTCCCTGGTAGTCCAAGCAAGAAAGTTCTTGATAATAGTCTTTAACATGTAGTATTCAGTAGCCATGCCATGGATAACCATCAGGTGGAAACACATTTGGAGAGAAACTGATTTCCTGGATATTTTTTTCTGGTTTATATCTCTTGCCAGTTCTCAGGCTAAGCTGCTTGGGTTAAACAGAGAGTAGAGAAGTCAAAAATGCCTTGGTCACAAGACCTAAGAGTGAGATTTAGTAGAGGTTTGCACATTTAACATGTAACTTGGAAGGAACGGAGGTGCGTAGAGCTAGAATTGAGAACCAGAAGTCTCTGCTCAGAATGGCTCCATCCTCAGGCTTCAGAGCCATGAGAGGCAGAAGCCTGGTGAGGAGGAAGGGGGGTCGTAGGTGACGAGCAGCAAAGGTAACAGCCCTGAGGTCAAGTGGAGTTGGGAGACCCTGGTCCTGCTGTGTCCCAGGCTGGCAGCAGCTCCTGAGGTCTCCTTTGCACTCACTCCCCCAACACAAGTTACAGCCTGGGGAGGGTGGTCCTGGATAGCACCTCCTGCAAGGGGCGTGAGGAGAGAGAATAGTGGTTTTTTCTCACAGGACACTTTCACCAGGAAGGCAGCGAGGTAACCTTGCTCAGGCTGTGCTGGGGGTGGATGGGAAGGCACTGTTGTAGCTCTCAGGCTGAAGAAATCCTTAAATGTAGGTCCTCTTGTGCCTAAGTATGTGGATCCAGATCTACAAAGGCACCTGTGAACAGAGGTTCAGTGAGTTGTGAATTGCCATGTCCAGTGGGAAGGCCCAAAAAATGTCTGAGTAAGCTGGTAGCATCACTCACATTGACTGTAATGGCAGTTAGACTTCCAGGACCAAGTGTCTAAAAGATTTCAGCATCTTTTAAGTACTTGTCTAAAGTTGGCTTTTTTTTTTTTTTTAAGTGCTCCTGCTTCCCCCTTTGCAGGATCCACTGGGAACATGTTTTCTGTATAGGTAGTGCTGGTGTCTAAAATCCTACCTACAGCTTCTGTGGTTTAGTCACATTTATTCCTCCTGCTACCATGCCACTCCAAATGTTTGCTAAGAGGTGATCTAACCTCCTCTTTCAGTAGCTGCTCCTGCCCTGCCTTGTTGCCCACACAGGTAGGAGCAACCCAAAAGTTTACATTCATTGGCATTCATCAGTTCCCACTGGGAAAAGGGGATAGCTTGAGTCATCTGAAACAAACTTTGTTTCTTTGAATGGCTGTTTAATGATGGCATTGGTCTTTTTTTCTTGTTTTTCACTTATCTCAACCAGCTAGAACTGAAACCTCAAGGGCGAATGCTGATGAATGCAAGATACTTCCTGGAAATCAGTGGCAAGTGATTTTGTTTGTTAATTGATAGACGTGATTTCTGGGTATGTGGGGCAGATACGGTGGCTTCACTTCAAGCAGTTACCTGTGCTGTTACTGATTTATTCATAGGAACTATTGTAAGGGTTTGGAAGGAACACTCCAGAGAAGCAATTTTTATTATATGGTGGGGGTGAAGATTTACTGTTCCTTTGTGATTCTCAAGGCAGAGTTTTGTCCATTTTACCACTAAAGTGGTAGATTTTCTCATTACATGAGTCAAGACAACAGATATAAGGAGCCAGCTCCCCCTGAAATCATCCTACTTGTATGTACATATGTAAGTGCTGTGGTGTGCGTTGTAGTGAAGATTTACTGTTCCTTTGTGATTCTCAAGGCAGAGTTTTGTCCATTTTACCACTAAAGTGGTAGATTTTCTCATTACATGAGTCAAGACAACAGATATAAGGAGCCAGCTCCCCCTGAAATCATCCTACTTGTATGTACATATGTAAGTGCTGTGGTGTGCGTTGTAGTGCTGATGTAAAGGCTGGGGTACAATTTGTGGTTGACAGCACCTAAGTATACTTGTTAGTTAGGCTTTTAAGACCAAGAGCAATCTAAGCAAAACAGGAAAATAGCCTACAGAGTGTTCCAGCTATTCAAATGCAGGTTTCTGCTGCAAGGTCAGCTGAATCATTCCCTGGGCTCCATTGTCTGCCCCAGCTAGACCTCCAGGGAGGTGGCAGCAACTTAGTCACCCTGGTCAGGGGACACACTGTCACTTATGTGTCTTCACTGGAAATTAAATCCCACCTGCAGAGTTTGATGGCTATGTGAAATGCATTTTGCTTTGTTGAAGAAACTGGGTTGCATTCCAAATGCTCAGTCTTATTTTTCAGTCTGATGCTGAAATTCTCGCACCCTCAGATGCAGGATGAAGCTATAAGGTGCAAGTATCTAGAAGAACCTTCCATTTACAGAAGCATAAAAGTACTGAAAGCAGCTAATAACATGTCCATACTTATATTTTCTCCATCCATTCCTATGTTTACTATAGAATAGTCTATTGTTGCCTCCTTGTATGTTATAAGACATCAGAGAGGCCAAAGCATAGAAAATGCAAGTTGTGTTTTTATTACAAATACCAAGATCAACATCATATCACACAGGGGGCCAGTTTCCACACAATACCTATGTAACTTGTGTAATGCATGAGGAAAGGAAAACAGAGTGAGATATTACGTACATATCTAGATTTGTAGACACAGGCCCATACGTAAGTGCACATGTGTAGTCAAAATTGGTTTATTTGATGTTCCAAAAAGTTTGAATGTGAACTGTGAATAATGGCATGGACACAGCAAACAGCAAAGCAATTGTTGGCGTGGAAAAATAAGACCATCCTAGGAACATACATATGTGCTTACTCACACATACATGCACACATAAAGGACTCTGTTAAATACCTACATATATATACACACACACGTGTGTGTTTGTGTGCATATATAGATAATTAGTAACTTTTATGTAATTTCATCTTTTTTAGGGCATGGATCTTCAGTGCTATAAAAAGTCAGAATTTTATGTTTAACTGCAGAGTATCTCTCCTTGGGAAATTTCTGGTCTACATTTCAAAGGGAGCATTATGAATATTCAAGGGAGCTCAGAGTCCCAAGTTTAAAGTTTATTGTCCTTGTAGGAATGGTAGATAAAAAAATATCCAAACAAGTCTTGTGTGGGTTTCAGAAATGGTATTTCTTAAAAATATGAATACAAATGAGTGAATCATTAGCTTCAGTCACTTAGCATTTTGGAAGCTGCATTTTCTCAAGGTGCCTGATCCGGACAGAGTACCCTAATACATCTTCTGTTCCCTTTCCCCCAGATGCAAAGGACCTGGCTGACTGTGAGAATGAAGGCTTCTTCTCCTTGCATCAGCGCAGGGGGGCCATCAAACAGGCCAAAATCCATAATGTCAAGTGTCATGAGTTCACGGCCACGTTCTTTCCACAACCCACCTTCTGCTCTGTCTGTCATGAGTTTGTATGGTAAATGAAAACAGATCTGCTTTTTCCTCCTTTTAACTCTAGGGAGCAGTTTTTGTGTAAACATGGTGCTTAGGGACACAGCTGAGTGGTGGGCTTGGCAGTGTCAGGTTTACAGTGGGACTTGATGGTCTTGAAGGTCTTTCCCCACCTAAAAGTTTCTATGGTTCTATAGATAGATAGGTGAATATCTATGCTTCTGCTGTCAGTAAGGCAGCAGGATGAGACCCTTGACGTCTTACGTGCCGAGTTATTGCATCACTTCAAGGATGTGAGCCACAGTTTTGATTCCAGCTGTCAAAATTCCCTTAGTGTTTTACTTTCTTATAAATATTTTTTGTTTTGGCCAAATGCACAGGCGTTTCTCATCAGCCCAGTTTGCTATTTGGCTATTGTGAAATTCACAATATGAATATGTGCTGGAAAGGCAGTGAAAACCACAGAGGACCACTCTGCAATTAGATTGAATGAAGATATTCAATTTGGAGACGCTCGATAAACACTGATAAAAAAGCAAAGCTGTTTTATTCTGTTTCTTTCATAAATGTTGCTGTCCTTTCTTCTGTCAAGGCTTTCAGACAATGCAGAATTAACCATTTCTGTATTTCAGGGGCCTGAATAAACAAGGCTATCAATGCAGACGTAAGAAACTTTTTTGATTTTGTTACTATCATTATTTACTTTCCCAAGTGGATTTTTTGTTAACACCGTGACACACTTGCTCTTTCAGAATGTAATGCTGCCATTCATAAGAAGTGCATTGATAAAGTAATAGCCAAGTGTACAGGATCGGCAATCAATAGCAGAGAAACAATGGTATGTATTATTATTCAGCTGCTTTTAAAAAAACTTGAGTGTCATCCAGATCTCTTCTGCGTCGCTGTAGAACAACTTCTGATGTAGCAGAAGGTGCTACTGAACTAAAGGCTGTGTGATCTGATCTGTGCACTTTGTTTTTTGTGTTCCAAGCGGTTTCATTACCTCCTACTTGTGATTTACTCAAATGCAGCTGCTGAATAAGCAGTTGCTGAATCAGGACTGACATTTTTCTAATGTATGAAGCATGTATGGACATTAGGTAGAGATTTACTGGAGGAAATTCTTCACTATCTGATGCTAGGCAGGACATCACACAGTTTCCAGAGCGGTGCTTTAACATCCTACTCTGTATTATCTGAGATTTCCAAGGAGTGGAAGATCTAGCATCTCCACTGTTATTTGTTTTCTTTTTCTCACAGCAGTTTATTATAAACCTTCTTTTTTGGTAGGCAAAAGTGGAACTTAAACTCTTGATAGGACTATTCCTTTTTCCTTAATGGTGTCCACAGCTCCTGTTTGCTTCCAGTCCCACCCTGGCTCCTGTTCTTCTTCAGAGATGAGATTCATCTCTTTTGTCTTCTGATATCTCCAGGGTAGATGTATCCAATTTTGTCATCACCTTTGACTCCCCATGTACTAAAAGAAGAAAAATAGGCTCTTCCAAGGAGTGATTCATGGCAACAAATGTAGGCATCCCTTTCAGGATGGGATGAATAATTTTTAGAACTACCACTGTTTTTCCATTGGGCATTAAGGGACTCTGGGTGCACAGATGAGATGCAAACAGCTCTCTGGTCAGAAAAATACAGCCCAGGGATGTAGTTTACTTGTTATCCCAGTTCCCGCTGAATTGCGGTTATTATGTCTCAAAATTTGGCTTTGTACATCGGAATGATAGTTATGCATAATTTCTTCTTGATGGTCATAGCCAAGGATCAAAAGGCAGCAAACATCCCATCTTCTGTGATTAGAGTTTTGTTTTCCATGCGGAGCTGAGGTGGGGAGGAGTGAATGACCAACACAGCTTTTTTTTTTTTTTGCAGTTCCATAAAGAACGGTTCAAGATCGACATGCCTCACCGCTTCAAAGTCTACAACTACAAGAGCCCGACTTTCTGTGAGCACTGTGGCACCCTCCTCTGGGGCCTTGCACGGCAAGGACTGAAGTGTGATGGTGAGTCCCTGATGTATGTGACACAAGCTGAGCATGGGAGTGGGCCGTTGTCTTTAAAAGGTTGCAATCCCAAAAGCCAAATCTCATTTATCGCACTTCTCTACAAGACCTGTGTGAGATGGCGTCTGGGGTGGTGAAGGAGTGGTCAAGAGGACCATCCTCATTCTTAAGGAGGATGACAAGTGTCAGTATACAGAAAGGTGTGTGGTCTACGAGGCTGAAGAGTCACTTCCCAAAGAGGCAAAGAACATCTCAGTGATGCTGTTCATCTTCCAAAATCACTCACATGCTCCGTTTCCACTATCAGACAGACCCATGACACAACACTATCTTCATAGTCCTATACCAACAGGGAGATCCTGTTCTGTGATTACGGTTTATATCTGAGCTAACAGACTGTAAAGTTTTGGTAGCTTGTAGCTGCAAAGGCTGATGGATGTAGAAATACAACCTTTTGCCCAGAAGAAGATATAAAAAAACTTCATCTCTGTAGAGAACCATAAAATAACCCGAGTGCCATCTCATGAGAAATAAACAGTGCCCAGGCTTTGAGCTGGTGACTGATCTCTGCCCTTGGCCAACAGCAGCACATGTTCCTGCCCAACCTGATGTCAAACCCTTTACAGCCTAGCTATCCTTTGTTGTCCTGACAGCCCTTGTTCTCTCTTTCAGCGTGTGGCATGAACGTCCATCACAAGTGCCAGACAAAAGTAGCAAACCTTTGTGGAGTTAACCAGAAACTAATGGCTGAAGCTCTGGCAATGATAGAGAGCACCCAGCAGGTAAATACTTTAAGCCTTGAGTGACCTAGAGAGAGTAGGATCAATTGTTCAATGTTTGTTTCAGTGCAAGAAATAAGGGCATTGAGTAGAGCACTGTGGGTAGCAATTGAAAGTAAAAAATAGGAATATAAATATAGGTAGTTAAACTCATCTCAGCACTTTGAGGAGGCCAAAAATTTTCATGGGTTCAAGTGAGTGACACTCTCCAGTGTTCATAGAAGAGGAATCTATTCAGGAATAATAGAATGATTAACTCTGTTAATAGAAAAGCACTGCCTTTGAATCAGGAAATCTCTGAGCTGCACATTTCCGGAGATAGGGAGAATATTCTGAGGAGGTGACTTTCCATGCCTGCACTCTTCTTATATCTTTACCTGGTGTCTGCTTGACCACCGTTGTAGACGTGACGTGACCTGGATGGACTCGTGCTGTGATGTGGTGCAGCTGTAGCTACATTACGTTTGTAACTGAGGTTGTGTAACAGGGTCCAAGGCAGCGTAAGAGAAACTTGATTTAGATCCTTCTGCTGTCACTACCTTGCTCTGCTCTTGTAACTTAGCACTTTGTCCTGTGACTCTCTGATCTATTTGGAATGAAACTCCCCAGAGCAGGGACTCTCATGAAGAGACCCGGGTCTTGCAGGGAGGACCTAGATACTACTGTCATATGAACAACACTGTACGAACACAGAAAATTGAATTAAAAGAAGGAAAAATAGCTTGTCCCAAGCCCAAAACCATAAAACAATTTAGAGATTCTTGTTCAAAATCAGGATTGTTAGGATGCCTCTCAGTTCTTGAGTAACTGGAGGCACAAAATCCATAGGTACCTAGTCCACCATGTTTAGGTTACTCAGTATCCCAAGGCAACATCTTCATCCATACAGCAGGTGTTTTTCCATGTATACCTTCCTGAAGTGCTATCTACCAGGTTTAGCTCTGCATGCTCCTCACTTATGTGACAGGTAGTGCTGCCAAACCTCCAAATAAGAGTTTTTTCTGCTCTTGCTTCTCAATTTCCTACCTGCTATGTCTCTAAAGCTCCTTGCACTGCCACCTTTTAGAGGTGAAGAGGGCAAACAACAGATACTTTCCCCAATATACTCTTCTAGTCTCCAGAAATCTAGGCTTTGGGAACTTCTTGAGCCATAGGTGGAGACTTAGTGTTTAGTAGACCTCACAGGATTCATCTTTCATGCTTTTGTCTCATCACTCTTGAATCCAGACAAACTCTTACCTTCTGCAACATCCTGGTGCAAGGAGTTCTTCAGAGTAACATCCAGACACTGAACAGGGATGAGGCTACAGCAAGTTCCAGGTTTCTCTTCAAAGAGGACTGTTAGGAAGGAAGTTGTTAATTTAAATTCCCTTTGCGCAGATAGCTAAGGACTCAGACCCCTGTGCAAAACAGTGTGTAGAAGAACGAAGCTGGGTTAATTAGCATTGATAATATACAGCTGTGGGCTGGCTTCAGGGGCGGTGGGTTGGCCAGTGTAGATAAGGTGCAGCTGTGGGTGGTTCTGGTAAGCGGTTGGGCAGCCAATGAAGAGGGGGCAGCTGGGGAAGAAGGAGGGAGAGGAAGAAGCAAAGAGAAGAGAGAGAACACATGCCCTGGAAAAGGAGAGACTAGGAGAAGGCAGCAGAGGGACTGGTATGAAGAGTATGTTGGTGTGTGATGGTAAAAGACCTTGTTGCAGCCAGCTAGTTTGGAGAGTGCTGCAACAAGGGATCTCTATATTGACAGCACAAAGACCTGTTAACACCCACATGCATTTAACAGAAGGCTGTAAGTTCCTCCAAGTTACCAAACCCCCAAATGCTAGGTACAGAGATGCTCTTCTCATAAGTAAAAACCTCTTCTAGGTCTTGATTTCTGTGACGTTCACAGTCAAGAAGCTACAAAGTTTATAATCTCAGAACATGACATTTGGCTTAGAAGTCCTTTGCTGTTTTCTGTAATCCAGGCTCGCTGTCAGCGTGACACTGAACAGATCTCCAGGGATGGACCTCTTGAAATTGGTTTCCCAGTTCCTGTGAAGGATGTAACACCACTTCAGGCATTGCCAGCATCTACAGCAGGAAAAAAAGGTAGTTACCCCAGTGATATGGGGCAGCAGGCTTTGTTAATTTTTTGTTTTGTGCATGGTTAGGTGGAGGTGACAAGGGTGGGGAATTTATTAGCCAGTAAATTTTTCACGCATCTATCCAGCCTAGAGCAACACATGCCCTTTCTTTTCGCCCCTGAGTTGTATCAACAGCTCTTCCCAGCCACATCACTTGGGCATGGCAGATACCCTGGATCCCATCCTGCTTCCTTCTCTATAAACCTGCACTTCCCCCATGCCATCCCAACTTCTGGTGACATGAGACACCAACCACCACTCATCCAGCTAACCTCTAAACTCTCTTTCTGAGCCAGCAGTTGAACACACCTCATACCTCCACTGGCAATAATGTGTTTTTTCCCTTCTTGGGACTCATAGACTGTAAGATCTGAGAACTTTAAAGAGAAACCAAACTCTAAACAGGAGATTGGGAGTCCTGCTCGCCATTACCAATTCTCTTTCTGATTTCACATTTTTGGGTGGGGTTGACATCCAGTACCTTGAAAACTGAAATTGACAGATCCCCACTTCATTCACCCAGAAGCTGATCTAGGTGTAAGATGTTGAGGAGCCTGAATAAGAGATCAACTCATGTTTAGGAGGGTGAATGAAAAGCGTTGATTAACAGAGCTTGGACAAAGCTACTGGGGGCTGAGTGGTCTAAACCAAAAATGACAGTCTCCTGGGGAGATCCCTTGTTTGTCTGCTTTGTTCTTGAGTCACAGAACTCTGGATATTAGGGGCAAAAATGTCATCATCTTTCATTAGACTCATGTGGCCCACGTAAAAGGTCATTTCAGGACCCTTCCAGCTTCACAGTTCATGGTGCCCCTCCAAAGGCTGTACTGTGACTACACTAGACCTGCAATGGCACTGACACAATGTTTTTCTGCCTGCCACAAGCTTTAAAATGCATCTACCAGAAAGGGGAGGGAAAAGGAAGAGCACAAGTGAATCAATATTTTAACCTAGCGAGGATTGGGACAGTGGGTCCTCAGCTCCAACCCTAACCAAAGGTCAAGCTGAGAACTCAAACCCCACCATCATCCACAGCAATTAATACTGCCCTGTGTGGAGATAATATCCTGGAAACTGGACCTAGAGCAAAATGTCAGAAGGCACTGGTTAAAGGACTGCAGAGCATTATACGTGTGCTCTGGGTTTGATACTGTGCAGCACCAGGCTACTGAGCCTCAGAGGCTGGTATTGGTACCATCTGAACTAAAGGGGACAGTGCCCTTTGGCCCCCAAGGGGAAATAAATGATGTCCCCATCTGGGCTTATTTTCTTTCTACAAGTAGAACTGGCTGTGCTGATGTGGATCAGTAAAGCCCCAGCTGGTTTCACATCTGGTTTACATGCGGGTCTGTTTGTGTGCTGAGTAGTGTTCTTGCCGTTCAGCAATTTAGAACAGTACAGCAACGTGCACTTGGGTGCAAGGGATAATTCCAGTAAGGGACAGGATCTCTTAGAAGTTCACATCCAAGTGAATGGAGTATTGAAGAAACTCTGAGTAATTCTACTCCAAGACAGCTGGAAAAATTGATCAGAGCTTCACATCCAGAGCAAGGACTCAATATGAAGATGCTGTCCCATCTTTTCATCTAGCTTTGCCAAGGGTGTTGAAAAGACCTTGAAAAAAATGGGACCACATCATAACGGCAACCAGCAAGAAGGACCGAAGGACACAGGCAGCTGGAAATGAAGAGTTTGGTCATGTTTTGCTGCCATAAACCAGAAAGACAGATGAAGGACTTTGTAAAGTGGGAGCAATGCCACTGAAGAAGGGGGAGTTACACTGGAGTAAAATTTCCTCCAGAGAGAAAGCAATGTGGAAACAGAGCCGATCTACTTAGTAGATGTGATCACCAGATTTCCATTTATTTGAAATACCTTTTTAAAACTCTAAGCACAATACATGTAAGTGTTCTGGGGGTCTTCTCATTTCCAGGGGTTTATTTGAATGCTTTGATGTGTATTGCAGAGCCACAGGGCATCTCCTGGGAGACTCCAGTGGAGGGCACAGTGAAGGGGGAGTCTCTGATAGAGTCAGACTTGGGAGAACAGCCCCAGGAGCAGCAAGAACACCAAGTGCAGCTAAAACTAACCATTGAAGATTTTGTCCTGCACAAGATGCTGGGGAAGGGCAGTTTTGGCAAGGTAAGCACTGGGGATGGAGACACACTGCATACATCTGCATATTGCTTTTTATGGCACTAAATAGCATGGGGTTTGAAGGCCACTTAGAAAAAACATCTCCAAGTCTTCAAAGAACCCTTGCTCTGGCATGGCTGAGTCTTGAACCCAGTCTTCTCCTTGACTAAGACAAAGGTCTTCCTTGCCCTTCCCTCTGTCCCGTTAATTGCTGTCTCATGAGTGCTCATGACAGGCTGATGGGGCATCCACAGGGAGCTGGTGGGAGAGATTTCTGTGCTGTCCTCCCTCCTGCAGCTGCTCCTGCCGGCTTAGCTGAGCAAGTTTGGAGGAAGGCAGAAAAATTAGCTGAAAAGTCAAATGTGGATCACCTCTCCTCTCCAGAGCAGCAGGTCCCCAGCTGGGAATGCTAACTGCTCTTTCCCAGATCCGATCTTTACTGGAGCGTAAAGCAAATTTTGCAACAGCCAAGAATTTGTGCTTTTGAAACAAGAACCACCTGTTTTCACAGGATTCATTAATCTTGATGAATTGTAGATTGTTCCTCCTTCTTGCAGATGTCCCCTGGAAGGGGACTCGTGTTGTTCAGTGCCAGCGTAAAGCTGCATGAAGCAATTTCAAAGGAATGCACCATTGTATTTTCACAGCCAATAAGGAGAATGAGTATTATTATGTATCACATTGCTTTGATCCCATGTCTTCTGAGGTGAAAATTGTGCTTTAAAGAAGGGCTGCTTTTTGCCTGCTAAGTGAGCTGGAGCAATTGCTGCAGCCAGTTCTTAAAACTGTTGAAATATGTGCTGTGTTGCCTTTCCATAATTGAAAATACTTGGCATGTCTACAGTTTGCATGGGAAACAGAACTGAGGCATCTCAGAGCTAAGCCAGAATACCCCAAAATTCACAGCCCAAACTAATCTGGACTCCAGAGCACAGATGTCATAGAAACATTTATGTTGGAAGAAAGGGACCTCTGGACATCATCTAATCCAACCTGCTGCTCCAAACAGGTCTCATCAGATGAGGTTGCTGAGGTGTTTGTCTAGTCAAGTCTTTAATACCTCCACTGAAGCAAATTACATACCTTGCTTTAGCCCCCGGTGTTAACATGGGCTCGCCAAGCCTGTAAGTGTCTGCATCTCTCTGCAGTGCACCATGTGGGTGTGGAGAGGATGGGCTATTTCATGCCCTTCTGCAACAAACCTCACCCACAAGTTTCCTGTGTAGGTGTTGCTCCTGGTGCCCTTATTTGCTTGGAGCAAGATTCACTTCCCCATAGAGGGGACAGGGTGTGCAGATCTCAATGCCTGAGGGGTCTCTCCAGCTCTACATGGACCAGGGAGGTTGAGGGCAAGACCTGTGAGGAAGGCCCCTCTGCACAAGGTCTGGCTTTGCCTACCTGCACCTTGGAAGCCACAGCACAAGTCACAAATGTACTGCGTTCCCTAGTTTCCCCAGGAGAGCAGTGCCCTGCACAAAAACGGGGGCAAAAAGGGTGCCTGCAGCATCAGCACTGTTAGCATTTCTGGTCATTCACTGCAAAGACAGAGGGAGGCTCTAGGCTCTACTGTCTGTCTAGTGCTACAAAGTGAAATGCAGCAGTAGCCAAAAGGGTAAATAAACTTTTTGTCAGGGCTAAAACATGTCTGAGCTTACTCAGTAAATAGTGTCGGGTGGAGAACTTCAGAGACCTCTTTGATGAATCTTACGTACTCATTCAGTCTGTGGAAAACAGTGTCAACAGGTTGTTAGCATAAAGATCAGGACTGGCATTGCCTTCCAGTGGAGACTTCTTTGCTCTGTGGTCTGTAGAAAACCCTTCTCTGCTGCCCCGTGTCTCATTTTCCCTGCCTATAAAAATAGATAGAGGTCCTGACTCCTCTGGGGTGTGTTTTGCTATTCTCAGAGAAGCCCTGCAGAAGTACAGGGGACCCAGGCTGTTTGCTCAGGCCTCCTACTAACTGGGAGGAAGAGGAGAAACTCACATCTGATAAAGAACAATCTCGCTACTGGTGGACATCAGCCTGCACCTGCTGAAGTTCTGGTGCAGGGCATTTGCATGTCACACGTTGACAAAGCAATATTCTATGTTTTGTTATTTGAAGTCAGAAAACAGGAAACATAACTCATGAGCATTTGCATGAGGATGGTTTCTGTTACCAGAATCATTTGGCGCTCTGACATGCCCTGCCCACACAGGCGTGTAACCCCTACTCTTGGAATCACCAAGACCTTCTCATCCTTCCCTAGGGTTCAGCTTTATAAAGCTATTGTGGGTGTGGGGAACAAACTCAAAGTCTACAAAGTCTTAATGGAAGAACTGGGCCATAACCATCGACTGTTTTAAGGCCTGCCCTGGTGAATTCGTCCAAGCTCAGCTCCTGTCCTCACAGGGCTATGGTGCCCGCTCTGAGAAGAGCATTGCTCTTTCTGAGCAGCTGTTTCCACCCTAGGTGTTCCTTGCTGAGCTGAAGAGCACAGACCAGTATTTCGCTGTGAAAGCCCTGAAGAAGGATGTGGTGCTGATGGATGATGATGTGGAATGTACGATGGTGGAGAAGAGGGTCCTCTCCTTAGCTTGGGAGCACCCTTTCCTGACTCATGTCTTCTGTACGTTCCAGACCAAGGTAAGACAAGGACCACTCACCTTCCTTCATGATCTGAGGATGCTTTGCTGAAATATAGATACTTGGTGAAGTGCTTAAGTCTGCTAGATGTTAGCGAATAGCTTGGACATGAAGTGGTGCTAAGGGAAGGGATCTTCATGTTAACCACTTGGGAAGTGGCTTCAGAAATTTCACCTGCCTTCCCCACATTAACCTGTGGGGCATTTGAGGATTATGGCGTCCAAGACTGATTGAGGTGGCTATGCAGAAACTCCCTGTTAAAATCTGCATCCTGGTACCCTAGGCTGAGGATGTGTGAAGGCCACGTCGGCAGCCAGGGTGCAGATGTGCCCACAATGGTGTTGCCTGAACCTCTTGTACCACACAGCAGCATGCTGCAGCAACCAGCCTTGGATCTGAGTTAACTCAAGAAACTGGTTATGGAGAATAAACATGTTGTCGTTCACTTTGGAAATCTCCTTTTCCCCCAGTTACTGCTAAATTGCATCAGACTCTTCCTAATTTGTGCAGGACCACTGGTGGTGAAGGCTGCAGTTCAGAGGGGTAGCACAAGCTGAAATCCTGCTTAGGACTCCAAACCAAAATTGAAGTGATGTTTAAGTAATGTATGAACCTTCACGGCCCTATGTGGCAACAAACCACCAATTCAGCTTTCCATAGCCTTTTCTGCAGCCACAACCAACCATCTTAACACTAAAGCACATAAAAGGCATAGAAAAAAATTAATGGAAATAAATGTGAGAGATTGTCTCATCTGTCCAACCTACTCAAACCACTCCTGAGAGATGCTTGCTGTCCCTGAGCTCAAATTCAGAGCAACACCACTCTCAAGGCTGCTTGTCCAGGGCTTTGTTAGGATGCTCCCAGCCCCTGCTCAGCCGCAGGATGCAGTGACACAGAGCACTGCACAGTGTGAGGTTGGGACCTGCTCAGCGAGAGGCTCGCTGCTCCTGCAGGGTCAGGAGGAACAAATATAACCTCTGCAGTATATCCCAGTCGCCCATGGGATGCGGCACCTGTTCAAAGGCAGATTATAACAGGGAATGGCTGGGAACTGCCATAGGTGATGTGACGTGATGTGAATGCTCAGGCATTCATGTTTAATAACCCCTTTGGGACCATCAGTGAAGACAACATGTCCTGGGAATGGATCCTATGGATCCTTGCCTGGTGAGGAAAGGAATTAATTCCCTGGAGGGGGGAGCTAGATTTTGGAGGAAAAAACAAATGACCCAACTCCAAAAGCAAAGAAAATCCAGACTTAATTTAAGACAAAATGTTCACAACAGTCACAGCTCTACAAGGGAGATTGTACCGCAGGGAGAGCTGCTTGTGCTGCCTGAAGCTCCAGGTGCCCAAGGGGGTGCTGACTGATGCCAGCGGCTGACTTGCAGGCAGGAGCAGAACTGTGTTGTCTGTGGTCCAGCCTGGTCCAAGCCTAGTCTGGGAGCTGGAGGTCAGGTTCAGGATGGACACAGCAGCAGCAGTCTGCTGCTCTGGTTTCAGGCAGCACGTGTGTGCAAGTGCCTGCTTCCCTCATGAGGCCACAGCAAAAAGATGAGAGACCAAATGGAGTCATGCCAGGAGCCAGACAGGATTTACTGATTGTTTGTGGGGGGAGATGGGGGACGGGGACGACTGTGCTTCCAGCTGTGGCTGAGGCAAGGAAAACCTGCAGGATGGAAAAGCAATGAGTGCCTGACAAATCCTTGGGGGCCAGGCTCAAACACCCAAGTTATCTTTTCCTACACTGTCTTATGGGCAGTATCACACTACTGTCCTCTTGGCGTACAGAAAGAATCTCCCTCCATCTCATCCCAAGTCATCATTGCCACTTTAAAGTTATTTCATCTCTCCGTTTTGCCCTCAAGTCCACAGACAGAGAAGCTGGAATGTGGCTGCCCGAGCCAAAGGCGCTCTGGGCTGTGATTGATTTCTAGCTTATGGTTTTCTGCTCTGACCTTTGCAAGCCAAGTGGTGATTGCTCAATGCGTGAAAGTCATTCAGAGTAGGAGAGCTGTGACAAGCCACGGACAGTCTTTCACGGCTCAAAGGACAGCATGGTTCCATTGTAATACCTTTCAGAGCAATCATTTTAGAAGCCAGGACACTGCTGTGTAGAGTCCCTCTCTGGACTTTAATATTGAAAACTTGAATTTTCAATTGAAAAATTGATTTACTTTTTTTTTTTAAGGTTCCTCTGGATAGATAAGCAGTGTCAAACAGGAATGCATGTGTCAATGCCTGTCTGAATCCCTAACGCTTTGGCTTGCAATATTTCTGAGCCGCTTCAGGTACTGAGTCCTTCTGCAAAGGACACTAAAACCAGGAATTATTCCTACACTGAAACAAGAACCTCAGTAGTCCCCATGTCTCAGAAGGGAAAAAAAAGTCGTGTAATCTGTTGACAGTTCTTTGAGCTCTGGGATGAGTTTCCTCCCGGCCTCAACCCAGGTAATCAGTGAGTGCTCAACTATATAAAGCCTGACAGCCCTTCAGACAGGTTTTTGTAGGCACCAGCCACCTAATGCTCCTTTTTATTCCTGTGGAGGCTGAATGATCAGTTCTTTTGAAACTCAGAATACTTGTCATGTTTTGCTACATAGGAATAAATTCAAATGCATGGGTGGGTGGTTTGTGTTTTTTTTCCCAATCTGTTTTTGAACTTGACTGTTTTATTTTACTGCAGTAATCTTTGTATCCAGATATTCAGCTGACATAATTATATGGTGTGAATTTTAGCAACAAGCTCAGAGAGCTATTCTGTTGTATTAGATTTAAAGGGACACTGTTATGTTAAAGAGGAGGAAAAACATGTTTATAATTCTGTGAAATCCCCAAATTAGTTATTGCCAAAACAGTGACTAGCATCACAGTGCTTATATTTTGTTCTTCTTTTTGCATTTCACTGATCTTCTGTGATAAAAGTAGGCTTTCTCTTTTTAAAAGTCACTTCTGTTTCTAACTGTTTCTTTACTGCATTGACCAAGTTTTTATTCACACCCTTTTCCTAAATGCAAATTAAGTCTTGAGGCATTTTGGCTTGTAGCACAAAATAGCAACACAAAAGACTATTCAACCCAAAAGAGAAGTTATCTTTATTGCAATTTAGAAGTAAGTTTACAGAAACATTTCTTTACTGCTTTACTAATGTATTACATCTTTTCCAAGTCCTGGTGGTGAACCATTTTCACTTGCTCTGTTGTTTTAATATGCTTAGTACTGACTTTAACATCTCTTACATTGACAGGAAGGAGGAAAGGATTGTAAATAAGGAGTGTGATCCTAATTTGAAAATTCTTAGGCTCTGAAGTGTTTTCCATTAATAGTTTCAGGAAATTTCTCATTAAAATCTCTCCTCAGAGGAAACCACAATTTCTGCTAAATTTTCCAAGGGCAATTTCAGTTTTCTTTTATCTTTGTCTTGGTGTTAGAGGAACAGGGCTGAATTATTTGACCTGAATCAAAGTGCATGGGTTGGCACATGTGCTTTTCATACCTGTTTAATGTTCAATTCCACTGCCTGGTTGTGCCACGGACCTTCTGAGCTGCCCTGGATCAGGCTCACATACCCTTCCCAGGCAATGCAGGATCCTCTCTGACCACAGCACGGCTGCAGGATGCTGATGCATTGCAGAAGTCATCCGGCAGGGTGGTGAGGTTGCGAGCCTGGACTTCCAGCATTGCTGAACCACTGGATGCACTAAACAAAACACCATGTGCTGCTCACAATATGACGTGTCCTGTGAGGCCAGACCAGATGCCTTTCTAGCCAGCATCCTGGTTTTGGTATTGACCAGGAAGGAAGGCTAAAGAAGAGGGTACAGGGCAATGCAGTGATTTTCCCCTTGGACAAACCATCCTTTTCACTTGTACAAACCATCCATGCCTTGGTGTTCAGCCATTTGGGAGACATATCTTCAAGCTACAAGGTTTCTAGGTCTCCATCCTCCTAGTATTTTGGTGGAGCTACCTCAGCTTGGAAACATCTGATATGTTGAACCAGCTGATGGGAAAGTTGGGGAAGAATTGGGAAGTTTAAGGAGTCTTTGAGGATTTTGTCTTTTGCAACCAGCAGGCAGGAAAACTGGCAAGGTCTCATTCAATCCTGGTCAAAATTCCAACGTGGTTCTGTAGATATAACAGTGTCTCAGCAGAGCTTTGGGGTTTCAACAAGATTCTGCCAGAGAAAGTGTGAGCAGCTGTAATTATAACATAAAAAATAGAGTCTTTACAAGACACTTCTACATGGTGTCAGTCCATGTGGTGTGGACAGGTGGAGTGTATAGGCAAGGAAAAGAGGGGAGCAGCTCACAAGCGTGTAATTTTTTTAAGTAATAGATGATCAGCATATTTAATGCACACATCCTCATTGCCCTCCTGTTGTCCAGCTCTGAGGAAAATCATCCTAAAATGCATTCAGCTTTGCCTGACAGTTCTAAAAGCCTGCAGTGTAGCTGCTCTTCATCCTGGAAGAAAGTTGACTTCTTAAAGCAAAAACATTACTTTTTTTCCCCCTATTTTTCATCTGATAAATATTTATATTTCATACATTTGACTACTTTTTATTTAGTTTTTGGTGTGGTGATTTTTTTTACCCCTCAATCATCAAAGAAACTTTTTTCTAGCCCTAAGAAAATTAGTCTCTTTCTGAGATCCCACCCAATACCAATAGGAAAGTCACTTTCTCTTGCAAGACAGGGCTGAGAGTGACTCAGTTTACCTCTGTGAGTGATGTATTCTGCCTGTTCTGAGCTGTGAGGAAGGGTCCTGGATCTCAGAATTCAAGTGAAAGGAGCTATTGCCAGCTGTGCCTGCACCTTTAGGTATACATATTTATTTTTATATGTGTGTATAAATATATTCATATGCCTTGTACCAAGAAGATGGGCATACAAAGCTAAGCATCCCAAATGAACAGTTTAACATGCAGTCATAAATGCTGACAGTGCAAAGATTAAAACAAAAAATAAATTGTCAGATCAGGGACTGGACTGAATTATTCGACAGCTGTAAGAAATGCTGCCATCTCCAGAAGACAGGCTGATATTACACAAGAGGGGGGAAAAAAAACTTTAAACCAGAGAACAAAATTAAACCTTAGGTTGCTTTAATCTGTAACAAATTGATTTTACTCATCCCCAGATCATGCAAATAGCAATAATATTGGTGCAAATATTACTTCCTATGGTCACCTACTAACAAGGAGTGGTTCAGCATTAGTTCCTCATGGGAATAGGCATGGTGAGGAGTGCATGCATTGCTTGCTTTCCCAGTGGATGGGATGGTGTGATGCTGAGAGCCCTTTGGCTTCCATCAGTCCTGTGAAATAAAATAGATCTGAGACGTGGATGAGCACCCAGACTGGGCTGAGCTGTGTTGCCTGAAAATGTGAGACAAGAATCAGCTGCAGGAGTTGCATGGTGTCAAATCTTTCTCTTGGCAAGGGCCAACTTAATTCAGTGGGCATGCAGTAGGGTTAGGGCACTTAATCTGCACTGAGGAGCCTTGTGGAGTCATTTGCTAAGAGTAACTGCTCTAAACAAGGGTAAAGCCACATTGTCCTGCAGCATTAATTATTCCAATATTCATCCTCCTGGAAGCCCTGGGAAGAAGAATTTTTGCTCTTCAGTAAATGTTGTTAAACCATGTATTTGTATGTATGCAAGTGCTTTCAAATGCAAAGAAAACAAAATCTGAAAATCTTTGCAGAAAAGTGCTCTGGAGGGCTTCCAGCTGGTTTGAGGATTTTAAGAGCCTGTTATAGGATGTACCTTCAAAAGATCAATTTAAATGCTGCCTGCTTTATACTCATTGTTTCTGAAGTTGAAAGCATCTCTGATAGTGACTATTCATTCTCACAGCAGTTGCATGCAGATCAGAAGCAGGTTGGTTTAACTCCATCCCTGCCATGTCCTGGAGAGGCAGAGGGAGCAGGTGGCTCTGCAGAGAGGAGCTCAGCTCAGCACAGGCACTGAGGGCCTGATGGGGCAAAAAATTGAGTTCCTGCAGTAATCAAGTCTTTTCAGCACCTGGCAGGATTGACTCAGCTAGGGTGCTGTGTTATTTTGTGTGCAGGATGCACACCTGTGTGGATCTAACCATATATTATGCAACGTCATGTTGTATGGTTCTGTCTGCTGTAGGAGCAGTGCTTCATCCTCCCACAGAGGGGTTTGCCATGCTCCCTCTGCTGCAGTGGAGAAGGCCACTGGAAGATGATCTGGAAGTAGGGAATGGCTGATATATGGATGTCCTCAAGACAACTAGTGCCAACTGTCCTGGGGCAGTGTCCGTTGCTGTGTGTGGGAAATGCTTTTACAGTTCTCCTTGGGCTCTGTGGTTGTAAATGATGGCCCCAGGCTCTGCCATGAGACCTGTTCTGCTCTGTCATGTGACTCTGGAACTGTGACCAGAAGTTTGGCTTGATCATTTGCTACCCCAGGATGCTCTCACAGGCAGTCAGCAAGTCGTCTGTCATCTGTCTGCAAGGCAGACAGGTAGGGTGAGGGGCTTTTCCCAAGCCTTCTTCAGAGCTTTGTAGGGCTCACCATTGAGGAACAGCATTGCTGTTTGTTTGCTTAACATCCCTGAGCTAGGACCGTTGCAGGGGAAAAAAGAGCATGACAAAAGCATGCCATCCCAGCCTCCACATCTTGAGAAATCATAAACCAACTCTCCCCTGCTCCAGGTGCTGACAGACTTCAGAGCCTGGCAGCAGCAGACAGGAGCCATCAGATGAGCAGGAAGTGTAGGCTGGAGCCTGTCTGCAAACAAGTCCTCTGTGCCATTCTAACCTTTGAACCTCTAGGACACTGTTGAATTTTTGGTGGTTTCAACTATGGGTTTTGTCACTTCCCATTTTTAATGTGTTCTACAGCTCTGTAGATCTCAGGTTTAGGAAGCCATCCCCAATCATTTCTTGCAGCTTGCACTGTTTGATTATATCTTGCTACTCATAATGAACTACTTAGGGCTGATCTCAAGCAATTTTTCTGCATGGGCCATTTCAGACAACTGACTTCTGTAAGAAGCAAGGGGAACTTCCAAGTCCTGGAGCAGAAAAGTCGGAGTGATGCCATCATTTTTTGAATAGTATTTACGTACCACTCTATAGCATCTGGTAGACCATGAAATTCAGTATTAATCATGCCTAAGCCAAGTTTGTAGTGTTCAGCTTCATAGCTTTACACAGTTGAGAAAGGGAGTTCATGTAATGGTCTTTGGATTGCAATTCATCTGAGGTTGTCCACCTTTTCTTTCCTCAAATGGCAGAAGGATGCTGCCAAAGTCCCCAGTTTCAAGTTAAAGTCCTCAGTTCAATTAAATAGCTGCATTGGATGGTTGCTTAAATCCATGAACAAGGACAGTACAACTGCTTATTCTGCTGAAAAAACACAGACTTCAAGTTACATTTAAAGATGTGTGATGAAGTGTAGCTTCAGTCAGTGGACTTTCCAGGGAAACCCAAGGGTTTTCTCCCTCTCAGTCCACTGAAGCTGAATATGGCCCATTTGAAGACCTATGAGGTTTCTTCTGTCCCAGTGTGAAACATGTGGCTGCTGGTCTGTTGTTGCCTAAACCTCATCACCTCCCTGTGTACCTTCACAAAGAGCATCTGTTCAAGTGTTTTCCTGAATGGGCTCCTGAGCTCACATCACTTCCAAGATTTATGCATCTCAATAGTAAATTGCCGATCTCCATTTGGCCTTCTTACTTGCTTAAACTGATTGATGTGCACAGACCTCTACAGATGCAAGACCTTCAAGCTGAAAACCTGCACCCATTTGGTTTATTGGCAAAATTTGTATTCTTTCCCTGGGAGGCCATATCTGGCCCTGTGCTTGTTGGATGACAGGTGGGGTTTCCAGCCAGGCGTCCATTTAAAGAAGAGTACTGTGATTAAAAGGATCTAGCTAAAGAAATTGCACAAATTAGAGCAGACAGCTGTTATCTGAAAGGAACAAACACTGTTGTTTTTTTAAATAGCCAGCTCTTGGCTTGCTGCCAGAGATGCTTACATTAGATCTTATGGATAAAAATCTTCCCTTGACTGTTAAAAATGTAAGTGAAAAGAACTCTTATTACCACCCCACCCCCCAAAAAAAAAAAAAAAATGTTATGGGCAATAGGCAACAAACGGAAGACAGTTGTAAACTTTAGCATAGCCTGGAGATGACTAACTTCAGATGCATAGAGAACAGAGAGGCTTTTGAGCAAAAAAAAATACTGCATCCATTTTATTTTTTTCATGCATTTATGCACAAAATCTGAGATTCCAGAAACAGAAGTTTAAACTGGGAGCGTAACTCATTGCACAGATATGCAGAAAAAGATGCCACTCCTGCTTTGTGGGTGCAATTCAGTGTGGAAGGGATTGGTCTGAGTCAGCGTCCAGCTTTGCAGGGGCCTGCTAGTGAAGTTATGGCTGATGAGGCAGCAAGGGGATCAGCATGGCGTACATCAAAGACTGGAAAGGAAACCTTGGTGATGGGTTCTGCTCTTTATTCTTACAAAGATTCTCTGTCATTTCTGTGGACCAGGAGGAGAGTTTTCCACTGCCCTGGTCAAATGGCTGATGGTTACATGCAGCTGGGGACAAGGACTGCATCTTTTTCCAGGCTTCTCTGACATGCAAGCACTCAATGGGCATCCAGAAATACAACTGATTCATGAATCTTCCCACTAGCAAGTTGCACCGTGCCTTGTTTAATAGAGCAGCTTTCAGACTTAAAATTGAGCATGTGCTTAAAACAGATTGCTGCATCTGGCCAGTATCTCTGATAACTTGAAAAAGTCAGGCCCACATGCCTCCACAAAAGATGTGCCGATATGCAGGTAAAACCAGCTTGAGACCTCTCCGCTGGATGGATAATGCACTGGGCTGGAGACCAGAGGAGACCTGGGATTTACTTCTGCCTCTTCCACTCGTCGCCCAGGAAGCTTGGCCTTCTGTTGTAGAGTTACTCGGCCCCTTCTAGTGAGCCTTGAGCTCTGCTGCTAAAAATCAATGGCACCAGCTGATAATCAAGTGGATTCGCAATGTTTGTTAATGCTGTTCATACAACTCAGAGCAGGGAGGGCGAGTATGAGCTTAGGGAACAAAGAGGAGAAAGGAGGAATCTGAAAAAGAAACTGCTTTCTTTCCAAAACCCTTGCAGAAATCTTTTCCTTCCTCTTTTCAAGTGCCTTGGGGGGGGGGGGGGGGGGGGGGGGCGGTGGTGGTGTGTGTGTGTCATTTTTAATTTTATTTCACGCTTCCCCACCCCTTATTATCATCTTGTCTCATTCTCTAGGAAAACCTCTTTTTTGTGATGGAATACCTCAATGGAGGAGACCTCATGTTCCATATCCAGAGCTGCCATAAGTTTGACCTTCCCAGAGCAACGTAAGATGTTATCATTACCTTTTGGCTTGCAGGTTGCACACAAGGGAGAAGCAAAGGCAGCAGCTGCAGTCACCAGGGATCTTCATTTTATTCCCAGCTCTGCTACTGTCCTGTAGAGGAAACCCTGGGCAAATTATTTGACCTCTCTGCACCTTACCCAACTGCAAAGTGGGGATAGTGCTTGTGCTTGAAGAAGAATCACCCTCTGTCCCAGCTTTCTCCAAACTGAACACAACAGGCCTGCAGGTCATCACCTCGACTCAGTGATGCACTTAGATCCAGTCACTTCCTCTCCCTGTCCTCTTTCCCCTCCCACAGAAGGCTTTTTAGAGCCCATCCACACAGCTGATTTCAGTCAGACGTGACCTTGCTTTACATTCTTGGCCAACCAAGGAAGCTATTTCTGTCTGGAAGTGTTACAGACGCTGCTTGTTACACCCTCGTCAGCATTGCATCTGCCTGCAGGCTTATCCTTTAGCCCGAAACCAGGGACCGCCTTCTAGCCTGTGACCTGACTCCTGTATTTTGCGCTGACCTCAGCACAGTCTCACAAACATTTGTTCAGAGGCGAGAACTGAGCTGGATAGAAGCTGTCCCTTAGCCTGCCCTGCTGGTAGGTTTAGTCCCCTTCCCAGGACTGTGGTCCCTCTGGCAGAAAGGGGCTACAGAGGGACCGTGCAATCCAGCGGAGACCTTGCCTCTGGAAGTGCCTCCACTGTCTATAAACAGCCTCAAGCATCCTAAGATCTTTTTTTCTTTTTAAAAATGCCAGTGGATGAGGGTCATTTTAAAGCAAGCTACAGGTGTCTGCTGTGAATTACGGCAGCCCTGGGGCTGCTTTGTTGCCCTCGTTGAGTTCTTGCTCATCCCATAATTGGAGGCCCCAGTCATGACATGGTGGGGATCTAAACTCCAGCCCAGATTTACCACTGTCAAAGAAATCCCCCAGATGCATTTTCAGCCGTCTGTGGAACCAAATTTCTTGTTCTTTACAACACTGGGTGGCCTGTAGCCAAGCTGCAGGACCTGCTTAAGCTGAGGTTGCCAGTTCAGTGGTAAAAGGTGAAGCTGTTGTTTGTTAGAAGTAATAGAATTTTCCCTTTTCCCCTTTAAGGTTTGGGGAGGGGAGAGATAAAAACCTATTGAAAGTGCAAAAGGTAAATTTAAACAAAAAATTAATACACCAACTGAGAATTAAAAATTTATTTAGCTTTGATTAAAGTAAATAGAAGAATTAGAATAAATGAAAGGTGCTTTTAATCCTTCTACAAGCAAAAAGTGTTTTGAAAGCCAATATTGAAACCACTATAGGAATTAATTTTTATTTAATAATTAAAAAAGGAAAACAGACCTTTGTTTAAATCAGTGTTTAGTTTGATGATTTTTTCCGAAGCATTTGAATGTTCAAATGCATTGAAGACTGAGGGAGCAGAGCTGTACAGCCCTGGAGAGGCACACGATCCCACAGTTATGTTCCCTTCTGGGAGGGCACTTGCGCTGTGCACTGGTGCTGCAGCCTTGCACTGCCCCTTCGCAGCAGCACGTGATGCTGTCCTTTAGGCAGATATGTGTTGAGAACAAAGATCTCAAACTCAAACAGACCAAGCTGCTAGCTAGTTCCTGTCTTGGATAAAATTTCCAAAGCAAGTCCTAAATGTGAGCAGTGAAGAAAGAGGTCTGTTTGACAAGCCAAAGGGACCGGCGGTGGTCCCCAAACCCAGACACCCACCTGCCTGTCCCATTGCTGGGACCGCTCTGCTGTTTGTGCAGCAGCTGCTGAACGTGGCAAATTATAGCTGCTCTTCTGAGGCCTGAGGCATTAACTGTGATTTGCAGTTTGCAGTCTCGTGCATCGCTGTAACTCATTATTTTAAACACGTAAATAAGGGAGAGGCACAGGCCCTACCTGGTCTGCCTTCCTTGCGACAAAGATCATACCTTGAGGCGAGGCAGGGTGGGCAGTAGGAGCTGGGTGGTGGTTTTTTGGTCCACAGCTGATCTGGAGACATGCTTGAGCACTGAAGGACATGTCCTCATAGTCAGTTACATATCAAAAAAATGCAGCTAGCCATGCCATGGGGCTTCCAAATTCCCGGAGGTGAGTAGGCTCCAGATCTCTATCATTTTGCAAAGTGGTTTCAGTGGGAGTTGGGCTCCTAGCTGTGTAGCGTGCTTTTGGGGATCTCACATCATCCAGCAATTACCTGTAAAACCCAGTTACCCCAAGCCTTCAGGAGACACTTCAAGCCTTCTGGGAACTTCATGACATTTTGGCTTTGTGGAGACAAAATTTCCATCTTTTGGGATCTAGTTGGAAACGCCTGTGGAGAAGCATCAGTTCTAACATGTGCTTTCTGTCACTTAGGTTTTATGCTGCTGAAATCATATGCGGGCTTCAATTCCTCCATTCCAAGGGCATAATATACAGGTAATTTTATTCTTTAGTGTCTAGTGTGCTAAACCATTTCAGCTTTCCCTGCAAGCACTCTAATGGTAACTGAGAGACTGTTGCCAGTGGTATTGCATTTCTATGCAGATTGCCTTTTTACAGAGACTGGCTGTTTTATTTTGAAGAGATAGTGCAGAAAAGGCCGTTTTGAGCCCTTTTTGAGAATCCAGTCCTATTTCAGTTAACATTAAAACAAGTCCTTCGATGCATTTACACTGAGTCATTTATATAGCACCCAGCATAAGCACCCAGTTTAAGCTTTCCGTGTATAAAGGTAAAGTCAAGCTAGCCATGAGAAATTTGGTGTATCTGCTGTGCTGGTTACCCTGGGACAGTGGTAACGAGCTCAGTTCAAGTAACAACAGCAGGGCAACAGTGACATACCTTCATTTTGGGGTTATTAACAGGTCTGCTGTACACAGTTCCATGAGGAGATGGGATTCATCTCACCTACCACCATGAATCTGAACTAGCTGCCCAAGCTCTGCTTGTAGTAAGCAGAGAGGAGGGGGCTTTTTCAGGTTCATCAAACCTGTGTTAGAGTGTGTATGAGAAGTGCCCATTTCTACCAGCAGGCTCTGCAGGGACCCAATGGGAACGAGATGGGACATGGCAGGCAGCTGCCCTCAGGCAGGAGCCCTGTCCCAAAGTTACTGGTATGAACTCACAATGCATCAATCTATCAAATCCCAAGGAGAAGTCCTCCACTGCAAAATTGCCTGTTCCAGCTTCTGCTTGATTTCCGCAGGACCCTCAAAGTTACGCACAGATGCTTTGATCTAATGCACAAGGGGTGTGCTTCAGGCCCATATAAAAGGACAGAGGCAAGAAGGGCTGCAGAAACCAGCCCACAGCCTGCTTTCCCATGGCTGAAAAGAGGAACCGAATTTCTGGGGACTTCTAGTCCAGCTCATCTTCATGGCAAAAGTTAGTTACTACATTGCAGCTTTCTGTAAAAACAGGAAGCAAATAGCTTGTTACAAACAAATGAGAGAGAGCTCGCCAAAGCAGTGTTGTTTGCTGAAACAACGATGAGCTTATTTCAATGTTTGCCATGCAGTGTGAACATTAGAACAAATGCTAAAAGTGAATGGCTTGCTTATAATACTCTCCCATTAAAACACAAGCTTTGATTCATCTGAACTTGCGTTATTACTCATTATTAGTACTCATGTGGGAGCCATTTATAGTCTTTATTGACTGATGATGGTGATTGCGTGAACATGAGATCAATGTCAATGGCATTAAGCTAAGATGATCTCTGGAGTCTCAGTGAGTTTCTGGCTCTAATTATTGTTCTGGATGACTGAAGGGAAACATTTCCTTAAGTGCCCAAATCACTTAGCCATGTCTGTCATTTTTACTCAGACTTCTCAGAAAAGTTGATTAAAAATATCTGCAGGACATTGTGAGTTCATGGCAGGACTGTTATGCTGACATTTTGTTTATAATTCACATTTTTATTTTAAATTGCTACATCAGTGGTGCGTCACGGTTTGGGACCCATTTCATTGTGAAAGGAGAGATGTTTAGAGTCTGGAGCCTTGGGAAATGTGGGCAAATTGGGATAGCTAGTTATTGGGTAACACGGTGATAGGAGGAAATAGCTCATTCCCAGGAGTCCCTACCGCATTGCTTTGGGTATCAAGCTTTGAGAGAAAAGGTTTAACCAATTCCACTCTTTTTTCCTTTTTTTCATGGAAGACTGACAACAAGGTCAGTTGAGAACACACAGCCATCAGTATCTCAGTCAGAGCCAACTTAAGCACTTTAGGAAAGTGAAAAAAATCATTTTTGAAACTACATGATTTGTGATGTAATAAGAATAATGAATCCAGCTGTTCTGTCTCATGCACCCACGTTTGGAAATGTTGGCTTAAATTTTAATGAATGAGCTGAGGCGTTTTTGGCAGAAACTCCAACCCCTGGAGCTAATGAGTTTGAGACTCATCAAAATAATGAAAGCGAACTGTAGGTGATGGGTTTTTTGTTTTACTTCGATCTACCAGATGAATAAAAGCAGTGCTGACAGCCAGAGATTGATCTCAATGGTGTAACTAAAATAAGTCATTCCAGCTGGAAATTGTGACAACATAAATGTCTGCCACTTGGAAGGCACATGTCCTGGCTGTCTCTATATTTCTTTTTGATTGATGACTCCCACTTTTTCTTGGGTCATATTCTAGCAGCAGTGAACAATTCCCCCTGACAACAATTTAGTGTGTAGGCACTACGAGGTCCTCCACCCTGACCAGCACCCGGCCAAAGCAAGATGAGGAGCTTTGCACAGCGAGAGGCTGGGCAGACATCTCTCCTGCAATTGTAGACAATCATCTCAGGAGTATCATGCATTAGAAATTACCTTCTTTGAGGGATTCAAAGTCATTGCTGAAAAAAGCACATTGTAAAACAGTTGTCACCGGGAGGGTAGCTATATAGTAGCCTCATGGTTAGGACTCTTGCCTGAGATGTGGAATATGTGTGTAGGCAGAGGCTGGAAAAGACGAGCTATATCCTCAGCTGTGGGCACAGGTAAATGTTGTGTCTGGGTGCTTTGGGAGCCCTGAGAAGGAGCAGTGATTTATAGTACAGGATAGGCAGTGCAGGAACCTGGGTGCTCTGAGACCAGGTAACCCAGATTGTACTTACATCCCAGGTGAAGTGCAGCATCACTGATCCAAATATCTCCCTGAGTCATTATTTCAAAGAAAACCAAAACTTTTAGGTAAGATATAAAAAATATAACACAGAAGTCACGACTGCCTTCCTTTCTTTCTGCCTTTTTCTTTCTTTCTTTACATGTTTTTCTCACCTTTCAGAGGTTATTCCCACATGAGGACCTCTTTGTTCATTCTGAATGGCCATGATTCATCAGCTCACTCGCTTTTATTTCATCCTCTGTGCATTTATTTTTCTCTCACTGGGTTCTTTGCTTCCTACAGTAGCTCAGAGCCTGAAACCTCTGACAACAGCTTGGCAGCTATGTGTGAAGGGCTTTGTAAATCTCCAGGGCTCAGATAGTGCAGTCCAGCAGTGAAAAGGTGGTGGGTGTTCTGCTGAGGTCTGGGATTATTCTGACCCTTTGCAAGCCATTCAGAGGTTGCAGGCCCTTACTTCTTCCAACATTTGTAGAGCTTGCACTGGGAGAGAGATCTGGCAGCAGCTTCAGAGAGAGTACTGAGACTCCCAGGGAAGGAGAAAGTAAACATTAGCTGATCGCTTCTTGCTCACCATCTCCAGGTTGTTAGGGCAGAAGCACCAGCTGGTGCACAGCCCTTTTTGGCTTCACTATTCTGCATTCTCCAATGAGGCAGCTTTTAGAAGATGACTTGGTTAAAGTCTTCTCTAGCAAATGAATCAGTGCTGGGACAGGAGGAATGAGGAAGAGTGATATTAAAGCCCAGGAGAGCAGCTCCTCATTTGGCCCACAGCCTTCATTTCTAATTGCAACGTATAGGTGCTACTTAGAGGCAGATAGCAAGTAAGCGTAACTGCTGAATTAACTTGTGTGGTTCTGTAACAGTTTAAAAGAGTTTCCTTCTCTTCCTCCACAGAGACCTGAAGCTAGACAACGTCCTCTTGGACAATGAGGGGCACATCAAAATTGCTGACTTTGGGATGTGCAAGGAGAACATGTTTGGAGATGCGAAGACAAGTACTTTCTGTGGGACTCCTGACTACATCGCTCCTGAGGTAGGTGTGGGGTCCAGGGAGGTCAGCAAGCTGCTGTGGGACAAATAATGTGTCTTAAGACATGACTGTCAGTCACTGGTGGAGGGTGCAAGGAATAATAACCTGCTTTAGAGCAAGTTGCAGGCTATAAACTGGATTTCAGTTTGACTCAGAGTGTGCATTGCTGTCTGGCATTGTATATTTTTGTGTCTAGTTCATTTTTTGTGCAAATGGGCCTGGGAAGCAAGTGGTGCTTGTCTTAACTAAGAAACAGAATGCTTAATGGAAATCCAGTTTGAGCCATGGAAGAAGAAGCTCCAAGAGGTAGGTTCTGCAATTCAGGGATAGAAACAGTACAAGGAATGGGAAACATGTTCCCTGGCTAGTTAACAGTAGGCTTCCACGGATGTACAAGCTCCTTGTTAGCTGGTAGGGAGCTATGGGCACTTCTAAAGGATGATATTCATCAAAAACTAAGAGAAAAAATAGAGAAAGGTGGGTCAAAACGCCCACCTGAAGCTGATTTTCCCTCCTCATTGATTAACCACCTTTTAGATAAAGATGCTGGGTCCATGATAAAGCAGAGATTGGGGTTCACATTCCCTCTGAGAATGTGCTTTAATGGAGATGGCACCCACAAGCTTGTACTTCTCTCTTACTCAGACAGGTTCTTAGCTGGCTGCAAACACAGTCTGCATCCCAACCATCCCCCCCACCCCGAGATGAGTAAGGCACTCTGTGCTCTGAAAGGGCTCTGCCGTCAAAGGCATAACCTTAAAACTGAGCACAGGTTTGGATGTCTGTCTAGTTAAAAAAACAACCGAAAGCTGCTTGTAAAAGGGATGGAGATGCCTGGACACATAAACATGAGAGTGGTCGTGCATCCTGACTTTTCCTTTCTAAATGCCAGCAGTCAGAGGAAAGGTGTTGCTGTCTGGAAGACAGCTGGGACCCAACCTCCTGACTCCAGGCTCTGGACTACCTGCTTCTCTTCTTTGGCTGGGCACAGTGCCAGAGCACCTCATGTCACTGCATCAATCCATCCCTGGAAGACGTGCCTCCACAAATTGCCCTCTGGTGAAGGAGGCTCTAAAACTAGAGATGATGGACTTGTATCAGAGCCAGGCTGTGCCTGAGCTACCAAGGGCAAGGCAGGGGCTTGTAGCTTGTGTTAAGGTTCTGCTCTGTCCCCTTGACTCAGGAAGGCTGGGGCTTGCATGGAGACAAGCTCCGGGCTCCATGCGAAAACATACCAGCAGCTCCTCTTCTCCTTCTGCAGCTGGAATCTACTGATACTCGGTGGCAAAAAGCTGAAGGAACCTGGTCTCCATGTGTCCATGCAATAAATCTGTGTGGTCACAGGCACCAGCCTCCAGTTTGCCCATAGCAAGATCCTTTGTCCTTCCCCTTACTTCTTTCCAGTTTTCCCCAGACAGAAACTTGTTCTTTTTTTTCCCTTTTTTTTTTTTTTTTTTTTTTTCCCCTAGTAAATTTAGATATTTTGGACTAGATCTCTCCAGAAAAGAGAAAGCTCCCTTAACCAGGTGACTTCACAAAATGATCAATCCTGCTATGGAGAGGCTTTGACTAATTAGGTGACAAATTGGGGCCAAATAAAACATTTTTCAGCTCAGAGAAGAACCTACGAGTCATCCATGCATCATGTCCAACATCACTCTGAAATCCATTTATTTGCCCTTCAAGATCCCATTTCCTGATTTTAGTGTTTTCATGATGGATATTGGTACTTTCCAAACAGCTTTTAAAGCTTTTGGTTTTTTCCCCTCCACTATAATTCATTGATCTTTTACTGTGTACCAAGGGCTCAATTCTGGTCTAGATTACACCACAGCTGACACAAGGGCTGGTCTCTTCAAATCAATTGGATTTGTATTGCCTAAAATCAGGTGTAAGTGTGCTCTGCCATCAAGCTGCAATTGTCTTATTCCACTTCAATATGCTTTTATTAAAAATAAAAAAAAAGCTGTTTTCTGATCAAAAAAAAAGAGCACCAAGTGATAATCCGTTATCTATGATTTTACTTCATATAAAAGAGAAAGACTAAAATAGTTCAGAGTTTTATTTCTGCACCATCATTTATTTTAGAGATTCAACGAGTGCATATAAACCATTTTACCTCTAAATTGAAACCACTGCTAGAGTTTATGGATCATGTCTCTCGCCAGAGGCAGGAGCACTGGACTTTTTGTCAGTGTTTCAATGCACCTGCTAGGACTGTAATTTGTTACAGACCCAGCACCTTGGCTACAGCCATGCAAATAAGGGGGCTTTGGGTCAGTAGACAAGCAGGTTTTTTATTTCAAAAAATATTTGACAAGATAAAAAAAAAAAAGATTTAACCTGAAATGAAATTGCTGAGTTTATTTTTTCCAGAGAATTGCAAAGCTAATAAATCTTTTTTTTGACTGTCATAAAACATTTAATTTCAATTTCCAGGCATTTTATACTTAAAAAGGTAAAACCTTATAAAAATAATGTGTCTTTTCAGATGGAAAGGTTGGGATTATTTTCTTTATAAGTGATCCAGAAGAAATATATTAGGGAGTCTTGCTGATTCCTTTTTTTGGCTCTGAGTGAAACACATTGCATGTATTGCATCTTACATTCAAACAGCTTTTTTGTCCTTTTTGCATCTCCTTTTCTGGCATTTTCAGAGACAGATGTCTTAGTCGTGAGAACTCTACAGCAGCTTGGGTTTAGAATTCTGACATTAAAGTGCTGCTTTGCTAGATGCCACAGGTACATCAGAGGGGGATACTTCTCACCTAATGTGAGAAAATTAATCTAAAAATGAAGGATTAGGTGGCACTTTATACTGTTGTAGAAGGACAAGCATCCCAGAAGACAAGTCATCCCTTCCCATCTTAGGTGTGTAAGTCAGTTAAATCACCGTTTTCTCACCATTGACTACAGAGAGATTCTGGATAACTAAATTAATAAGACACATAACTTTTAGGGAATAAAATTAATCTGAGTCCAAGTGGCAATTTACAAGCAATACATCATAGAACCGTAGAATCATTTAGGTTGGAAAAGACCTTTAAGATCATTGAGGCTGCCAAGTCCATGACTAAACCACATCCCTAAGTGCCACATCTACACGTTTTTTAAACACCTCCAGGGATGGTGACTCAACCACTTCCCTGGGCAGCCTGTTCCAATGTTCGATAACCCTTTCAGTGAAGAAATTTCTCCTCATCATAGAATCACAGAATGGTTTGGGTTGGAAAGGACCTTAAAAATCATCTAGTCCCACCCCCCTGCCACGGGCAGGGACACCTTCCACCAGCCCAGGTTGCTCCAAGCCCCGTCCAGCCTGGCCTTCAGCACTGCCAGGGATGGGGCACCCACAGCTGCTCTGGGCAGCCTGTGCCAGCGCCTCACCGCCCTCACAGGGAAGAATTTCTTCCTAATATCTAGTCTAAATCTACCCTCTTTCATTTTAAAGCCATTACCCCTTGTCCTAACACTAGATGCAATATCCCATCTAAACCTCCCCTGGTCCAACGTGAGGCCGGTTCCCCGTGTCCTATCACTTGTTCCCTGGGAGCAGAGACCGACCCCCCCTGCCTACAGCCCCTGCCAGGCAGCTGTAGGGAGCCACCAGGTGCCCCTGAGCCCCCCCCTCTCCAGGCTGACCCCCCCAGCTCCCCCCGCCGCCCCCCCCAGCCCCTGCCCCAGCCCCTGCCCGGCTCTGGACACGCTCCAGCCCCTCTGCGTCCCCCCTGCCCTGAGGGGCCCGACCCTGAGCCCAGGCCCCGAGGGGCGGCCGCCCCGGTGCCCAGCACAGGGGGACGGGCACTGCCCCGGCCCTGCCGGCCACAGCGCTTCTGACAGCGGCCAGGGCGCTGCTGGCCCCCTTGGCCACCTGCATCAAGGTGAAGATGAAGTATGAAAACAGTCAAGAAATTACTCACCCATTTCTACTATACCTCAGAACTAGCACTAAAGATCGCCTCTCTAAATCATACTTTTTCAGCTATCAGCAGTTTCATATGTACTGATCTGGATAGCTGTTTTCACTGGCATTAAGCCAGGACTTGTCACTGATGCCTACACCGTAGCTCCAGCATAGGCGATCACATTGTAACCAAGCTGTGGCCTCAAGTCTAAGGACTGTGCCTTAATATGAACTATTGCCCTCTCCAGCTCTAAAATAATAAGGATCCTACGCATCATAGTCATTGCAAGTACCTTTAGGCATCCACAATATAAATATCTGTACATCAGCAAGTTGTCTAGGCTTCTTGATAACCAAAGGAGACAAATGGGGGGCTGTATTTTGCAGCAGGTGGATATTTAGCTGGATGTCTAAAATTGGACTAATTCTCTTTCTTAACTACAAAATGAGCTAATGATAACTGGTTCAGCTCTAGGTATCTCCGTAACAGATAGTTAAAGGCAGGTGAGATTAATTTTTCTTCCCCAGAGGGGAAGTTTGAGAACTTGGTGGTGTCTGGCCAAGTTTGTTGGGGAAGGAAATGCCACCTCCCTTCTTAGGGGAGGTTATCACTCTAGCTCACGCCCCCTGGCCCCCACACACTTGATGTCTGGATGTAGTCTTCACTTTATAGCTGACACAGAAAGGCACAAGCCAGTGGACTGACCGAGGACAAATTCCCATCGCTCCACCTATAACTCAGTTCGTCTCAAAAGGACAGATCAGTAATTGCTTTCTCATCTTTTTCCTGGAGCAGGTTTTGCTGGGATAGATCCACACCATTTCTACTGACTGATAGTCCTAAAGTACCCTTACACTGCCACTTTTGTAATTTTAAAATATAGCTTGTGTGAGTTAAATCAGTCCCAAAATGCTAATGCCTAGCCATTTGTCTTCTTGGACTTCACAGACCTGATCTGAACCCTTGGGATAACTTGGAGACCAGGCAAGAGATGACTTGTGTCACTTTTTATGTTTGAGATCTCTCTGGTAGCCAAGGAATTGTTCAAGTAACTTAAGAGTTATATGCAACCTGTTATGTGCAGTGCGAAGGACTGTTTTGGCACCCAGGTGGGGCTGTGACTTGGACCTCGTCGACCCACTGGCAGATGCTCTGGCTCATGCTGTAGGCGGAGGGAAGCACCTCTGCCACCCCACTCAGTGCAAAGGGGAGCTACTGAAAATTCAGGGGCTGCCCACCCTTCTGAGGTTGAAATACTCATGACAGACATTTTGCATCTGTCTTTGTCACTCCTCTTTGGGCAGATATTGCTGGGGCAGAAGTACAACACCTCTGTTGACTGGTGGTCCTTTGGTGTCCTCCTGTACGAGATGCTTATTGGCCAATCTCCTTTCCATGGCCAAGATGAGGAGGAGCTTTTCCAGTCTATCCGTATGGATAACCCATTCTACCCTCGCTGGCTTGACAAGGATGCAAAGGACATTTTGGTGAAGGTAAGAATTACTACACATCGAATGAAAGTCTTTTTGCCAGAACTGTGATTTTTGATTTGTGCATCTTCAGCTGTTGTTCAGAGAAACAAATTTAGTGTGATAGGACCAGAGAATCACTTCCTTGTCTGTGGACCTCAAAGCACATCTGACCTGTCATAAGGCCATCTTTGTGTCTTCCTTCTGAGTTGTGATGATGGCTCCTCACATCCAGTAAGTAGGATCACAGGGTATCAGATACCAGCAGAGATCAGTTGAGCGCAGAGCATTCCCTAAGGTGCAGGGCATGTTAACTCCTGGAAGAGATGTTCTGCCAGGCTTCGAACTAAGGGTTACAGTGACTTCTTTGATAATTATGGCTTTGAAGCACTTCTTGTGCCTCAGAGATACGAGGACATCTAGGGTAGATGGCTTTGGTGTTCAGCTTGATTTTCAGTAGAGAATATTTTGCATCTTTGCACTGTGCTAAAGAGCATGAAAACAAAGCCTAAGCTGTGGCCTGAAGTGGTGGAGCTACTCAAGGTAGTAGCACCATGTCATCTGGATTTTTGGCCCTTTGAACCTCCTGCATAGCATCCTTTCTGAGTGGAGAACTTTTCTGTTTCCCTCTAACAGGCATACTCCTCGTCTTTTAGAGTCCCTTCTGCTGACTTTTTTCATTGCCTGCTCTCAGCCCTATGCTGTTTAGCGTGGTAGCCTTTTTGGCTTGGGATGAGAATTATTCTAGAGTTGCAAGATAAAGATGCAGTGTAGTCACAACTTGTAGAGGAATGAAGCTGGGTTAATTAACATTGACAATATACAGCTGTGGGCTGGCTTCATGGGCAGTGGGTTGGCTGATGTGGGTAAGGTGCAGCTGTGGGTGGTTCCTGCTAAGTAGTTAAATAGCTCTAAGGGGTATGAGAGGGGAGCAGTCAATGAAGAGAGACCTGGAAGAAGCAGAGGGAGGAGAGACAAGGAGAAGGATGCAGCAGAGGGACTGGCCTGAAGAGGCTGAAGAAACAGCACGGGCAGTAGATGAACCTTTGGAACCTGGTGGGGGGTTGGTGGCTGTGCCCTGGCAAGGCACAGGAACTACTTACTGAAGCTAACCTGGTATAGGGTGGTAAAAGCCTTGTTGCAGCATAATAGTTTTGAGACTTGTGAAAACAGCTAGTCTAACAAGTTACCTCCCTTCATCTCGGCTTTGGTCTGACATTGAACATGACCTAAGCTAAGGCATTTTAACTTGAGATGGAGCATGGTGAGAAAGCATATACAGAGGCTTATAGTGCCTTAGCTGATGTGAGGTAACTTGTTCATCACAAGATTTTAGTCATATTTGACCTACAGTCCCTACCTTGACTTTTGCGTTTACAAAGTGACAGCACAACATAACAACATTCCAGTACAAAAACATGGAGAACAGAAGATTATTTTTAGCATCTGTGCAGTGGAGCTCAGATGTTTAGGTATCACTATAAAATGGTAATGATGAAAACTATCAAAAGCAGTTGTTCAGGAAGATGTACCATAGCTGACTGAGATCTTGAACATCTATTTCTGGGACATACACTGCCATCTTTCTGCACAAACAACCTGTACTTGTGTCAGAATTGGAGGTAGCAATCATCTTTATACCAACAAAAAAACCTTCCTTGCTTAGGGGAAAAAAAAAAAGAATTTCTACTTTACGAGCTATTGTCATTGCCACTGACTCTGGGTAATTACATACTGCAGCCTGCCTAATGCCTGTATTATCAGCACAGAATGTAACCTTTGGATTCTGCTTTGCTGTGTAATCAGTAATCTGTAGGACACCAGTTTTTCCTGCAGTGTTCACTAAAACCCAATGCCTGGATGTTTTTCAAACAAGCCCTCAGTGGTCTATACATCAGATTCTTTTGCTGTCACTTTTGGCATTAGATATTTTTATTTGTTCTTCGCTGAGTGGTATCTATCTTATGCTACTGTTGGCTGAACAGAGTAGCAAGAAACTTCTACTATATGTAACCCAAGTCCGTTTTGAGATGACCTCCAACAGTAAAGTGATTTTGAAAATTTGCCCTTACCTCTGCAGTAGGACATATCAGCTGTATTCAGGTTGCCTGCTATCACATGTTGCCACTCTATCTCCCCGTTGTCTTTAGAGGGACCTAGGATCTGGTGCTCTATGGGCCAGCTGGCCTGGAGGTTCCAGATACTTTACCGCAGATGTAAAGATGAATTTAAAACTATCCACACCCATCATTACAGCAATACTTCAGCAATGCATCCTGCTCGTGAATGTTGAGAGGAGCTCTGAAGCGTTCAGTGTTCCTGAAACTCTCCCCCAGAAACATTTCAGCTGCTTCCAGAGCCAAATGGCTCCTGCATCACCACAAAAAACATGTATGACAAAACGGGCTGTGTTTACACTACATAAGATATACATACATGAAGAGTGGGCTTAGACCTGCATGTAGCTGATGGGGAAAATAAATGCCCCCACTTCTAGCTTTTCCCCCATCTTCAGCACAATTAGTCATCCACAGGACTTGTAGCCTGCCATGTGCAGCAAACACAAGCTATATGAATTGGGAGTCTTTTGGCAAAGTAGATCGTTGTCAGTATCTGAGCTCAACAGTGGAAAGAAGCAAGCACTCCTTTATCTCATCTTTAAGTGTGTAAAGGAGGTCAGATGATTTGCACCTGAGGTGACTGTTTTTTCTCTATTAATTATAAAGGGTCAAATACTGACACTCCAAGTGTCCAGAGCTATAGCAGGCTAGCCTAGTGTTTTCACAAAACTTGCTTATATTTTCTGATTACAAAAAAAATTGTCCAGAAAAAAGCTCACAAGTGCAATCCAGATGTTTCACCTGTATTTGCATGCTCAGACACGTTATGTTGTTGCCCCTGTAGCAAATTGTCCTCTCTCTCCTGCAAAGGCAAAATATGACCAAGGTCTCTCAGTTTTGGCATGTTAAGCTAAGAATCCAAACTGGTTCCCCAATCAGAAATTTATTACGGTAGAAGAGTCTTCACACCCTCACCAACCATGTTTGAGTTAAATGTTTAAGACCCTATCTGGTAGGACTGTCCTCATGAATACACTGTTACTGACAAAAGGCTAAGGCGTTTCTCTTTCTCCAATATTCAAGCTTTTTGTGAGAGAACCTGAGAGGAGACTAGGAGCAAGAGGGAACATCCGCCAGCATGCCTTTTTCCGGGAAATAAACTGGGAAGCTTTAGAGGAAAGAAGGATGGAGCCTCCTTTCAAACCAAGAGTGGTAAGGATGCACTTTCTTTCAATTCCACCCATCTCATGTCTTTCTTCCCTGAATCATTCATTTCTAAAATATCTAAACCCTCCAGCACTCATTCGCAATAAACCAAAGCCAAGATCCACAGTAATGTTATAAACCCATCGATTTAGGGGCAGTGTCTAAAATCTTTAGACATGTGTCTTCAATGTCAGAGACCTCAAATCCTGTTTAGATTCACAGAGTCAGCATGTTAAAGGTGGATAAATGTCTGCTTCATACTGGAACAGACAGTTTTAGGCAGTGAGAGAAGACTTTCAAAATGCCCTTAAACGTTCAGGGTTATCTTCTGGAGTTGCTCTGCACGTGCACTATCTCTGTTTAAAAGTAGATGGAGGAACTTGGTCTTGGGCAGTCAGAATGCAAAGTGTTGACTCTCACTTACAAGTCCAAATGCAGATTAAATTGTTAACAAGATGTCTGGTATGTTGTGTACATCAGATACAGGCAGCTAAAACCACCTACAATTTGGATCTATCACAGCCTCACTCACTTTACAGTTGTTGGAAAGATAATTGTGAATTAATATATATTAAGTCTATTGGCTATATCAGTCTATTGGCTGGACTGCCCGAGCTGATCATCACGACTACTTTGTGATGGCTATAAGCCAAGGTATGGCATGCCCACACCTGAGAAACCATAGATTACTCATCACCTTCTCAGTTACCATAGCAGAGGTCTGGATGCCACCTAAAACACCTTTCCTTAACCACGTAAGTACAGCCCATTCTGTAGGGTTTATCTTTCATTGCACTGCAGAAGGTCAAGAAGGAAAAGTTCAGGTAACCAGATGGTTGGCTAAGTCAGTTGGCTAATAACAGACCTATTAAATTATTAAATTCCTATTAATAACAATAATATAATTTGATTTAGTTGGTAAGTTCATCATACTTTCATTTTACTGTCCTTCACGAGTGTTATTAAATTGTGGGATCCAGTCTGCCATGTTACAAAGCTGTAATATCCTTGCCTGGCAGAATTCATGGATCACAGGATCAGTGCCTCCTATATAATATTAATTCCCATTATTACTTCAATAGGGTGGTAATAAGCAATTGATTAGCACTGGCTGCTGGATATTAAGAGCTCAGATGGAAGTTTACTGCTGTTTGACATGTTACTGTACATCATTTGGGCTGGAGTAACTAATCATTCTGCAAAAGGCCAAGAGCAAATGCATTGAAATTTCCCTGGCTGAGCTGAGCTTGCTCCCAATTAGTTGAGCTGAGCCCATAGGAAGCAGCCTGATAAGACCAGTACCGTTGTAACGAAGATCTGAATATTAATGGTTTGACACCAATATTTTTTTTCTTTTTTTGAAGAAATCTCCAAGTGACTGTAGCAACTTTGACAAGGAATTTCTAAATGAAAAACCCAGACTGTCCTGTGCTGACAGAGCACTGATTAACAGCATGGACCAAAATATGTTCAGCAACTTTTCTTTTGTGAACCCTAAAATGGAGAAAATATTTTCCTGAGATCTGCCTTACTGAAGAAATTCTCTGTAATGGTTTAAGTAACACTTTGTCAGCTGAAGACTGTGCATTGTTATTTTTATCATGAACCATCGAGAAAACACCTCAGTGAAAGTTTGTACTGTGCCTGGAAGCTTCCAGCTTATTCCAGTCTGTAGCAGATGACAGCCATTCTTCATTAATGATGAAGTTTCTTTATGGTATCGTTTGGTCTCTCTTCTCTCTTTTCCCAATGTTCTTGAAGTTGAGAGCATCTGAAAATGAGGAGGTGCCAAAACCCGTTCCCCACTACTTGTATGCACAGCCAGTGGGTTTCTCTGTAAGAAAAAACAGGTATATTTGAGTTTCTGGTGATGTCAGTGCCCATTTCTGCAATTCTCAACTAGGCCCACCTTCTTCCAAAGAAAAGTGGTTTGCTCAGGGCCTGAGAGTATCTAGGAAGACTTCAGGCTGGATGCTTTGGTAAGCTCCACTTGTACATGTGCAGAATCGTGCATGTGTGCAGATTTGAAGAAGTAATTTTACTCCCTACACACTTTAAAAATAATGTTCACAGGTGTTAGAATTCAGTTTTGCTCTGCTGGGACAAAGAGGCTTTGCAGGTGTCCATTCCAACATACATGCATCTCAATCAGAGGGAATGGAGATGAGGACTCCACCCCAAAGGAGGACTGTTGCCATGACAGGTGTCAAGATCAAGACAGAAACCCAGTGGTTTACACTTAGTACTCGAGCAGGAAGGATGGGGAGTTGCAGCCCAACAGAAAGCCTCAAGAACCCCTGTTCCAAAGCTTTAACTGTCCTCACAAGTGCCATATTCAAAGCAAAATCTGGACTGGGCTTTCTAGAGTTTTATCCTAAAAACACATGAGAAAGGTGGAAGAGGTTTCCTCAAGCCAGTGTCGTGACGCAGGCCTTCCAGTCACAGCAGTGGCATGCTTTACTTGCAGGGTAGTAATCAGTCCTTGCAAAGGCTTATAGACTTCCTATTGCTCTAAATTATGACCCAGCTCTTTGGCACGCATGGTGGACATCGGTCAACAAGCTGCACCCAACAGTCACAGGGCAGCACAGCACATCAAGTGAGGGTGGTCCTCTCCTTCACCATCTGTGACATTTTGCTGTGTGTTCTATCCCTTTGCAGTCTGTGGAAATGTAGATGGGTTTGAAAAAAGTATTTTCTATGATCCTTTCATCACAGTTTAAACAAAGACGCACTGTTTTCTGAGGGTGGGGAGATGTAGAACTGCCCAGTTACTGCTTGTCACCGAGATACCAGTTAAATACTGGGTCAAAATTAAGTCAAAACCCAAACAGAGGATTCTGTAACACCTTAGATTTAGGCAGTCACCCAAGTTGGTGTTAGGCTGTAACTGAAGTGTATACATTTGGAGCTTTGTTGCATCAACCCCTCCAGTCCACAGAGAAGAGAAGCTCTAGAAGGTGAGTCACCCAAAAATCAGATTCCTTTCAGAGGTGCCCTTCTGTCTCTGCTGGAGGAGTGCAGCCTTGCAGACACGGCTGGGATATCGTTGGCAGTGACTGCAGGCACCGAATCCCGCAGGACCAAGAGCAGAAGTGCCTAACATCGACAAGAAAAGCAAAGTGTCCTGAGAAAGGTTGCAGCCCAGTGACTCATGAAATCCTTGTTTGTGCTGTATGAAATGCAGGGGGCATCTGTGCTCACAGTTTGTGCAGCTGGTCATCATGTTTAATTAGAACGGTTAACATTAATTTTTTAAATGCCAGTGCTGTTTGTACAGTTTAATAAAATATTGTGTACAATTGGAAACTCTGAAGTGATTAAATAGGGAGAAAAAACGGAGGTGCTTAGAAAAGCCATTAAAATTGCTCTGTGCTTTCTAAGGAATGTTCCCCAGGGGAATTTCAAGCCATAAATACCCAGGATCAGCAAGTGTTTCAACAACTGTAACTACTCTGCAGATCAGTGTCTAAACCAAGGATTTGGCATTGTGCAAAGGTATCCAAGACAGTAACACGTTCCTTTTCACTGCCAGAGGTGACGTGGCTGTAAATGGGGTCTGGTATCTCAAAGGGGTTGCAAAGCCAGATGTGCGGAGGTGGGTACTATCAGAGGGTGATTCAGACCATCTTCCTTTGACACCTGGAAGAGGCTGGATCAGCCAAGTCCTGGGAGGGCCTGACTGTCCACATGCTATGGATAGGGTCTGGATGGCCTGATCCAGCCTACAGATTGCATTTCTAAGCATTTGAAGATCGGCAGTAAACCACTCTAAATGACTGTTAGAGATGTTTTCTTTGCAATGGCACAGTGGTTTGTGCTTGACACCAATGTAGGGACACCCAAGAGCGTAGACTAAGGAAGGAGGGTGCTGAATCACCTCTTGTGGTAACCTAACTGAAGAACAACAGGGTTTAACGCCTCTCTGACCAGAGGGAGGACTCTCTACACTCCAGCTGTGGTCCCATACAGCTAAAGCAGGCAAGTCACTTGTAAAGGGGCGTGTTTGAGTAACTGCTAGAGCAGACATGGTGTTAGGCTTACTGTAGGGCTTTTGATGCAAACCACAAGAAGTGCTTGCTTCTCTCTGCAGGTGTCTTCAGCTTAAAAAACAAATTAACTCATAGAGGATGGGGGGGAGGGAGAGGTGTGTATGAGCCGTCATGAATGTGCGTGCTGTGTCTTGCTGGTGCCACAGCCTGAAAACCCTCCCAGCTGTGCCTGTGGTGTGCAAAGAGTGATGTGGCAAGCAGCAAGCATTTTCCTGTGGTGGCATCGACTGAGAGATAGGAGCCAGTGAGGGCTGGATGCCAAACGCCCACACAGAAATGAGCAGGAGCCCAGGTACTCGCAGAGATGCTCCTTTGCTTTGGCTAAGGTACCTCCATACCCATCTTGTCTTTTCTTCTTTTTTTTTTTTTTTCTTTTTTTCTTTCCCATCCTGCATAAAAATGTTAATTTTATGGTATAGTAGATGGGCTTGCCAGGTTTAGTTATTCATTTGCTGAAGGCCCAGTTCTGTTCTGGAGCCCCACAGGATCACAGCAGTGCTATAGGAGCATGGCACCTGCAACCATCATGGTCTGACCTCCAGCACCACCCATTTCAACTCAGGGTTTGGGACTTTCACTACCCAACTTCTCCTTCTCCAGTCTTGCTGCTTCATTTGGCAGATGCACAATTTCCTACTTGTTGGCATTGAGCAAACCAAGCCTCAGGCTGATGAACAGATCAGGACAAGTGGGAGTCACCAGTGAGTGACAGCTCTGATTTCAGCCTTCCTGCAAAGACCTCCAGGTTGGTTGGTCTCATGTCTCCTCAGCGTGCAGCCCAGGGGTGCAATTGCCTTGCACAGGTAAGACCAAGCTCCATCCTGCACCCCACCATGCTCTTTGCTGCACATGCAGAAAGGAAAGGCAACTTTGCCCAGTGGTTACCAGAGACATCTTGCAGTGGAGAGGTATCACCAAAAGTCCCTGTCTGCCATAGTACAGCTCCAAATAGTAGGTGCTGCAAGTAGGTATGCTCCTCCGCTTACTATTGTATTTGTACTTAAGGCACTTAAAACCCAGGTGAGAGATCACAGGTGAGACGTAAACACTCTCGCTCCAAGAGATGCCAGCTTAGCTAGCATATTACCTACAGCAGCTAAAATCATAACCAATACATGGCCCAAAGCATGTCTTGTGATGTTGTGAAGCCAGTGGAGATCTCAGGGCAGACCACAGGAAGATTTTTTACCTTGCTTACAGAAAAGTTTAGTCTTTGCTGTATCACAGCATCCAAGACAGCGCATGCAGAACTAGTGAAATAGGGGAATTAATGTATTTCTGGCTCTTCCATAACTGGCACTGGTTGCAAACCAGTGCTCCTGTACAGCTCAGTAACTGTGCCTGACATGATGGGGTCCATTCCACTGGTAACAGGCGCGACAGAGCCCTTTATCCTTTGTATTACCTTACTATTTACATACGTAAGGATATGAAGATTGAAAAACAAAAGGGAAGTGAAGCGAAGAAAAAACATCATCAAGTTGTGGAAGATGAAACAAGAACAGAAAAGGAAAGCAGGGAAGAAAGGAAGGATACAGGTTGGTATAATCGTATGCAACACTTCCCTTCATTCAGTGGTTTCAGTTATACTCTGCTGTTTTTCTTCAAAGCTACCAGTACCATCCTAGGGTTGTTTGTGTAGCTGAAGCAGCGAAAATTTTCAGAGATTTCAGAGGATGGTACAGCCTGAAACTAGAACACATAAGTGGCTCTAATCTGGCCTACCAGGTAACACAGAGAGCCACTGCTACCCTGACACCTCCCCCAAAAATCCAAGTATTTCTGTCCTGAATCTGGATTCAGGTCCCAATTCAAATTACTGAATTCAGCTCTCTATGGCATAGGAATGCAGCGTAACCACTCACCTTTAGTCTTCTAGCATCACTGAGACACCTTGGGGTATCCTGGAGGAATTCCACTGAACTTGGGTCTCTCCTACAACCTGTGGCATATCCCACAGCCCTATTACCCCAGAGCACTCCCAACAGCAGTGGACACCTCTGTGTAAGCAGCTGAATCAAGCCTGGTGATTGATGTCACCCTACAGCAGACACCTGCACTCAACCCAACACTCCTTGTGGTGGGGACAACACGTCACAGCTCAACACATATGATCGTTTTGGGTTGGTTTGGGGTTTTTTTGCTTTTGCCACAGGGTTGCAAAAACACCGTTTCCTTGACTCCTGTCCTGAAAAGCACCAGAAACAAATAGCCTTTGCCATGATGCTCACCAGCCTCCCCAGCTGGAGGAAATCTCTGGGTGCCAGCAGTGAACAGCATGAGCCCTATGGTGGGCAGGCTGGATCTATGTGCATGCGATAGCTGCTTGTAGGACGTTTGCTGGCACTGAGCTACTGGAACAGCCTGAACTAGAGCCTGGCAATGTCATCATAATTTGACTCTGTCAAGGAAGAGCCTTGAAAGAAGAGACATTAAAAATTAGTCATCAGCATGTTTTCTGTAGTTGCTAAAGAAACTTCCTGAAGGAAATTCTCAGTTCTCCCGGTACAGCCTCATTAGGGTGGACCAGAAGACACTGCATTCCCATTCCCATTGACAAGCATCTTCCCTTCTCCACACTAAGGCATTGATAACCAGAGAGGCACTGAACTCAGTGTTTATGGTCCTTTGAGAACTGTCTTTGCTTTCAGTCCTCGCAAGGACTTTCAGTTTCATTTTGAATCTGAGGATCTGGTGAGTCAAAAATTCAAAGCAAAGCTCTGCCAGAAATCTTTGCCCATGTCCATGAAAATAGTGTAGAAGCTCACAGCAAACCCTTAACACCTTTTGAGATTTCCTGAAAAGGTCAACAAGGCCTAGCTGGTGTCTCAGTGGAGTTAACCTGGAACAAAATTGCACTAACAATATTCAACACAACTTTGCAGAGAAACAGGTCTTAGGGGAAAGACAATCCTGTGATTAAGGTGCTACTGAGTCTTTGTAAACCTAGACTGATTTCCGAGTTTTGCTATATATATCTCCTGTGGCCTGGTGCAAGCTATTCTTGTTAGGCTTTGACTTTTCTTCCCCTGAATGGACATAGTTCATACTCTTGCTGTAGGTTGTTCAGAACAGGGGCTTATGGAATGGAAATCAAGCTCAACTAACCAGAGTTGCCTAAAAGTATGTAATCTTTAAAGTTCATTACAATTTAATCATCTACATTTCTCCTGTTATCAGTAGGAAGTTTCTGAAAATATGATTCATCCCGTTCTAAGACAGGTAACCAGAGTTGTCCACTGAACTTTCTCTCCCTCCACTTTCTAGAAAAGTTGGCAAGCGCTGCCCTGTGTGTATTTGTGCATCACCTTGGGCTTCAGTGGGGCCTTACTCTCAGGTAAATATAGTAGTGCCATTGTATAGATAAGGAGAACATACAAATGCCTCAGCTGGCTGTGAATGAGGCTTGGTTCTCCCAATACTGGTGCCGAATGACTGTGCTATGAGTGTCATGGTACTTAGGTCTCTGTTGTGTCACCCTGGTTTGGTAACTAGAGCTAGGAACAGTCAAGGGGTTGATCCATTTCACCATCCACCTGGCTAATCCAGGCTTTATCTGTTGTCTATAAAACTGTTATGAACTGTGTTGAAAGCTTTGCTAAACTCAAGATAAGCAGCAGCAACTGCTCTCCCCTTTTTCACCAAGCTAATAATTTCATGGTAGAAGGCTTTCATGCAGGTTGGTCAGACATGATTACCCTTTTATAAATCCATGCTGACTACTCCTCATCACCTTCTTGTCCATAACGAGTTTGGAAATTACCCAGAGGATTTTCTCCATCAGCTTCTCAGAGACAGACTTGAGGCTTACCAGCCTATAGACCCTCAGCCTCCTTCTTGCCCTCCTTGAAGATGGGAGTGACATTTGCTTTCTTCTGTTCTGCACTTCAGTTGAAATCTGGGCTTGTGATATAGGTCGTGATCACTTCAAAACAAGAAGCTCCTGCACATCTCTGTGTGGCTGGATATAGCCCGGCTGTAGTCTGCCTGCAGCTCAGCTTAGAAAGCTGCAGCTTCTAAGCCACTAACATTTCCCACAGTCCATTGCCATAAAGAAGCTGAAGCCCTTTTAGGAGTATTTGGCAAGCTCCTGGGACAGCCAGTGGTGGCTTGGGATCGAGCAAGGCTCTGCCTGTGGGTGCCTTGCCTGAAAAGAGCCTGGGTCTGTGCTAACATGGTGGGTGTTCTTGGGCTCTCCAGCTTCACTGCAGCTCAACCTGGAACTGCACCCAAGTGTGACTGTGGGTAGAGCAATGCACCGGTCTGTAAAGCCATCCAGAACCCCGGTGTAACTGATATGTAGCACCCCAGAGTACGGTCAGTCACTTAGCCTGAGATTTCTCATCAAAGCAATGATGTTGCCTCCAAAGTTCAAGTGGATTGAAAGCTTGACTAAATAACTTGAGTATCATAGGAACTACTCAGTTAAGATGAACCTATGGGAATGCCTAAGGGCACAGGCTCTTTGTCATTCTACATTTTTACGTGTTTAATTAAAAACCTCTTAGTCTCTGTTCCCAGAAGCAACTGGATTCTGTCTGTCTGGGACCCAGCTATCACCAGTCCATGCTGCTCCACTGCCTAAATAGAAACCTGCCAGTATACAGGAGCTGGAGAGGAGAATCATTATTTTAATAATCACCTAGAGAAAAACATGCTGTTTGAATAGAGACAAAAATTAAACCTCAGACTTAATTTATGTTGTGGCCCTTTATTTTAAAATAACATAAACAGAAAATAATAAGACATCAAAGGAAGAATCTCAGCTTTCACTTCTAAACTCTTTTTTATTGTTGTTGTTAGACTCCCAGTAGCAAAGGAAATGAGTTCTCTGGTAATCAGCTCCATTTAATTTTCAGCTTCTTTCTGGTGATAGCATTGTGTATAACCTTTTTCATAACAGTTACTTTAAATTGTGTACTTTGATATTCCACTCAGCTGGTAGAGAAGGAAAAATCCATTCTAAAAAAGCCATTTTATCTCTGCTGTACATGAGCTCGGCAGGGTAATGTGATATCTCAGAGAGTATATTTATTTTAAATCATTGGTATTTTCCACCAGGGTGAAATTCTTCAAGATATAACCTCTCATTGCTTCCCTCCTTCCCCCAAAAAAAAATGTCATGGGGCCAAAGTAGTGAAGAAAAAGGGACAAAATAGCAACCCTCATTCAAAAGAAACAATAATCCACACAGCAAATCAACTCAGTTCTGGACATACCAGACATAATGAAAAGAGTAAAAAAACTTACAAAACAGGGAAAATGGAGCATGCTGTTATCATAAGGACAATAAATCCCAGACCACAGTGGTGTTTCCGAGATAGTGAAGTAGGAGTCAGCAGTGACACAAAACGACCTTTTTTGGAAAAGATGATGTTAAAACTTAATAATGCATTTTAATTCTTCAGGAGGTCTGGTAACACTGAAATTTAGATGGGAAGAGGAACGTTAGCTGTTTGTTTGGGCTGGGCTGTCTCCACACCAAATCATACACTTGCTTCTCTTTCTTTGGGTGGATTGAAAAGAAAGGAATAAGTAGAAAGTCTCCACAAAAGACCACAGCACGTTTGGGGGAAAAACAGCCATCTTTGCACCAAAAGCAGGGCCTGAACCTGCTAAGATGAGCCATTGCCTTAAGATTCCAATTAAATGCCTTGTCTGAAAAGCAGCAACACTTTCACACAGTTACGTGGGCTAACCACTAAAAGGAGACAGCTGTCTCGGCTCAAGCCACTATTTTCAGCAGCAGCAACCACCTTGAAGAGCTTCCCATATTCCAAATGGAGAGTCGTCAATGGACCTCTTGGGAACTGTGATGTGGTTCTTTATCAGCGCAAGAGCATATGGGAGAAGATCTCCTGCACCCAAAGTCTGCCAAAATTTTGGGTCTAGACACAGCTGAGAAAGTGACTGGGAAAGTTCAAGGTACAGGCTGGGGCTGCAAAGGACCACTATGAGAGAAAAGATGCATTTGTTCTTGGTATAAAGAAATAATAAAGTCTGATTGCTATGGTATAGCTCTCTGAAATATACATTTCTTCCTTGCTGTCAGTGCTTAAGCAAACACTGACACCGAATAGTGGTGAAACTTCAGTTTCGGAAGAAATAACTAAGCACTCGGATGGACGCAGCTTTCTGCCATGTCTTACCACAGGTATAACTCCTAGCGTCCCTGGTATGATGCCTGATTTACACCAGGAAATCAGACCCAAACATCTGCCTGTTCCTTTCAGTAGAGATTTTGGATTAATCTTGTGCTTCTTCAATTGAGACTGCTGCTACACGGTGACCTTGACCAGACACTCAAACAGAATGGTGAAAGAGCAGTCTGGAAAGTGGTCTTGAGTTTGGCTCTGCAGGTAATGCAAACCTTGCTTAATATGGTGAGAATCTCTTTTATTCAGGGTCTGTAGACCTGAGTTGAATGTTAGATCCTTGGAATCCATTTTCCACGACAGCACAAGCTGCATTTCTCTCATCTGACTTATCTATTGGGATGTTAGAGTCTAGTCTAGCAAGGTAGGTAGGTTCCCCCCATGGTCAGCAGAGGCACACGTAGAGGGAGGTTTATCCCATCCCAAATGGGGGATCAATAAACAAATTGAATGAAACACTCTCCAAATGCCTGTAATAGGTGCTAAAAGCCTTTCAAACACCAAGGCTTAGGAAATAATGTCTGTGTCCATAACACATTTGCAGTACAGGTAAAATGAAGAAATCAGGCCTGTGATTTATATATGTACTGAAGTATATAATATAGATGTTTGTACCTGAACACGTACAACCTCAGCTCCATCTGTAGTCACTAAAGGCTAAATACTAGTGTCAGAGAAACTTATAGCACAAGTCAATTCACCTTTAAGTAGATACCTGCATAATTCATACTCTAAATGTCATCAGCTGTTTTGATGACGTCTCCCTGGGCTGTCACAGGACCAGGAAAACTGTGTCCCATGTAGGGGCCTAATGTCAAGTCACTTCAAGATAGGAGAGATGAGTCCCCTTCCAGATGAGATCAGAACAAGATCACAACCTGCACTAATTAAACTGTAAGCTGTGGAGACAGCAGAGTTGCTGCATGGACTATGGTGTGTGAAGATGACTAAGCCTCCCCGTAGAGTGCTAAGTATTTATTAGCTAGATAGCAAGCACCAAAAATGCTGTGAAGTAAACCCAGCTGCCGTGGTCTCTGTGGTGTCTCTGGCTATGTTTCTGGTGATAATACCAACAGGCAGAAGGTATTACCCCAATCCCTCACTTCCTAGGCCTGCAATCTCTGAATAAGGAGAAATCAGCCCACCCTGAAAGGGATCTCATCCAAAAACTTCAGTGTTAGTATTGTAGATTTACACCACCGTAAATTAAGCCAGAATCCTTTGGTGCCCATTGTTTCAGGTATCTCCTGGGGCCTTGACAATGGCAGGGCAGCAATGGACTGAGACTTCTTCACTTTGTATCATCTATCTGTGCTTCTGCATCCCTCTGCACAAGCAGATGTTCATCGTCCTCTCACAGAAGGGTGAATTAATCTAGCCAAAATGATTTCAGAAGTCACTTTGTGCCAGCCATGCAGTGGAGGGGCTGGAAATGCCCAGGTGAAGCCTCGGTCTGCTCCAGGGCAAAGTCAAAAACCCTCCAGAAGTCTCAATAAATTAATTTGAAAGAAAATGCATTCAAGCAGCTTTAATAGCTATCAAAATACTCTTCTTGTCAGGAATAGAAATCACTTTAATCTATTCCCAGACATAGCATCTCACTTCAATGCTCTCAGCAAAATCCTCAGCAAGTTTAGGGCTTGGATCCACAATTCCTGAATGCCTGGCTATCTTTGGACATGGAGATTTAGTTCATATCAGTCCCTCTCAGGCTCCTTTACTATCATTCATTCACTGTGTTAAAATTATTCCTTCCTTTTGACTCAGTCAGCAGAGAATTGAAATTTGCTGATGTCAGGATCTCTGAACAGATGGGAGAGCAGTATTGATTATGCAGTTGAGAGTAGGACTTAAATAGCTTGTTAAAAGTAAATAATAATAGTTTAAATGCTGTGTACAAACCTTTATGAAACCTGGTGAAGCAAATCAAATAATCCTTCCAGAAACCTACCTGAGTTTTTAACAAGGTGATGAAATTCAAGAGCCTTTTTCACTTACTTATGTTCATGCTGATCTAAGAGCTGATTGAATTAACAGTCTGGAACTACTAGAGATGAGCCTGCCTTCAACACCCCAGCCAAATGAGATGTTTGCAGCTGATGTGTGAAAGAGAAAAGAGAATTGATGAGGGAGAGAGAGCAGCAGGACAGAAGCTGCAGAGTGCAAGCCAGTTTTGTTCAGAGTACAGCGGGAAATTTATTTTTCATCATAAATTCAGAGTTTGGGCCCAAATTCACTCTGTTGTATGTGACATTCAAATTGGGGTCTAAGGCAGGGCATGGTATAAAGCCATGGATGAAATGTATCCTTGTTATTTTGGTTCAGGTTTGATATGTGTAAAGTCCTTCTGAACTGAGAGCGTTGTGAAGTCCATGCTCATAATCCATCTGTCCCTCCATCCACTGACCACACAGTACCTGGCTGCTCTGGATACTCATAACTCTGAATGGTCACATTAAGTAGAAAGATAGATCAAAATTTGAAAGTTGGACAACAAAGAGATGTGAAGAAAGAAAAATAATTTTGAGCTTGGGCTGCTGTTAACACTGGTGTAAATGCAATGCTTTCCTGATTTATGTCTATGCTGATCAATCAGAATCAGGACAAAGTCTGCAGCAGAGACTGAGTCAGTCCATGAGGTGTTCAGAGTGATAATGAGAGCTCAAGCTAGGGAACAGGGTATTTTTACCAAAAAAAAAGGATCTTACAAACTAGTTTGGGAGAAGACAGAATTTCCAAGGGACCAATTTCCTGTTGCTTTCACATTAACCTGGTTTGGCTCCTGCTCAACCAGCAACCAAGAGGCGGTTCAGCAGCTGCTTTTGCAGACACTTAAGCAAGCACACAAGGACATGCACCCATGCAGATGCACCCATGCACCCGCACGGATGGCAAGGCTGGCCCTTTCCCCCCCCCACCCCACCCACCCCCCCCATATGCTGGAGATACCCCCTCCAGAAGGACAGTGCTTCCCTCAAGTGTTCATCGCTGCTGCTGCAGAAAAAAATACTCTGGAATCCTACTGCCTTCGTGTCCCCAGAGACAACTGCCTCAACAGAGCAGGGATTCCAAGTGTACAGGGCTCCCCTAATTGCTGAACGATCTGAGCCATTTGTCCTGAGCCCTGATTTTCATCCACAACGTGAGCCTGGGCATCACAAAGTAGCTCCCTGCTTTCTTCCTACCCTGATGCAATGAACTAGGAGGAAACTCTCTCCTTTGTTCCTATGACATTTTGGAAGTTTTCAATGACTGGTTTCAGAGAAGATGAAATACCATAAACAGATTCTGTCAAGATGTTTTCAGCTGAAATTTCTTACGAATTCGACGTGCTTTTGAAAATCCCCATTTAAAGAGAAAGTAAGAGATCCCAAACACCGTCTTTTCAAGCAGATTTATCTTTCCAATGCAGAGGCAAATATCTGGCCCCAGGACTTTCAGCAGAAGCCACAACCTAGGAATCTGAGAGATGGACAGGCTGGAATACAGATCAGTGCAGTTGTTGCCTAAACTCCTGAATGTGAAGCAAAAATTCCTATACATTCCTATCAGAAAAAAATAATCAATTAAAAAAATTTGAAATAACTTTGCACACAAGGAACAACTAACTGGCGGAACTCTCTGCTGAAGGATAGCATGGAATTCAACAGCCCTCCAAATGTTTTAGTCATTTTTAGTGAAACACTTGTGGAATAGGAAAAAAAAAATTGAGAAAACTCATAGCTAGGTCAAATCCATAGCCCTCATGGTGCACAAACACCTCTCCAACCATGGTGAGAAGTGCTTGCACAAGGGAAAAGTCTAAGAACAGAGTGATCCTCTCAATTTTTCCTCCGTTTCAGCACTAAACATAAAGGCAGATTAAAATGATAACAGAAAAGATGGGGTTTTGGCAATGGCAATATAGGAGGGATTTGGGTAAAATTCTATTTCCCAGATTTGCCAGAGTTTTCCAGGGTGATCTTAGTAAAGGGCAAATATTAGCTCTGCACATTTCCTTTCCTATAAAAAAGAGGTGACAAGTTGTCTTTAAAAAGGAAGTGTGGTAAGTGTAAAGCCATAACACTTTAGAGATGCTCTGCTAAAATGGTGATGAAAACCACAAATATTAGATGAAAAAAACGACAAATGAAAAATTATTTAAGTTGTGTTACTCCTGATTCACATCAAAAAAAAGAAGGAAATTCCCACAATGAGGAATTTGCCTTTTGAGCAGAAGGATCCTGTGTAACAACAGCACGGCATCATACCAACGTTAAAGGCAATTGCTGCTATAAACAAGTTATTTGATAAACTGAGAATCTTTTGTTTGTTTTCCTTAATTATTCACAAACTGGTGGTAGTTTTACTAATTTGTTCTTTATTCAAAATAGTACACGATTTTGTCTTTCTGATATCAGGACAGTAGTGTTCTCATTACTCCTTCCTGGCTATTTGTGCCACATGGGTATTAAATAACACCCCAGCGATGATGACTGTGCCACTAGAGCGTCAGCTGTCTCTTAAAAAAAAATAAAATAAAAGAAAGGAGGGGGAAGCCTTTCCTTTTTTTCTTTTTGTTGGCAAATTATCTGTAAAAAGCTCAGCATTGTTTGAATAATAAAAAAGCTTTTACAGATGGCCACAAAAGCATTCGCAACGAGAGTATTCTCATGAATATTTATTCTCACCAATTCTCCTGACAACTTAACTTTCTGCAGACATTCTTACAAGTAAACAATCAAACAGTCTCAAAAAAGCAAATAAAAAGGTTTTGCACATAAACACAAGAACGCTCACAGATTATTTATTTTGCAGCTCTATCTAGAAATCTCACCCACAAGAAAAGCCCTCTTGTGTTCAATTCCTTAGATGCACGGATGACAAATTACTTCCTTCCTGAAGAGCTTGCTCAAAAAATGATGTGACACTGTCCTCATTTTACAGACAAGGAACTGATGGTGACCACAGTGGAAAGGCTTGCCCTAAATTACTTAGGAAATGACCAAATTAACCTCTACTCTCTCTGAATTTTCGTAATTGCACAACATTCATATCTAGATAGTTTTTACCAGGTAGTAGTTTAGGCACTTTTTTGTGTATGGATTTTTGGCCTTACACTCTTTTATAACTCCAAGCAATGTGCTACCCTATACAGGGTATCCTATAGAACTACTTAATAGTGTCAATAAACTTCATATTCTAGTAGAGGCAAGATCTGGAATTATTCACTTTAATGAACACAGACTATTTTTCCTCAGCCAAATTCCACATTCATGGCGTAATTTTTGAAACAAAGGTGAAGTGCTTTTGCAGATTGCAATAGTAAATAGTATTTGGATGGCACATCACATAGAGTGCAAGGCACAGAGGCTGGAGGTATGGAGGGTGACGTATTTAGTTGGGATACTTCAACCCACATGGTTCTTTTACATGAGTTGAATCATTGCAGATTATGCCTGGCTGAAAGGAAACAGTATATTCTGTGGTGTTTAAAGATGTCACACTCGTTGCAGAGCTTTTGGAAACCAGTGAGTCAGCAGGAGGAACACAATGCTGGTTCCAGCTATTAGGCAGTTATTTAAAACAAAACAAACAGAAACAAAAAAAGCCACTTGTGAATTCAACAGATGCAGTGAATTCCCTGCTTTGCTAAAGTGTTTGCACAGAGGAAAGGGGCACTTTTATTAACATAAAGGTCACTGCAGTTCAATTCTTCATTTCAATGAGTTATTCAGTATTTTCTTTTAATCTCATTAAATGTGGATGTCTGTAAACAAATTCTGAAGATGCAGAGAAAATCAAAGACTAGCAAAAAGCATGTGCAGTGGTGGAAAAGTAGCATGATGGACAGCTCACGGATGCACAAGAGAGCAAAGCCAGATTTCAACCCAACCAAGGAAACATACATGAGACCTCAAAATGCCCTCTCACTTCTTGTGAACCGCACCCCTTCTCATGTGTCTCTCGCCTTCCCCATGCATGGCCGGCTTGTTGCAGATGTGTTTCCAGCAATGTTTAGACAATGGAAGAGCCTGTGACCCACAAAACCCATCACTGAATCCTCTAGATATCCAGGCCCCAAAGTAAAAGCAGGATCAAAGTCACTCGAGACAGGATTAGAAAGCCTCAGTCCTCTTCAACCCATGTGTGTAGTGTTTCCCAGCGATGCTTCAAAGCCTTCAGAGATGCCATCCAGTCAGAAACACTAGTTTCATATAATTAGGTAGAATTTAGGCATCAGACTGTAACTCACTGCCTTGTGTTTCCAGAATATTGAGATGCTTATTTTCTTTTATGTGGAAGCTGGAAACCTGAAGATACCTTAGATGATATTTAATTACCCTAAGCTCTCTGGCACAGATCTAATCTGTCCATGTCTTTACACCTATACAAGCTCAGAACAGTCTTGGATGGGCTCTCCAGACATAACTGGAACTTCAGAAATAATGTTTTTCTCTTTTCCATACATGGTAACTAATGTATGCAAGGACAGAAGTTCCAGAGCTGTATGTCCATCATGTAATTGCTGGGGCTCTGAGGCCAGCTAAAACATTGAAATATTGGGGAGAAAAAAAGCATCTTCTCACAGCATCTTCTGTTCAAGAATTGTCTGTGCACAGACTTTTCATTTTCACCAACTTGTCGGTCACAGTTAAGGAGTGCTTTGTGCAGCTATCTCATAGTTGATCTTTGTAGCCTGTTCTTTTCCACAGCTGTCTTCATTTGCACTTTTTTACCCTGTTTGGGTGATGGTCTCACTGTAAGTCTTCCTTTCATTCACTGATTCTGGGTCCATAACACACTTCACTTCTAGGCAGTCCTATTTACAGCAAATAAAAAAATAGAGCTAACATCTCTTCTGGTTAAAGGGAACACTCTATTTACAGGAATAACTATCTGCTACATCTTTATATAATTAACTCCCCCAGTTCAGCTATTAAAAACTCTTTGGTTTATTTGCAGCCCTGCCTGAGCACAGAGGTAAACCGAAACCCAAGACTCAAGTCCACTGTAAACTTCCCCGTAGTGTTCTGGTGGATAGTGATTTGGGGCTTGGTAGAGGTGTACTTTCACCTATGGATTTTGCCCTCCTGAAGTTGTTCTCCTAAGATGCAGAACAGATGAAATCAGAAGAAGTATGGAACAAGCTAAAATTTGCAGAGATTTGCTCATTGTCAGTCTGAGTTTGCAGACAGGGGAAGGTTCCTGCAGTTCTGAAGTCTTGTCTTGCAGATAACTTCTTACGAACTTCATAGTTCTTGTGTGCCACAGAAATGTATGTCCTCTCTTCTCAGAACTCCTCTTCCTTGTAACTACAACTGCTTATTCACATGGCAATGGCATCAGCTTTTTTTTTTTTCATAGTTCATAGGTATTTTTTTCTCTGAAACAGAAAAACACAAAAACCATTGCAAGTAGAACACCCTTGTGTATAGTTGAGTCAGATTCAAAAAGAACCGACAAGTTCAAAACCAAATGATGGCATGAAAGAAGGCTCTCCAAGGCAGAGCTAGCTCAAAATTTATCCATTTCCAGTACAATTTCAAAGAAAGCCTTCAAGGAGACTGATCTCAACCATATTCAGTGCTATTGTACTTGCTCTAAGTAGCTCCCTCCTTAACCCCTTTGCATAGGAAAGGACAGCTCCAGCAATACCCATCCACTGTCATCATATTCTCCTCAAAACACTGCTGTGTCTGTCTTCCTGAGAAAGGAAAGAAGTGGCCAGCAGAGAGTGGCCAGGACAGGTGTGGTAGGTGATCTTTGCCCATGATGTCAAATTAGACTAATTCCAGTATAACACCACTGTGATCACACCTCTCCAAACCCAGAGGGTTTGACATAACCATCTATTTGGGGAAGAAGGAGCTCCTTGGTCATTTGTGTGGTTACAACTAGTGCATAAAGTTGGGATGTCCAGTTAGAGTCCTTTGATGAGAAGGCAATACATGTCTTAAAATTATGTGAGGAGACAAGCCAAGTCCAGCAGATCCTGGTGGTTCAATGGGTGCGCCTATAGAAGAGCATTTGTCGCCTCAATTTGTCACCTTTTACTTTGCACTGCTGTGACACCTCCCCAAGGAAACAAAACAGGTCCTCTCCCTCAAGGTTGCTGCTCTCTGAGTCACAAAGGGGTTGGAGTGTTGGCTGGTTGTTGTTTATTTTTTCTATTTTCAGTTTATTTCAAGAACAGCTTTTCTTCTTTATCAGAACAAATCTGCGAGACAAAAATCTAACAAATTATTGCTTTCACTCCTCCTAGCACAACCCATAGCAGCTTCCATGCAAGACAGAGAGGAATAGGAAAATCCCAGCTAGGCATGTGACTTACAGCTGTGATAATTTGGAGGGACTATGACTCCAATTCAGGACAGCACTCTGATCCCAAGACTAACTTCAATCACTTGGATAATCACCTATCTCCTAAAGTCAGACACTGTGATCTAAGTCTATCAACATGACTACTATACTTCCAGTGTGAAATCACTGGTAAGTGATTACAGCCATCTAAAACACAAGTCTAATGGACTCTGCCATCCTGTACGGTCAAAAGAAAAAGGTAATTATATTTCAGGCACCTGAGCTGAAGTTAGAACATAGGCCAGACTTAAGGACTCCTCAGATTCAACAGGATGGTTTTGCAAAGATGTTCAGCAGACTTCACAGAATGCAATGTGCCGATGAAGTTAGCACTCCAGGTGCCCTATTGAAACCCATTTGAGTAAAGGGAAAATTTCAGTCTTCATTTTCCTCCTCCTTTTCTAGCTAAATAAGACATAGAAACCTATTCTCTTATTTCTTCACTCTTCATCTCTTTCTCTGTGCTCCATTCAACTTCTAGACCTATTTAAAACAAAAGTAGTAGACAGGAAAAAAAGGGTGCCTACAAGGAAAGCCATCATGGTCAGGGTCCTTCCTGTGGTCCTGAGGTCCCATGCCACAATCCGTTCATCTCCATCAAACTCAATTCTTTCACCCTCAAGAAAGGTCCCATCAAAACTGACTTTTGAATTGCCTTTTGACCTGTGCTAAGTTTTGGATGATGGAAGTTGTCTGGAAGAAGGCCAGGCAGTAAAGGTTTAAATAAATTTGAAAAAAAAAATCATTCTAATAACTGAGCCATTGCAGTCCCATGCCCAGGAAGGTTAATTTCTGCTTAATTTCATAGCATGGACATAGCCACACAGATGTGACGAAATGTGCCCACTCATGACAACAGGAGCAAGAGCTCAGCTATTGCAAGTTTTGCTTTGCAGCAGCCAACTGAACAGTTAGCAAATATGAGCTGGCAAGTCAATAAGCATATTTGTATTGCCAGATTTTGCCAGATTACTCCATATCTCTGCTTTTGTCCAATGAGAGCCTCAAGGGCTCACAGAATACTGAAAGGAGAAGAGGAGAGCTCTTCTGAAAGAAGCTGGTCCTTACCAAAGTGCTCTAAAGCGGAGGAGAGCACTAACTACACAGAGAACATGGGACAGAGAACAAGACTCAAATGGCTTCTTTTCCTGTTTTCCTGTGTTCTTGGAATCAGCAGATGGGGATTTTTCTTCAAACTGGGATCCCAGCTGACAGTCAGTTATTGCCTAATTCCCTTGAGTCGTTTGTAGTTCTGCCACAAGCAACATTTTCTGACTGTCACAAACTCGGGCTGACTGTAGGTGTAGCTCCCGTGAATTACAGTCTAATATCATTTGGTTGGAAATAGCTCTAACTTCACGACCTTCTGCTAAAGCTTTTTTAGCATTTTTTTTTTTCTGAGAAAATGAGGAAGTTAAGAGGGTATTTTGTTGTGCTGGGTGACCAAGCCTACTGATCTGCATTTGCTGGCTGGCCATACTTGTAAGGCTGTAAGCCCAGCTGAGGTACGTCACAGCATTTTTCATTGTGCCTGCCTGGGTGACTGTTACACTTAGAGCATATTTCCAGCACACCGTATCTGGTGTTTGCAAATTCCAAATCTGCTTTCCTAACAAGTTGCTTTAATTAGCTATTTAAGTGAAGTTTTCTGCCAGCAAACTCATTTGCTAAAATACGCATGGAAGGTAAATACAAAATAATATTAATTGTGAGTTTGTCTTGAAATTAGAGTGAATATCCATGGTAGTTATCTGACAGTAATTGCTATGATGTAGTAAATCTGGAGTATTTTTACAACTGGAACCATGATTCCTGAGTACAGGAGGTGTCTGTGTCTGTTACATACATCCACTTCACTTGTACAGATGCTGAATCCAGTTGAAGTTGGGCATGAAAGAAAGTCATTTTCATCTGACACCTGTTTGTTGGTTTAAATAAAATGAGCTGGCAGTCACAACTAATTTCCTGCTGCTGGGAGGCCACACCAATAATTGCCAACTTAACATTATTCCCTGCAGAGAAGCCTGAAGCTGGGTGAGCAAAGGTGATTGCACCTCAGACCCGTAGTGTGGGTATCATGCATCCTCCCAGGTCCCTTCTGAGCTCGGAGAGGGGGAAGGCTGCCACCCTTCCTGCTCAGAGCAGGATAACAGGGTGCTCTCACCCCTTTGAGCTATTACACGATGATGCATTCTGAAAAAGGAGGGCCACAATTGACCTTCCCCCTCCCTCCAGGCCTCCTCTGTGCTGCATGGCTGGAGAATACTACCATTTATTTATATTACAACGCTATCTAATAACACCACACACTTCCAGACCACAAAACACTGCCTCTTCCTCCTTTTCCCTAGCTGCTAATGTCACAGGTGAGCATGACACCAGGAGTCACAGCACAGGAAAAGGCTGTCATCTCTGCCCTGCATACTCAAAATGACTAGGAAATCCTGGCTTCAGGAAAGCCAGTGGTAAGACTCATGATGAATTCAGGACATGAGGCAGGTTGAAAGAAAAACCTTCAGATTTTGCTATACTTCCCTAAGAGGGGTCCCAGCCCCTGTCAGCATTAGGTGGTCACATGTACCCTTGTCTCCCAGCATCCTGTCCCCTTTCTACTCATCCTCCCCAGTTCACGTAGCCTTACCCTCAATGTCTTTCCAAATCCCTTTATCCCTCTTCTTGAGGCCCCTGTAATATCAAACACCTTCATCAATGGACATTATCTCCTTGCTGCAGATTGATAGATTGTCCTCATGGATGTATCTGTTCAACCCCAGCATCCACCCCTGAAGTCCTTCATTAAGCCCAAACCTGTCCAGTAACAGTTGCTAACTCTGTCCCAGGAATTCGGTGGCAGGTCTCCAGAAAAGCTGGTTAGAAAAATCTCAGCTGGAGCAAAACTATCAGAGAGATTATTTCTTTTTTTAAGAGGTGTAAGTGCAACCTGCCCTGTCCCTAGGTTAGAAATAATTGAGCATCATTCCAACCCAGTACCCAGACCACATGGCTGGGAATGAAAGAGCTTTTAGAAATGCTTTCCAGCTGCATTATCATCTCCCATGCTGGCATGGCCTGGTGGGCAACACAGCTGGTAACATCAGTGCAAGATCTCCTTCTGGCTCATCAGAGGGGGGATTTTTGCCTCGCCACTTGCTGGGAGAGCTCTGCAGGGGGGGAGCTCTGCAGAGGCGCACAGTTTTCCAGCACCGTCCTGTTGCAGTGTGCCTGCAGGCAGGGCGAGACTCTGCCTGGCTGTAGTGAACAAAACTGCCTGCAGATGTGGTGGTGAAACCAGATCACACCAGAAAAGGCTGATTAGGAGAATGGATCAATTTATCAGAGGTTTTTCATAAGATAAGATTTCTGGACAAAAAATGAGACAGGTTAGAAAGCCTGAAATTTTGCAAAGAAATGAGGATGGAGCTGTTACTTTTTGTATTTTCCATGTTCCTTTATCAACCTCTCCTCTCCTGTTTTCCATCAGGATTATAAAACTTTCCATCTTTCCAGTGCATTGGGATTAAAAACATCACACTAACAATCCAAGTATGCCAGGGGATGCTCCCATGTACTGGGACCACCCTGCATGTCATGGCTTCGCTCTGTACTACTGACCTGCCAGCCACCAAAGCAAAGCTGTGACCAAACTGTCAACTGGGAATGGTCCCTGGACTGGACTGGACTAATTGCCAAATGTGGGAATGGTTTCGGGGCAAATTTTAGTAAAAATAGGCCAAATTTGTGCCAAGGAGTGTTCTAACATTTCACAAACATGGACAGTGGCTGACAAGGTTCCCAGCACACTTGACTAGTTTCTATCTACATAGCTATACATGAAATGTATATCTATACTGGTGTAGGTATGTCCAGGGGAACCTGGTCCACAGTGGGAATTTCTAGTTATTCCTCAAAACACAATCACATAGCAAATGAAATAACAGTACATCTTATCACTGTTTCAAAACTGTGGTGTCCAATCTCACCGTTTTCACAAATAACAATTACAACATACTGATTTTGTAACCAGAAGCAAATCTGTCATTGCATCAAATCTGGCCAAATGTCCCCCAGTTTCTCTTGCAAAAGTCTAGTGCAGCTCTACATCAAAAACCAGTCACCTGGGTGACAGCATAGTAGAAATTATGATGTATGTATTATAATTATAATATGTACAAAAATTGCTAGGAGCACTTTTTTGAAAAATCTAGGTTCACTGGTCAAGATTGAATCTGGCAGTACCCCACTTTTCTGGCCAGGTACTTGGATACAAGGTACATACTTGGCTTTCTCATGGAGGTACTTTTCCAAAGCAGAAGATACTGGTCTGCGAGGCCAGGGGATGGGAAAACAGAGCCCCAGCACTAGGTTGAGACTGGGAAGGTGCAGAGAAAGAGCAGAGGCCTCTAAAGGCTCAGGAACTTCTACTGAGCCCTCCCCAGCTGGTGCAGAGCTCTTCCATGGTCCTATCGCTTAACACCATCAGACAGTACGTTACGTGGACATACCCAAAAGAGCTTTGCACACCTGTTCCCCTGCAGACTTTTTCCAGGCACCCCAAAAATTATGCACTTCCTTTGTGATTAAGGTGGATCCATCTTTCCTACCACCATTTCCCCTAAGTCCTTTTCTCTGACAGCCTAGTGATCAAAACACTTAGGTAATATTAAGAACCTCTTTGACCAGATAGGTGAAATCTCACACCTGGGGGAGGTACTTGCTCTCTGCTCCTTCCTTGTGTACTCCTGTTTTCCTGCACACATCTCAGTCCCTCCCTTCCCTGTCACCCTTCCATCATCATCTAGAGATACCTACAATGTGATATGGTACATCAAAGCTGATGTGTCTTGGTGCTGTTCTGCAAAGAAGTGAGACTTGATCCTACCTATGGGGAACCTGGAAGGAGGAGATACACAGAGGTTACAAACTTGAGGGAAGAGACTTGGGATATCTATTAAAATACGCAAATGTGAAATAATAGGAGTCATTAAATAACCTCATTGGCACCATATCAATGGCCTGGGGTAAAAGCTTTTTTGTACAAAGTCTCTTTTCAAGGATGCTGAAACTGTCTTTAATTGTTCCAAGAGCTGTTCCTGGGAAGGAATTTCTGGTTGGATTTAATAACATAATAATCTAGTGCAGATACAGTCCATCAGACTAGACAATCCAAAGTTACTATGCATTGAAACTTTACTGGATGGGAAAAAATTTCAGAAGCCTGAATTTAAAGGGTGGTGCTAGTCACTTGCTGGAGCATATGTGATAGGAATGAGCATGAAACTAAAGCACCTCCTGGGATATGAGTGGTACAATTCTGATGTGCAAACGAAAGTGCTAGCTGAAGACCCTGGGTGTGATGGAGGCTTGGAGACCGACCCAGACTTTATGCCTCTGCCTTGTGTCAATACGGAGTTTGTAAATAATTATGATTTTCTCAGGAGAGCTGTCAAAGAGATTAAGTATCTGTAGCCTGTTCAGCAATTAAAACAGTCTCTGTCCCTTCTCCAGAAGTGAACACAAGATGGTGCTGCTATCCACAGCTAGCCTTGCATGTAGCTTTACATGGTTTCTACTTAGTAGGTGTTTAAAACAAGCCCACTTTGGATCGCTGTTGATGAAGCTTGCCAAGATGTCTCTGGGATACTGAGAAGGACAAGCTAAAACATCTCTCTGGCAGGCTGGCTCAAACAAGCAGTGTTAAACTTGTGTTGAATAAGACCTGCAAGCAAAGATGCCACGATGTATTTCTCAAGGACTCACCTTCACTCTCATCCAGGGAAGAAAATTCACCAGGGGACAATGACCACTGCAATTATCTCCTGAGATGAGTCTCCATAGGAGATGATGCCTACCATCCCTTGCCTAGATGAGCTGGGTTAGTGCCACAATGTCCAGCAAAACTGAAAGAGCTTTAAACTAGATTTGAAGGGGAAAGGCGTAAACCCAGGGTCACCAGAGATAAGCCTGGAGGCAGCACACCAATGTTTGAGGGATGGTGTGCTCGCAAGGTCCTTCAGTCTGCCATCTCAGTGGAGGTAAGGGATGGAGATCCATGCAGGAGCAAACACACAAGGGTTATTGCTGTGTTGGAAACTAGGGAAGCACCTGAGAGTGGTCATGTAGGAATTGGAGCTTCTCCCCCCCAAAATAGGTGGCAGGATCAATAGCCCAACTGAAGTGTATCACACCAGTGCACACAGCATGGGCAACAAGCAGCAGGAGCTGGAAGCCCTGGTGCAGCAGGAAAACTGTGACATAGTTGCTATCACAGAAATGTGGTGGGATGACTGGGACAGCTGGAGTGCTGCAATGGATGGTTGTAAACTCCTCAGAAGGGGTAGGCAAGGAAGGCGAGGCGGTGGGGTAGCCCTGTGTGTTAGGGAGGGTTTTGCTGGTCTAGAGCCTAACGATGGTGACAATGGGGTTGAGTGTCTGTGGGTGAGAATCAGGGGGAAGGCCAACAAGGCAGAGATCGTGCTTGGAGTCTGTTATAGGCCACCCAACCAGGATGAAGAGGCAGGCAAAAGGTTCTATAAACAGCTGGGAGAAGGGTCACAATTGCTAGTCCTTGTTCTCATGGGGGATTTCAACTTACCCATTGTCCACTGGAAGTACAACACAGCGGAGAGGAAAGAGCCCAGGAGGTTCCTGGAGTGCGTGGAAGAGACCTTCCTGACACAGCTGGTGAGGGAACCGGTGAGCGCTGCCGCCATCTCCCTCAGCACCCTTGGGTGGATCACTTCCAGCCCCATAGACCTGCCCCTTCTTCCAAAGGTCATAAACTCTCCTCCTGCCCCTTCTTCCAAAGCTCATAAACTCTCCTTTTTCTCATGAGTTCCAGCCAAAGCTCTCTGTTCAGCCAGGCCGGTCCTCCCCACCAGTTCATCTTTCAGCACATGGGGACAGCCTGCTCTGTGCCTTTAAGATTGCCTTCTTGAAGAACGTCCAGCCTTCCTGGTCCCCTTGGCCCTTCAGGGCTGCCTCCCAAGGGACTCTGCCAGCCAGGCTCCTCAACAGGCCAAAGTCTGCCCTCGGGAAGCCCAGGGGAGCAGTCCTGCTGGCCCCCCTCCTTACTGCTCTGAGAATCAAAACCTATCATTTCATGATTGCTACACCCAAAACAGCCTCCAGCCTTCACATCACCCACCAGCCCTTCTCTGTTCACAAACAACAGGTCCAGTGTGACAGGTCACCCAGCGTGACACCGGTCTGCAGGAAGGGCCGGAGGGAGGATCCGGGGAACCAGGGGCCCGGCAGCCCGACGCCGGTGCCGGGGAAGGTGATGGAGCCGGTCGGCCTGAGCGCCGGCACGTGGCACGGGCAGGACAGCCGGGGACGGGGCCCAGCCAGCGCGGGGTTGTGCAAGGTGGGTCCTGCTGGGCGAACCGGGTCTCCTTCCGTGCCCGGTGACCCACGCACGGGACGGGGGAAAGGCTGTGGGTGCTGCTCCCTAGACCTTAGCGAAGCCCGTGAGACCGTTTCCCCCCCGCGCTCTCCTGGAGCAGCCGGCTGCTCCTGGCGTGGGGACCGGAGTGACATCCCGCTGGCGGCCGGGCACAGGGGCTGTTCCCCAGGGACCAGGGCTGGGGCCAGCCCTGCCGGGTACCTGCACGGCGCTCGGGGCGAGGGGACGGAGCGCGCCCTCAGCCCGCCTGCGGGTGACACCCGGCCGGGGGGCGCCGATGTGCCGGGGGCAGGGGGCTCTGAGGGGGCTGGGCAGGCCGGGCCGAGGGGCCGAGGCCGAGTGTGTGAGGGGCAGCGGGGCTGGGGGCAGGGGGCTGGGAACTGCCCGGGGGAAAGGGCCGGGGGGGCTGGGCACAGCCGCTGGGCAGGAGCCCCCAGCGTGCCCAGGTGGCCAAGGGGGCCAGCAGCGCCCTGGCCGCTGTCAGAAGCGCTGTGGCCGGCAGGGCCGGGGCAGTGCCCGTCCCCCTGTGCTGGGCACCGGGGCGGCCGCCCCTCGGGGCCTGGGCTCAGGGTCGGGCCCCTCAGGGCAGGGGGGACGCAGAGGGGCTGGAGCGTGTCCAGAGCCGGGCAGGGGCTGGGGCAGGGGCTGGGGCAGGGACTGGGGGGGGCGGCGGGGGGAGCTGGGGGGGTCAGCCTGCAGAGGGGGGGCTCAGGGGCACCTGGTGGCTCCCTACAGCTGCCTGAGAGGAGGCTGCAGCAGTGGGGTCGGTCTCTGCTCCCAGGGAACAAGTGACAGGACACGGGGAACCGGCCTCACGTTGTTCCAGGGGAAGTCTAGATTGGATATTAGGAAAAATGTCTTCACGGAAAGGGTGGTCAAGCCTTGGAACGGGCTGCCCAGGGAGGTGGTGGAGTCACCATCCCTGGAGGTATAGATATGGGACTTAGGGATGTAGTTTAGTGGTGGACTTGGGAGTGCTGGGTTAATGGTTGGACTCAAATCACCTTTCCAACCTAAGCAATTCTATGATTCTGTAAAAATCCTCATTAGTCCAGACAGAATGTGCCAGATGGCAAATGCAGTACGAGCTGAGCAAAAACTAGCAACAAAAAATGCACTGTCCAGGATTATACTGTAACCAAATTCAGATCTGCTGCGTTTGCAGTGTTCCCACCGCAGTCAGCGTTTGGGAAAGACTTCTCAACCCACTGTGGATGCAATGCAAATTCCCAGGCAAGCTCTTTGCTCCTCTCTAAGGAAAAGCTAATGACTGATGTGTATGAGACTTGAGCCACTGGACAAAGCTGAGCCAACATCAAAAAGAACACAGGGAAAAGAGATGTTACCTACCAAGGAGATGGAGCAGATAGCAACTCACTGCTCCCAGAGTCGTGTGATTATGTGAGACTCACTAGGAAAAAGATGTACCAGACCAACAAATTTTAACGAAAATAAGGAATCCAGTTCCTTATAGACTCAAAAACCTTCCTTGCCCAACTTCTGTGGCTAAACCCTGTGGGCACGTGACTGAGACATTAATGAACCACACAAAAGTGTCTGTTACTTTTGCATGGGGCTTCTCTGTGCCCAGGGACTTTGCCTTCCCCTCATTGGGGCCTTGTCCAAGACTTTAGAGACTTTTCTTTCCACCCAGCCACCTGCTTGCAAAATCCATGGGCATGTAAGTTCCTGGAAGACATCCCCCTCTCTGCTGACTGTGATTAAAACCAGCCAGCTGGTTCAGTTCTTGGTGGGATACGCAGCATTGCATAAGCCTCTTTCCAAAGGAAATGAGGCTAAAGGGAGATTTCTCCTTGTTGAGGAGACACACTTGAAAAAACCATAATGCAGATGCCCTTTTCATGGGGTGGAGAGGAGAGCTAGTCTGTGTTTCTGGATTCTGAGGCTCTCGGTCACTAGCACTGCATTAATCCTTTCCCACTCCTAATTTCTTGGCTTCCAAGTGCAGAATAGATTATCCACACATGTGTCTTTCCTATATTCATGGGGGCAGGACTGGGGGCTGTGGCTTACAGAGATGTGGCCTTAACATTTTCTCAAGTGGTTGGGTTTTTTTCCCCATCAAAACCTGAATGGTTTCCCTCTCACATGACCATGCCATTGGATCAGTGGAGGTACCTTGAATTGCCATCCTGGTAGCATGTGAATTGCAGTCCATGTAGGAGTCAGTGACACAAGGCAGACCAGCAAGCTGTTGTTGACATTGCACAGCAACCTGAACCAAACCAACCTTCTCTCAGCCACCACAAACTGGTTTGATGCCATTCCTAGAAGTCTCCACTCCAGATTCCCTCCTACAAGGCACAGGCACACATTACTAGAAGTCAGTCCTCCCCTGGAAGTGCCTGTAATTTTAAGCTAGGCTCTGAGAATTGCTTGCAATTTGACAGTGATCAAGTTAATAGCTGAGTGGTTGGAGCTAAATAAACCAAGCAGTAGAAAATTGCAGCATGGCTCAGATGTGCACCAATTCAGTGGGTAAACATTGAATGCTATGGTCAAATCTGCATCTTTCTTTATATAACTACTTAACTACCCTTTCCCTGCAATTATTTTGACTTTTGGTAACAGCCAATATATTTTGTGCTGGTTTGTCTACATGATTGCTTTGTTTGGAGAGACCTGCCCCTCCTGAAAAGGCTGCTTGCAATTACCTGATACTTTTCCACTGTCACACAAGCATCCTCCTTTCCGTCCCTCTTTCTGTGACATCCTATTCTTTTGAAATTAATATAGCTTGAGTGGGTATGCGGTGAGAAAAGCCCTTCACAAGCAGACCCACACAGCTCACTCATCCTAAGCTCTGGATTTTTGTTAAAAATTGTTAAGCAGGTGACCAGCTTTTAGAAAGGAAAAAGTAGACCAAGGAAAGCTGCTGGGGTACAAATCACACCAAGTCTGAGAACTTCTGGTGAATGAGGGAGCATCTGCTTTTCTGGGTTACCTACTGGTACCACTTTGCTTGCCAGGGACAGATAGGGAGGACCTTAATATGTCTGGAAGTCTCCCAGATCATGGCATTTTGGGTCAGGTCCTGTCATTGCTGGCAAGCTGATGCTGAAGGGTAAGACCCTCAGGCAATATAGTGTTGCATATAAAAAAACTGGTGTGTTTGAGTCCCAAGCTGTGATAGTCATGCCTCTTTCTGTGCATGCCCAGTCTCATGCACCGTAGTGCCACAGATCAGATGATACCAGCAAGGGCAAATCCTGAATGGGCTTGAAACCAGTGCAAAAGAGGTTGCAAAAGTACACATTTGAACTTCCAGTTGCCAAAAAGCAATTCCCTAGCAGACAAAGAGCCTGGAAGTGATTCCTTTCAATACCACAATTGCGCTTCATGTCCTACCACCATGTCCAACCCTTTCCAGTGAAGAGGAGAGCAGACTATGAGCACAAATAATCCAATTATAGGGCTACAAACCCAAAGGAATTACCCAATGATCCTTTGAAATAGGGCTAAAGTACGGAAGCTTACAACATGCCTGAGCAGGGAAAAATGGATACCAACTCAAAGACCATCAGCTATAGAGCTGGCCTGCTCCCTAGCATCCTAGGGAGCCAGGACTCACCTGGCCCTGCAAGGACATACCTAGAGCTCAGGCTGAACAAGACCTGTTGGTTTACAGACAGCCAGCAACAGCGATTGCCCAAGAGGACGCTCAGCTGTCAGCATGGATCGGTCAGAAATTCAGATCCTTACAGCTGCTCATTTAGTCTGCTTTATCATGAGCTGAAACCTTTGGTACAGGTGCTAAGCAGGAATACTTTGTCCTGGCCACATCAACGGCCAGCCAAATGAGTTGAGGAATCTTTCCTCAAAGGTGAAGCACTGCTGTGCTCCTTGCCAGCAGGTACCATACATCTGGGAATACTGCCATCAGCAATATGATCTCACAAGGCCCCTTGAGTTTTAAAGGAAGGCATGGAAGACTCAGCAATGATATGGACATTTTCGGTCCTGGACCACGCCAAGAACTGTCAAACTCATTCATCAGCTGTCTCTGTACAAATGGCAATAGCATTCACTCACCAGAAGCTTGGCAGGGGTTCGGAGCAGTGACCTAGAAGTTAAAGGCTCTTTGTTTATTACTAATCCCTGGAGCTATGCAGTCCCAAAGCCCTTCCCGTTCTGTGCAACACAAGACCAGCTTTCACAGCCGTACCCTGAGCCCAGTGAAGTCAATAGAAAGGCTGTCATTGTCTCTGGTGACCAATGCACTGTCCCTGGATTCTGCAAAATTAGACTGGCTTCTGCTTTTGTTGTAAGCCATACAAGTATTACCAGTGACCACCACTGAATTCAAATGGGACCAAAGCATGTGTCCCTCAGGAGTCTCAGTGATGCTGAAATCTGTGGTCACCTTTTTCTGAATATTTCAGAGGCTGCAGGATAAAGGCTTAGATTTTCAGCAAGTCTTTAACATTTTCTAGGTGCCTTTTACTCCCAGAAGGACTTCTCACAACCATACCTGGATCATATACTCCTTGTCCTACCTCTGTATAAATCTTTTTGAAAGCTTGCCTTGCATCTCCTGGTAGTTGCTCCTAGTGTGATGTGAAACCACTATTGGGGTATAGCAACACCTTTGCTAGAGCAGAAAAGAGCTTAGAAACGAGGGGTCAGGCAAACAAACATCAGCTAGTTGTTTTAAACCAGCCAAGAACCTGTTTTAGTGTTCGAAGCAAAATCTCCTGAGTTATACCCTTGGGCAAGATTTTTCTCCTGGACTGTTGGAAACTCCTCTGTTCTCACCGGCTTTACATCCTTAATAATATTACTTATATTAATTAGTCCTTGATAAAGATTAGAATGATTCTCAGATCTGAAGGAAAAAAAACTCAAAACAAAACAAACAACAACAAAAAAACCACCAATGAAAACAATGCTAAAGATCTTCACCCTGCAAGTCCTGCAAATGGTCCGTGTCTGCTGGTCCTTTTCTGGAGGACTTCAAGTGATGGAGAACTCATGCAGGTCAGCATGGTGCTGCCAGGGACAGATCACAGGGGATTTGGGCCCTTTAGAGATTCAACTGGCTTTCAAGCAAGGTTAGTGCTGTGACAATCTCTATCCAGCATACTCTACCCACCAGCCGTGCCCCATTGCTCATGACCTATGGCTTTTGCCCTTCTCCAGACCCATATAGCTCTACTTGGCTCAGCCAGGAGCTTTTTCCTCACACACAGGTCCAAAAGACTGTACGTTTAAGGGGAAGAGACCCAATCCGCATTTCCTTTCCAATGGCACTGTCTTGTACGAGTTGTTTCCACTATTACAGTTAAAAAGGAAAGGTTTTCTTTCCATCTCTGGATATATCTTGCTCCTGCTTCCACCCACTGTGTCTCTAGAGAGAGAGGGACAGTCATGAAACCCTGAGTCAGGCATCTAAGAGGAGGAAAAAATGCCTTCTGGAGTTCTTGCCCTCTCCATATTGGCTACAAGGAAAACCAAAATAATATTTTACATTAGTAACAGAACGCGGGTGAGAACTAACACACTGAAGGCTAACCCATCCCATGGACTGTGACCAAACCATGTACCTTAAATTTTTACTGTAAGGATAAGCTACAATGTTTTGGGCCAGATTTTACAGAACTTTCTTCAATCCTGGATAATTATGGCAGGTAAAATAGTTTTTCTAGGATGGATTGGAGATCTGAGCACCAAACATTTTGTGTATTGTTATTTTTTATTTTTCTAGATTTTTTTTTCCACTGGAATTTTGAATGTCCAGAAATTATAATTGTCTCCTTATCGGTTTAATTTCTGGGTCTTTTTGGTTTTGTTTTTGCTTTTTTTTTTTTTTTTTTTTAAGAAAAAAAGGGTGAGTGAGTCATTTTTATGCTGAGTTCAATTTGTTTAATGCATCAGCAAAAGGGTCCAAGACAGATGTTGGTGGAGAACCGACATTTCGCTTTGTGGCAGTAGATGGAGCTACATCCTCAGTAATGTCCCTTTCCAGACAGGGGGAAGGAAACCAGAGAAGAGGTTTGATGGGTGTGCTGGTCACTTCTCCTGGCAACAACATCCCGAACAGGACTAGGTGGACAAAGGAGATGAAAAAGCAGCCGTGGAAAGAATGAAATAAACGCGAGGACTTGGAGCATTACCTAGTTCTCCAAGGACTTTATTTACCAGACACTTACTAAGGGAGCTGTGACCCCCTTTCCCACCACCTGCCGTAACATGGAGACTAGCAGCTGCACACAAATGCGTACAGCTCTCCATAGCCTGGCTGCATCCAGCCCTGAGACCACTAGTCTTCTCCAAGAGTTGTTTTACTCTCTCCTGTTCAATGGGAGAGCTGAAGCTCTTCATTAAGTTCCAGGGGTTCCTTGTATAATTTGCCTGTTAAATGACTTTACTAGCCTGCAGCTTCAGTATTCAGATCTGGAAGACCCTCTTCCTCCTGCCACGGACCCTGAGCTGTTTCACTTCTTCTACTTTTCTGTGCAACTGGTGAAGTCCTGCAAATCTTTTTAGTTTATATGAGTTAAAAGCTCCTCTGGAATATGATCATGTTTCATCTTCAGGACTCCATAAATTCTTTCAGCATTCTCCAAGGACCTTCCAGTCCTGCTCCTACCAAGTTTTCATGCATTATCTCCAAAACAAGAACAGAGAGAGACTTCTTCATGTCCCCACAATGGCAGAACCCATAATTTTGAATATTACTTCCTTGAAGTGGTCTAAAAATGAATCACCGTGTAAGCACAGCACCTTATTATTATTTATGGGTAGGCAAATATCAGAAAACCATTTTAATAATACCGTGTTTATCATCACAAATGCACCAGCAATGTTTCCACAAGACTGAGCAGCTGCAGCCCAAAGCCTTTAGGTTATTGTGAAAAGCATCTGTGAACAGGTAAGACCACCTCAGCCTCTAGCAGATCCTAAGCTGGGTGGGGTAAGAAGGAAAGTTTATTTATTATTTCTAAATCCATTTTATTCTAATCAGGGCTAAACAAGCTGTTCCTGGATGGCAGAACTTGCCTGGATTTGTTGTTCTGAAGCTCGTGGTTGGACTTTCAGTGTCTGTGAGCTCCAGCAGGGCTTTTCCTTTACCTCAGGTTTTAATTGAAATTCTTTAGTGCCTTGTAAGGACTGAGCTCGCTCCACTGTACTTCCCTCAACAGGGACATTATTATGTTCTCTGTCTTCATTCTGGCTACCTATTTTCATTAAACTCCTTGGAATGAGTACTTTCGCAGCCTTTGCCTCCCTGACAAGTTCATTTTAAACAGTCTGCAGCATCCTGAAGCTATTGGTGTGGAAGGACTCACCTCAGCTGTCTAGCATCCTGACAGCCAGAAACTGGGGGTGGAGCTGGCAAAATCCGGGATTTTGGCCTGCTTCAAAAATAAGGCTGTGCCTATGAATGTGTCAGTGTCACTGGCCTCACAAAGTCCAGGAAAAAAATTAAATTTCCGGTGACACTGATCGCAACTGTTTCCTTAGTCTCTGATTCACCTTGCATATCTAAGATGCTCCTAATTTTTATGGATAGAGATGCTTGCAGAGCAGATTGCCCTCTCCAGTGTATTCCTCCCTCTCTTTCCTTATGCCCTGCCAAGAAAGCAGAGGCAAAGTGATGGCTTCCTGGTAATCAACACACAATAAACAATACATTAAAAAGGCAGCATCAGACTCATGTAGTTTTTAATTTGACCTGAAACAAGTTGGGGCCAGGCAGAGGGAAGTGAGCTTCACTGCGCTGGTGGGAAGAGCTGGCAGACATGTGTTCTGCCCTGTTGACAGATGTGTAGGGCCAGGGCCCAAGCACAGAGACAATTCTGAAGGAGCCATGAGTCTGCAAGACACTCAGGCATTTCCAGCTCGGAGGCTTTTCAATCCCCTCCAGCAAGGTTTACCCTTGTGAAGAAAGGGGCCAGGTAAGAGAAGGAAGCCACTTGTGTTTTTAAATCATTCCACCCACCGCAGAGTGAAGGAAGTGCCAGGAATAGATTTCATAACATCTCTGATGTTTTCCCTTCCGCAAGAAAAAATTTTCCATCGTTCTCCCAGTCAGATAAGATCAAGCGGTGCAGGGCAGAAGGGAGGCACTGACTAAAGTTATTGTAACTCACTCCGAAGCTCTCCGGTCTCAGGTAGGAGCCGCGTGAGAGCAACACGTGCCATGAGAATTCAGGCAGGAGGGGCACCGGCACTGGGTCTTGTTTATTGTTCTTGCCTGAGTCTGAACTAGAAGCCGAGGGGTAACTCCAGAGGATGAAATGTACCCTGCTCCCTTCCTGTGTCCACCCAAAGGCAATTTATTCTTAAGCTGAGCCATGGCCCCAAAGCAAAATAAATTTCTGTGTTTGGCTTCAAACCCAGAGTGCGCTGCAATTAAGAAAACCTTCAGTGTAAAATGCTTCCAGTGAAGAAAATGCTGATGGAAAATGACTGACAAGGGCTTGTCCCACATTACCTCTTATTGGCATTCCTGGCTGTAGCAGGGGCTTCCCCCTGCCCTTAGATGGTCTTCACCAATACTCTCCCTGTTAGGAGAGATTTCTGTAGGATTCACACTGTTGGCTTGACTTCAGTTTTGGGACAGATTGTAAATACAGGAGCTAAAAATGTGGCTGGTGGCCCAGCAAGGTGTTCCCTTCCAAGCAGTCATTCTCCCTTTTGCTTTTCCCCAACTATCCAGCTTGTGCCCACAAAGCTCCCCCTGGCTGGGAAGGACTGCAAGTAGTTCAAGATGGTTATGGTAAGGTCTGGGAAAGATCCCTGGCTGTGTTGATGCTGTAGGGATGGGCTGCATTATCCACAGTCTTGGTCTTCCAGTTGCCCAGGCCATGTTCTCGTGTTCTCAGTGACACACTGAAGCTGCCTGGACACATAGGAGCCCCATGGCCCAGCAGGCAGCAAAGGTGTGTTGGTGGTGACCAGGGCTTCAGGGCAAATCGTGAAGGGTACTGAACACTGTCTCCTGTGTCTACAGGTCCTGGGTCTTACTCATGTTGGAACAGGTCAGTGCCTTAACATCTTCCTCTGAAAATAAACACGAAACACAAGAATTCACAAAACTATCTGAAAATAACGCTAGCAGTGAAGAGTTCTCTGCTCAGTCTCACTTTGTCTGTTGAAAATATTCCCTGGAGATGTCCCAAACACATGTTGTTCTTGTATTTGAAGGAAGAGGGAACAGGCAAGAAAATTGCAGTTGTTTATTCCTAATTATCTAAAGTAGCACACAGAAACATCGGACCAGCAGTGAATGACTCAGAATGAAGATGAACCTCTTGCTGTCATAATGTGAAGAGCAGGACAAGCACCTGTCCTTCTGTATGTTTGTCAAAGTAATGCAGTAGAGACTGTTTGCTCTGTAGAGATCGAGCTGTTGCCCTTTTCACTGTGATGAAGACCATCAAATCAGCCACTCACAGATGTCTTCTGCATAAAAAACACCAGGGTTAGGTCCCTTCCCCAGCCAGCGAAGCCACACTTCCAGTACACAACTTATTCGCTACACATCTGAATTTGGAAAACTGAATCAAACTTCTAGTCAATGCGCTCAGTAGTGTGGAGAGTGACATAACTCCCTCTGTACCAGACACTTATACCTGACTAGCTGGATCCCTGCCTAGATTCTGTTAGCTGTTTTAACTAAATCTCCATTGGGCTCCCAAATCACATGGAGAAACCTCTGGCCAGATGCCTACACTGGGTGTCTGTATCAGTAAGATGCATCTGATTCCTGTGTTGGCTTTCCAAGGTGGAAAGAACAGCATGATCAAGACCCCTGCATTCTCTCACCTTCATAGAAAGGAAGCAAAAAAAAGGTAAATGAAAATTTCTTCTACCTTGAAAATAGCCCTGGGACCTGCAGGTCACTCAGGTCCTGTGAACACAACAGGTGGATTCATCACCACTGCAAAAATAGAAGTTGTTTTTAAACCAGATTAGATTATCTTTTATGGTAGGCTGTGTTACAGGATTCCAATGTGACTGTGTAAGAGCCCAGCAGCTTGAAATGGCAGCACCTGAGAAAATATCTTAATATTCTCCTACTTGAAAATTAGTGGAGGCAAAGTCCAGAGAGGTGAAACTATGGTTTTCGCAGGGACTCTCAGTTATTTGGAAATGGTGACTTGTTTTCTAAATAGGCAATGAGGATGAGGCAGGTCCTCCAGGTATCCCAGATTGTGGATAACTGCAGCAACTGCTGTCAAATCTATTGTCACATCACACCATACCTTGGATCTGAAGGAGAAGGACTTGCAATGCATTTTATCCTCACTGCACATGCTGCCCAGGGGTCCTGGCCTGCCCGACTGCAAAAACTTCAGGCAAGGACCTCTGATCTCCACCATTAGAAAAATCTTTGCAGGCAGCTGGGTTTTAGTATATGCAAGTGGTAGCGTAACAGTGCACCAGTCCATGGGTGCCAGCTATTGAAAAGAAGTCGTTCTGCTTGTTGGGATCTGGCTCTTACCAAGACTGTTATACCCCTCCTTCTCAACACGATGGAATTTGCTGGCACTACTGCAAGTCTATTCTGTCTTTTCAATAATTGCCACTGCACTGCAGTGTCCTGGGGTGTTGGCAGATACGCTTTGGAGTAGGAGGGTGTTGCTTGCAAACCTTTGCTTTGAGAAAGAAAATTCCCCAGAATTATCATATTAGGCCTTATTCCCAAAACGTGTCTAGACAGAGTTATTTAGGATGGGCTGTATTATACTGTCCTGCCCTAAAGAACCAACTACCCCTGAATTGGTTATTATTTGTTTATTGAGGGTATTGCGGTTGCACCAAGAGAATTGGAGATCCCTGTCTCCCTAGATGGTATTCAGAAAAAAACAAAAGCTTGAAGCACAGACACCCATACTCCAAAGCATGTGCAGCCTAAAAAAGATGTGATAAATAAAGAGAGGAAAGAAACAAGTGTAGAAAAAGAGCAAAATTATTTACTTACTCAAGACTTTGGAGCAAGCACAGATATATGCAAGGACAAAACTCAGCTGTTTTTATCTGTACTTTCTCTACCCAAAAACTTTCAGAACTCACTTTCAGGGCAGGTCTTTGGCAAGAGGGAGTGGGGCAAAGTATGAGAACTGTTTAGGTTTTGTGAATCTTTTGAACTTTCAAACTTAGAACAAAGTGAAGCCGGATGTTTTGTGAAATTCGGGGTATCATGAAACATTCCTCCCTGCAATTTAAGACGTTGTTTGTACAAGCGAGATGCCCTGATTGGTTTCTTTGACTTTGTAACTGAATGCGTGACTGTGTTATGCAAGCTATAATTATTCTTATTTGGAAACAATTTTCTCTTTTACTTTCAGGATTCTTTGGGGAATAGGAGGCAGCTCAAAACAGAATGGTTTGCCAAAGCTAAATATAACAAAATCTTCCATAAAGTTTCATTCAGTTCTAAATCCGTATTGTAGCAGTTCTGATGAACTTCAAATCTGGCAGAAGCACGTATCTCCTCTTGGGTACCAAACGTTATCCCAGCACTATGGCTTCAAAGTAAAACTAACTCGGGATTTAGTACAAATGAACACTTCAGGATCTGATTGTTTCAAGAGAGTAACACCAAGTTCTCTGAGACTGAGGAAGCAAGCTTATTAATCTTAACTTCATGGTTTACACATTTGACAAGAAAAATAAAGGAGTGAAAAGTCTCAGGCTGGCTGGAAATTCAACCGGGATTGAATTCTAGTTTCAGCCACCACACCAGGGACTTGTCTACATTAGACTTCTGGTTGACATATCACTGTCCTGCAGCCATGCTTTGCACTCTGGTTTTGGTAAAAGAAGCACTTCTGCAGCTAGTCAGCAACGTTTATTTTAACTACCACAAAGACACAGCCCTGAGAACATAGGATCATAACTATTTAGTCTTTCTGGTTTGAACTGTGCTATACAGAATATGAGCATCCTACAGCTGTGAGACAGGTTAGCCTTCTAGGAAAAGGACGGAGGGATAATATTTTTAATTGTGAAAGTCTTATTCCAGATCCTACTTCAGAACCAAATGAGAACTGTGAAAGGCAATGGTTTTCTTTTTTATTCAGGGTGAAATTAGATGCAGCTGAGCTTTCAGGTTGTTCCCATGCGTTTTTTCCCCTATAGTGTACTTCCATATTCTGAAGCACATACATGGCCTTGCAATCAGTCCCTGCCATCTGCTCCTCCACTCCTCGGCCTCTCTGCCCCTTGTGGCATGAGGACAGTTTTCTGGGGAAAGCTATGGTAAATGGGAGCACCGCAAATGTCTTAAAGGTTCATCAGGTTGTCTTATATCAGTCTCTATCTTGCCCATCAAGCCACTGTTGCACATCTGGGCACTGTGCTGGCAGGATCTGGCTACACCAGAGGACACTGCCATTGCTGGGAGAGCGATGCCTCCCAGTACAGACTGGGATAGACGCAACCTGCTTTGGAGGCGGGCATTATGTGTGATGGTCTGCACCACAGCAAGGGGCTGCAGAAAGGGACCCAGATGGCCACTGTGCAGTGAAGGACCAAGAGCGAGGGCTGCTGCCCACCCATTACTTCACCCTCACCTCCCACCTGCCCAGGAAACAAAGACCTGTAGAGGCAGCGTATGCTGACAAAGGCTTTATAGGTGCTGAGGTAATTCTGTCACCTCTTTACAATAATACAAACTAGGCCAACACAAGCACTGCTAGCCTAATTGTCTCTGCGCCAGGAATTTTGCCAGGAGAGCTGTGGTGGCTCCCAATTGTCTTCAGGCTCAGAGATGCTCAGCATCAGGATCAAGGTGGAGCCTGCCTGCAGGCAGGTGCCTGGATGTCCTGCCAAGGTGCTGTGGTTCAGTTCTTCCTTTCTTTCCCACTTTCACAGCAAGCAGTGAAAATATTAACCCCTCCCTATCCAAACTTTGGACATTTCCCACCATTACATGCTGCAGATGACAGCGCACACCCAGCCAAGAGAAGACAGGGAGATCAGCATCAGCTGCTCTGAAGCACATTTCATCCAGGCTGCTTGTTGTAGCCCTGTCCTGCATGTCCATGCTGTGCTTTGGAAAGGACAGTATGTTCACCCCCCTCATGCCCTTATCTACCCCCAGCTGCAGGACCAGGAACTTTTCACTCACACCATAAAGGGACAGCCACGTCTATGTTGCTCCATGACGGGCAGCTTTTCCCAACCTCTGTCTGAGATTGTTTTCCAGTCCAGGTAGTGGGGTCTCATAGCTTGAGTACAGCCCCCCACAGAGCTGGTAGCATAGGTACAACCCCAACCCTCCAACCTTACCCCTCTGCCTCCCCTGAAAATGACACCACTCCAGACAATTTACTGTTAATCAATAGGATTTAACAGAGCCAAATACAATGCCGAAAGAAACAGCTGATGCAGCTGTATCTTGTCAGCAGCAAACGCCTCAATGTGAACGGAAGCATGATCTGCCTTTGTTGGCATTTTCTGCTTTGTCTCTGACTAGCATTTGCATCTCCTAATTAAAGAAGTATGGGCAATTGTATAAATATATATATAGCATTGCATTAAAGCCCTGGGATCTATCTGACAGCCCAGCATGATGCAGCAGCATTAGTAATGTTTGTTGTACCATTTCAAATGACCTCATTTGGGGTGGAATTACAGCCAGCCTGTGTGTGTTCTAACCCAGACAGTTGCAGGCACATGAATTTTAATAGAAATACATCCACTGAATTGCATTCGGCTATCTTTTTCTTTATAAAGGCCTAGAGTGCTCTAAGTAAAGTTAATCTGTGCCTGCATAGCTAGGTATGGATTGCATTCTTACGTTTTCCATCTGATAAGTGAACTTTCAGGTTGTAATGGTCAAGTATTGGAAGTTAACAGATGATTGATGTTTGGGGAACTGTATTGTGGCCTTCTCACACACCAGGACTAGGTCTTCATCTTTGTCTGCCCTAAACTGCCTTCCTTCCCCAAGCACAGGATGAGCTGTTCTTCAAGGATGGGTCAACGTTTTGCGGGGGAAGGAAGGAAGAACTGTGAATGAAACAAAAGTGACAGGAGCAACTGCTTGTTGTGGAAGGTGACTTTGCCCTGCTGACCTCACCTCTGAAGAGGATGATTTCAATCAGTTCCACAAGGTTTTCTGTGTTATTTCCCTATCACCTTTTCCTAAGTGTCCAGTGCAATTCCAGGCTCATTTACACATGGGTCACTTCAGTGCAGGGCACTGTCACATGCAGTCCAGGCTGGAAATGCTTTTCCACTGACATCAAGAGTTGAATTTGGTCCAGAGTTGACTTTACAATCTCAGGAGTCATCTTTCTTCTCCACTAAGTGTGGCCTCCTTTGTTCACGAAGCAGCGTGACCTGTGTCAGCTATTTCTCAGCAGAAAACAAACAGGGAAGGAAGGATTTGGATTTCTTGGGTTACCTACAAACTAGATTTGGATTTCCTGGGTTACCTACAAACTGATTCTTAAAGCATCAGTAAGTATGACAGCTAACTCTGCCCTTCCAGCTGGCAGTGTTTAAATATGTTTCTGAGTCTTAAAAGCAGGAAGCAAGATAAGTTAGATTATCTAATGATTATCTCCAGTAAGGAGGGCAGCTGGGTCAGTACAACACCGCTTAGCATGACAGGCAATATATAAATAGGAACAGTACTTACAGATCAGGACACTGCTGGTGACCAAGGTTAAAAGAATAACTAATGTATAAATATACTACGATCATGCTCAGAGTCCACTTGTATTTCCTGGAGCGTCTGTGCAGAAGGCTGAGCATAACGAGCATTCATAAATGACCTTGTTATGAGCATCAAGGGATCTCTGAAGGCACCACAGACAGACGGGAGAGGGCTGGATGCCTGCCAGCTGAGGAGGGTGGATCTGTCTCCTCCTTTGCCATTGACTTTCCAGGTGATGATGGAAATCAGCTTTTCTCTCCCCCTGACCTGGAACAGATGCAGCACAGGACTGTCATGAGGACTGAATAGTTAGTTAGATACCCAGGCAGGCAGAAACATGAAACGATGCAGGGATGTGCTTGGGATGTGCTATGAAGGCCGGGATGCTGGCATGGATCTGGAGGGCTTTCTCTGGGTTCACACTTCAACAAAAGCTGAGCCAGTGTGTCTTTTAGAGCCCACAGCACCATTTACACAGCAGAGGGACCTCATTTAATCATCAGGATTTCTGCAGCAACGAAGAGAGATGGAAAAGGGAGCAGCAGACCTTGGTCCTCTACACTCAGTTGACAAAGGCAGGAAACAAGCGTCAAAACAATCCCAGTGACTTCAAGAGCCTTTTAGGCAGGTGAATGAGAAGCCAAAGCAAGATCTCGGCCTGGCCCACACTGCACAAAGCGCTGTGCCTTGGGAAGCTGAGGGTCATATTTTTTCTTCTAAAAGCCATTGGCACTAAGTACATGTTATCACAGAGGGCTCAAGTCTGTGTATTCCCTGAGAAACCTCTCTGCCTTTGCTGCGAGTAGTGGCTGATGAGCACAGCCTTAGCTTTTGATGGTGTTTTTCCTCCTTTTAGTACCCACACCACCACCCCTCAAAAAATTATATAATCCTATCCATTTTTAGAAATGCAGACCCAGGGCTGCTCAGCAGATCAGGCTGATATTGATCGTTTCAGCCTTCATGACTTCAGAAAGCCAAACTCTCCACGGGGCAGGACACAGCTTGAGTCAGAGGAGGAGGGAGGATGAGAACAGAGCCCTTAAGGGGCATGGGCAGCTCTTTTGTTTGTGTTGCAATATGTGCCCTGGTGAAACAGAGGACACATTATCCTGCTTGTACAGCATTTTCTGACCTGCTTTTGACCCAAGAACCATTTGCATTCATAAATACTTGAGTTGCACCCCTGGGAGGTAAGAGAAAGAGAGGAAGGGAAAAGAGTGGGTTTATCAAATCTGGGATCACTACACGGCTTGGAAAGCAATCCTTCTTCTTTCTTCCAGCCTGACTGTAAACCAGCCTGCATCCAAGAGGTCTCATTACTCTTTGAAATGGACAGGTTTTAGCAAGACAGCTCCCTAGTCAGTGGCCTTTGGTTGAGAGGACAGTGAAACAAATTCACAGGGTCATGCTGCTCCCCACCATGGCCCCAGAAAGGTGTTGACTGGATGGCTTAACTCTGGGAGACTTTACCCAGTGCTGCTGTTCTTTCGGGGAGAAAAAAGCCTGAGGAGTGTACCGACCTCTCCTTTCCCCCACGTGAGACCCCAGAGAGGTGGGGGAGCAGGCTGTGGAGAACTCAAGGTGGGTAGTGAAGAAGGACGTTGGAAGAACAGGAATGAAAGTCACCATGTAACCAGAAAGGCTAGAGTACCATAGACATCCAGGTCCTTCTCCACATCTTGAATATGAAGTGCAAACTCTTGTTCTCAAAAAAAGACAATCAAAACTGGAAGAGATAGAGAGGAGAACAATAAGGAGGGCTGAATTATGGATCTGACCATGCATGTCAAGAAATTAAGCATATCATCTAGAAATGGGGTGTTGCAAGTGGAATTAAGATATCTAGATCATCAGTGGCCTGAAAGACATGAATAGGGAGTGATTGATCATTGGTACTTGAGAGAGAGAGGACGGGGTACTCAGATAGCCCTTTAGCCCTCCGTACCATGCCCATTCCTGTACTATGTCGTGATGTGTGCTAGGCACTGCATGGAGCCATCTTGATACAGAAAGTCCACCAACCTCTACACAGACAAAGCAGAGGACCTATTGGAGAAATTTCTGGAGGGCCTAGCCCATTTCTTCAAACCAGCCTAAAAGAATGCATCGGGGATCTAAAAGCAATGCTTTGGGAAACCATAGATGACCACTGATCATTGATGTTTTGCTTTACTGCCAGCTGTTAGACCAAAATTCAAGGGGAACATCAACCCCATCTTCAGCTCCTGAGCCTTGGCCCTACCACCATGTTTGACTACAGGGCTGTCGGTCTCCTGCCAGTGTGTCCTGACAAGTGGTCTTCACAAGGGATTACGCTTGCTAACACAAGCAGGCCTGTATCAGAAAGATAATGGATTTTCTGTTGAAAATCATTTGATGCCTGCAAGAGTAGCCAAGGCATGCTAGGCAAAAGCAAGTAGAAAGCCCTAGGGATACACCGAATGGATATCTACCCACTAAGCAAAATTTAGATCATTAGGAACCTGCTCTTGCTATAGCATGGGAAGTCCAGCTTGGCCACATTGGGGTGGTGAGGGAATGATAATAGGGGAGATGGCAAAGTAACATTTTTCCTTCCATATATGTCTTTCTCCAGTGGGTTTGAGTCGCTATAAGAAGCCATTTCTCTAACTGCATGAGGAAATCTGCCTGGAACAGCTCAGTTCAGGTAATGCTCAGAGGGGACTTCTTGCTTCCTAGTGGCTACCACCAGCTTTTGGGGAAGTGATTTCCAACCAGTGCAACAGGCATCTTCAAAGTGCCGGGTGGTGCTTCTTAACCCACTGAACACCAGTCACAGTGCTTTGCTCCCACAGTTACCCTCAGCTTCCAGGAAGCATTTGAGCAGTGCTGGGGATGATTCCTGGAGTCCTGTGGTGACATTTGTGTCTTCTTGAATTCAAGAGGTATTGTGGCTTTTGTTTAAGATTTATCTCAGATAGGGCAGCTCAGTGGCAAGCAGAGGGCTAAGTTCAACTCCCTGCTTTCTTTGCTGGTTATTTCCTCTGGGACCTTCAGTATGTCTCTCTGTACACTTCAATTTTCCCAGCGGTCGAACAGAAATAACTGACGTCTTTCCTGAAGAATTGTGGAGGAGATACAATAAAGGTTGTGCAGAGCTGAGATAATGCTGTAACAGGAGCTGTAAAAATACCTAGAGCCCTTTATATTACCATCAGAGCTGACAAGTAGTGCAGGTTCATTGGGGTATTCCAGTTACATGCAGCATTGAAATCACATTGTCTTGTTTCCCAGCCTTTAACAGAACAGCCAAATGTTTACACACAGCTTCCACTTTCACTTCAGACAATGTCATCTCTGCCTGAAAGCTCATCTCATGCCTGGGGAAGCAACTTACACCTGAAACCATCATTCTTTTTCAGTTGCTGGTGGTGGTTTTGGGGGAATTTAATTTTATTTTTTTTTTTTTGTAATCACATTGCAAAAGGAAGCCATAAGCATGAGAGTGAGGGAAAACCTGATTTATCATCACCAACATGTTCTTCCCCCTCTTTGCAGCTTTAGCAGAGGTGATGGACTTCATGCAAGGACACATACCTCAGTGTCAGATCATGTGTTGGACAGGAGTAAGAAACACAGTCCTATCACACTTGCGTGACTGTTACCAGATTTTGATTCTTTGGCCCCTGGCAAAGTTGTCCACGAGTGATTTACCATGATGGATTGTGCCACAAACCCTAGTTGCAAAAGGGCACAGTCCCAAGCCAGGTAGCACCCCACAAACATCAACAGCAAAGTCGAAGTCCTCCCCACTGAGCTGAATGGCACCAGAGGAAGAGGGGACATGTTGCAGGCTTGGGGACAGCCACTAGATGGGGGCACGAGCAAACACGTCCGTAGGGCCCCAGCTGAACCCCAGGAGCACAAACACCAGGAGGTGACCTCTCTGTCCCTCGACACGGACCAGGCCTCTCCAAAGAAATGGATCTGCCAGCCACCCACAAAGTTCACTGTAGCACAGCGACACACACATCCATGACCAGGATATCAGGGCACCCAGTTTCTCCACTGGGCTAAGACCTGACTGTGTTATGGCTTTTGAGGGCTTAGGCTGGACCATGAACAGTAGAAGACCCCATGAGGCTACCACTGGAGGTCATTACTGAGCCATAGAGCTTTGCTCTTAAGATCTGCTCCAAAAGATTGACTTGCTCATTACTTCCAGCCAGGAGATTATCTCTCAACTATAAAAAGGTGTCTGCCCACTTCTCTTGAGCCCTCAGCTATTCAAAACCATCGCTGGAAACAGCCTGTGGGTGGCTGTCTGCTGTCTGCCTCTTGATGAGGTGTCCCACAAATCGGCTGTGACAGAATGCAGCGCTGCTTTCGTGGAGCCTGGAGGGCCTGGAGCATGTGAAAGCTCCCCCCAGCCCCGACACATCCTCTGTGCCCTCTTGGTGAAGGAGCAAGTTCAAGAGGCTGCCAAACACATCAGCCCTGGAGCCTGAGCAATGGGCTGAATCAACTGCAGATCGGTCATGAACTGCAGTTGATACACACACGAACATATCCCCTACTCCAAAAGAATCCAGGGAGGGAGGAGGAATTGGCCTCTTACTGGGAACGTTAAGCCCTGTTTAGTGTTACCAGTTTTGCAGAAACATAAAGAGGCCTAAACAGATTCAGCTAACAGTGTGTCATCAATTAAACAGGGGGAAGTTTTACAAGGGGAGAAGCTTTGGATAATGTAGAGTCCTGATGACACATCCATGGAAAGGCTACTTAGGCAGGCACCAGTTCTTGCCCACCGTGTAGGTTACAAAGGAGCCAGGAAAACTATGTTGGGGGCCACATGGCTCCCTGACTCCATGGGGAAGTGGGGGGTTGGGGGCGAGCTGGGAGTAAGACAGCAGAGAGCAGCTTCCCTTCTTGTGTGCCCACGGCTGCTCACATTTTTTGCAAAGTCAGCTTTTCCAGGGGCTTTTATAGGGCAGCTCACACAGCTTCCTGTCTCCTGAAATGACTTTTCTCACCCCCCAAAATAGAAAGAACCCCATCATTTCTTGTGTTCCTGCTTAGCAACATCAGTCTGCTGAGTTTTCCCTCTGCTCTGAGGCATGAGAATCAATGCCACGCACTTCGAAAACCTCTGGGAATTTAGTGGCATATGGCAAGACCGTATGTCACACAGAGGTTATAATAAATCCACGTCCCTTTTCATCCTCCAGCACCTCAAGGTCACCATGGTCTAGAAACATTTGATCTAAGATTTTGGAGTTACAAGTAATTCTGTCCAGGCATTTCCCATCCAGCCTGACCCTTGATAGCCTCTGCCGACAGAGGAAACAGTTTTTCAGATGATATTGTTTTCTCTCTGACTGAAGTTCCTTGTTCAGTGCAAGAAGAAAGTAGCTCATTGTGAAGCCTGGCTTTACCACCAGCATGTGACAAAAGTATCTGTTTTTCCTTTTTGCTCAGGCCCAGCTGCTCCTTCGCTGATCGAAGGGAAATCCCTGCAAACCAAGAGCAAAGTCAACGATACGCACCTTGCACCCCGTGAGTCAGCATGGCAAAGTTCTCCTCATTTCCCTGCTTAGAGCTCAAAGCTGCTTAAAAAAACATTGTTGTTGTTGTTGTTGTTGTTATTGGGTGGGTTCTATTTATTCAGCTCAGCATTTTCTGGAGTCTAATGTCTGATCCTGACTTTCTCAGTTATGCTTGCGGTGTCTTCATGTGCAAGCATTGAGCAGGTCCAGGTCCACTTAACATCTGAACTCAGAGAAAACAAGCTGTTTCCAGCCCTCAGTGGCAGAGAACCAAGAAGTCTCAGTTCTGCAAGTTGGTGCATTTTACTTCAGGGTGAAGTTAGAAGGAACTTTTCCTCCAAGACCTCTTTTGCCCAGAAACACCCTTTTCTCTTACGCCTCTTCTTTTCTCTTTTGTATTGAGATGCAACCTTTACTGCCATGAGGCTATGGCAGCTTCTGTTAAATTCTGGCTTGACGCCCCTTCTTGAGGGACTTAGAGGGCTTAGCCCTGCATGCTTGGAAAGCATTTTGCCAATAGCTAGGCACCCCAGGAGGACTGCCTGGGCTTTGTGCCCTGAGATTGACAAAGGCTTTCTACTTGATCCAAGGAGTTCCAGAACAGTGGAATAGGCTGATTTGGCCAATGTCACCAGCCTCTTTAGTCTCTTCTTTATATGCTGGCAGGAGAAAAATGCTGATTCAGCAGGCATAGGAGCAAATGTCAACAGAGAAAACTGCACAATGCATATGCTGGCTGCTCTTCTGTCCCTTATTTCTCTTGTTATTACTGATCCCCTTGTTTCCTGCACCCAACAGGTGCATTTGGGAAAGTCTGGTTTCCGAAGCGAGCGGACATTCCACAGAGATTTGACCTTGCCCATTTTAAACACTTCCTATCCCAAACCACAAAGGGGATTGGTAACTCTGGCTGGAGAAAAAAACTCAAACAAAGCTGGTGTGTCTCAGGAAATTCAGACCATGTCATAATACAACTAAACAGAGACAAAAATAGGTGGCAATGGCTTCTGTGAAGGTTTGTGTGCTCAGAGGATTATTTTTTTATTATTGTTTTGGTGTTCCCTGGTAGGACATGGACAGCAGTGGATAAAAAAAAGAGTCTGTATCCACACACTCCTGCAAGTCCTGAGAAGTCATTCATCAATTGATTTTGTGCTCCAGCTCTAGCACCCGGTGTCCCAGTGACCCACTCCTGGCCTTCCCTCTTGCAGACTGTCTGTCTTGGCTTGTTGCTTGTGTGTGTTTCCAAAACCAGCTCTGTGTGAACTGTCACAAACTCATGGCAATCGTCTATCTGAAAATTTTCATTAGACATTTCTGGTAAAATGTGTGTGCCACTAACAACATTTAAGATGAAAGTATCAAATGAGTCTATGTTTTCCATTGGGTCAGCGCTCCTTCAGGCACACTTGCCTAGAGTAGGCACAAAATTTCTACTTCTCTAAACAAATTCATTTAGGCTGGAAGTGAGATTAAAAACATCAGTTCAGTCAGGTCAGAGGGGTCTGGATAACTCACACTCTTCTGGTGCTTTGAAAAAACATGTCTTTGCTAGAAGCAGCATGGCCAAAGCAGGTAGTACAGGAACAAGGCTGATGTTTCCTCAGCTGCAGGGGACCTTCAGGATGAACTTGAGAATACATTTTACTTCTCTGTGCCTCTGTTTCCCCATCTGCAAAATGCAGACCTGGTTCCTCACCTTGGTCTTCCCTTGCTTTGTAAAGATCTTTGAGATCAAGGGATGAAAACACTAGATAAAACCATGGCAACATTATTATTTACCTACACAGACAAGAGAACTGGGTCTTTCAAAGATGTTTGGCTTTAAGACATTCCCCCAGCTGTATAGAAAAACAATCTATGCGCAGACACTGTTAGTCATGCAAGGAAAACAAGCCATCAAGCAAGAATTCTGCTTTTCTTTTATCTCCACCTGCTACCCAAGTTTCCTGTGTTTTTCTTAGGGAAACAGTTTCAGCCACTGTTATTACTGTTAGAGAAACATATGAGTGCATGAGAGACTGTGAGCGCTGCCTTGCTCCATATTTGTTTCAAAACATAATGAAACAGTGAAATGCTCATTGTCTCAGGCAAAAAAAGGAAAACAAAAACCAAACCAAACCAAACAAAAAACACTCCAGAAGATACTCAGAAATAATTGACATCCTTTTGGATATTACTTGAAGTAGCAAAGATGCCTTGTGTGTGCATGAGATGTCTTTGCATTACTTTCTTCCATATTGCTATATAACCATACATTTCCTTTGCCTTTGCCTCTTCCCCTGTCCTCGGGTGCCTGTGCTCTGCACCCAGCCTTTTGCATGGCTTCTGCATGCTTATTAAGCAATTAAAACTAAGATTGTGTTCTGTTGCCCCTGGCATTTGGAGCCACAGACATACAGAAGATTTTAAAGGAAGCAAAGGGCAAAGATCTCATATTATACCAAGGCAGAATTTTATGGGCTTATTAGAAAATTGCCCGTTATTAATCCTGCTGAGAGTAAAGCTGGTCTGGTGTAAAACAGCCCAGCAAAAATCCTCTCAATCAATAATGCTGATTTATTCCAGTGTACAGTTAGGTCCAAACTCAATCATGGTCAGTGTTGCTGGACCCTTAGATAACAGGTGCCAACCTTCCATGGGTGAAACATCTTCAGCTTGAAACCTGAGTTTTAACTGAGGCAAGAAAAATCAGCCTGAAGCTGAAACCACTTGAAATACCAAATCTAATTTGAGACGGAGCAAGCAGTGAGGAAGATGACAAGGGATTCAATGCTCTGTGGCACATCTTCAGAAGCTTTTTCACACCCATATGAATACTTGTCAAGTCAGACCATAAATCAGATGCTGCTAAAAATTTTTAGCTGCTTTTGGCTTCAGGCATCTGCTAGAAAGGACCCTTTGAGTCTGATTACGTTATGTACATCTTGTGAAATTTGCAGTGGTTTTATTCATATTTAGGCAACAGTACATGATCCATCCCTTTTTTCATGTTATCAGGCAGCAAGAAGGGGAATAAAATTAGCAAAACATTGCAAGATCATTCAAAGCACCCACATTCATTAAAAAAATCTACCATTGCAGCCTGACCCTGTCAAAGGACTTTAGCACAGCTATGTGACTTCAGGTTACTTGTCAGAGTCTGGAGCTGGGGTGCAAAGGCAGGAGAGGATTTCACCCCGCGTTGCCCAGGGCAGGTACCACAGCGCCTGTCACTCCCCTCAGCAGGGACACTTTGGCCAGAGCCCACTCGGGGTGTTGACTTTGCTGCAGACAGTCGGGCTGGGGCAGACTCAGACAGCAACAAACCCTTTATGAAAGCAGCTGGGAAACAGAAGCAAAGACATCCAGTAACCGCTAATTCCTGCTGGACAGATTTAACCCATTCAGGCTGCAGTCTGGCCCCAGCATGCCCAAATAACCAGTTTTCCTGATTTACACCCACTCAGCTCTTGCCTTCACTCAGTTAACCCCCTAAATTCAATGTCTCCAGAACCATGGCTCTAGAAAGGACTTCCAGGGTCCATTCCACAGTCACCCCATAATCTGATTCCCACCTTAAGTTTATACAGCATCCTTTTAAAAAGTGGCATGTTCATGTGGCAATTTCCCCACTCCCCAAGTTGCTGAGAAGCTGTCCCAGAACCTCCTGCCCTGGTGATTAGGACATGTCCTTGGCCCTAAAGTCTTATGCCTTACCCAAGACACACAGCATCTTGGAGAACATGCAGACAACTCATGTTGCTTCTTTCCTCCAAGCCATGATAGCTCCAAAAAATGTGAGCCAGGGTGGCTCCAGTTGTAGGTGATGGCATCAATGAGTTAGAAGGATTGGAGAAAACAGTAGGAAATCAAATCAGAGCAGAGCTGAGGGAAGAGGCAGAGCTACCTTTAGCCTTGAAGACCATCTGCTTGGAGCTTTAACTTCTCCCACAGTTCTATGGGTGCTGATGTTGGCTCTCAAGAGGACAAAGCACAACGCAGTTTATTCTGAACTGGGGTAACTCAGTCAGTGCTAGATCAGCAGATGAATGGACAGAAGGTGACATCCCAAACAGCCTGACACTCCCACAGAGCATCCTTGGGAGGGAGCTGGACCTACACTAGCAGCAGTAACGTGTTTGTGCCCATCTGTTGCAGATGACACAGTGCTGTTGCACAGCTTTGTTTCACTAAGGGGTGTTGGGACTGGTGCAGAAACTTGCCCAACCCTGCCAGAGTTTCTGTCCCAGGGGCAGGCAGTGACATCCGAGCAGACAGCACACCAAGCAAAACCAAGGGAGAAGTGCGCTGGAGTTGGCCATTACAATCACAGCTTGAGGTGAGGTATTGGAGGAGCTGGGCCACCAATGACAGTATATCCATTCTCCTTGGTGACAACAGTGCCTGTTTTCCTCAGCCATTGTGATAATGTAGTCCTTGTGAAGATCCCAAACCCAGGCTGTATGTGGCCTTTCCCCAGAGCAGTGCCAAAAGCCTGAGAAAGTTCTCCCACCTTATTTGTGTCAGTTATACCTTACCTCTCCCACTTTAGTATGTCTAAAATAGCTCTTTCTGCCCCAGGACCACAAAAAGCACACACATGCCATTCTGTACTCACTGTCCACCTCCTGCTGAGGAAGCTGTCAATTTTGCAGTATCTGCTGAAAAATGTAGAACCAGTGTTTCTCCACAGCTGGTCCTCATTTTAAGTCGCAGTGCAGTGCCTCCTCTTCCTTAAAAAGGCTCGGTGAGATGTGTGTGCTGAATGCTGCCTGGGGTCACACCAGACATCAGTCTGCAGGAGGCACTTACACAAAATGCAAGTTTCTTTAGGAATCCAGTGCACTGAAGCTAAATTCACTGCACCAGGGCTGAAAAGATGAATCTGACCTTATAGATAGGTTAAAAGTTTAATATATTACCATATTTACCCATACCCTATCATATTTATACACACACACATATATATCGGGGGGGCTGTATATGTGCGTGTGTGTGTGTATATGGATGTGTCTGTGTACCTCTATGCGTTTTTCAGGAGATTTTCTTTATTTATATCAAGCAGATGAGGGCTAACTGGGATTTGCCCTAGCACTTGCCTATAAGCCCTTTGGGGATTCCTGCATTCATCTTCCCACTCTGTGCGCAACATGTAGATACAACACAAATGTTTTTTAACACTTGTATCTACCAAAGAGATGCCACGCATTGACACACAATTTTCTGAAAGCCTCATGTCGTGATCGCACATGTATTAACATTGATAATTGCAATGATTAAGAAGCCTTAGGTCAGCTTACACACAGCCCTGTTAGTCAGCAGGTCGCAAAGTGCTTCCAAGGAAATTTATCCTCTTATCCCTTTTTTAGGTTGAAGGGATATGAAGAAGCCTGTCTGCAAACAGTGTACTTGAAATCAGGGAGCGAATCTGCTTCTGCCTGATGTTGGGATCGCAGTGTGGGGCTAGGCTGCCAGGCTGCCTGCCTTTCATACCGTACCTTCAGCGGCATTGAACCACCAGACACCGAGTCTCCCACAGTAAGACAGACCCTCTTGCCTTGTCCCATCAGCCGCCACCAAGCAGCTGGGCTATTTGCTTTCATGAGGCCCTGTGCCCCAAGGGATAGTTAGGAATTCTGTTAAAATGCCATAGATGAGCCCAGCCTGCTCTTCTTCAGAAGGAGCCACCCTACATCAGATATAAATCTGTAGCTCCTTCCCTCCCCATCCTTGATACGATGGGGAGAAAAGGCCTTCTTCTCTGTGTTAATTCACCAATGATTGGCTACAGCACTTCAGGAGAGAGTTCCTGGGTACAGCATGGAAATCCAGGTGTGTCTTGGGACATCTTGGCACAGGCAGGGTCAGCGTGGTGGGAACATACTGCTGCAATGTTCCTCCAAGGCAACAAGGTCCCCCCTGTCCCCCTGCTTGTAGGACCTCCACCTCCACACTGCAGGGGGCTACCAGGACAGCTGCACTCACACGCTTGGAAAGGACTTTTGATTTGACTTATTTACCTTTTCCACTTTCTTTCCAGTAGACTGGAAGACTTAACTAGCTGTCTGACAGCCACAAGAGGGTTCCGTTTAAATTTACTGGAACTAATTTGCTTGATCGGTGTTGGCCAAGTTAATGGCCAGGGCATGAAGCAGCCAGTTGTTTGGATATTTTTTGGCTCTGGGAGAGGTTAAGTGAGGACAGTGCTGAGAGTTGCGTTGAGATTTGGCAGCCCCAAAGGGGAAGTCTGTCTCAGAGAGCAACCGCCTGTTTTTCAACTGAGAATGGATTTCCTCAGCTGTCTCTGAAAGTAAAGGTTAAATTTAATTTGAAGTGGAGCTGTAGCAGCCTCCAAAATAAAATTAGCAGGAAAAAGCTTCATTTCCCTTTTCTGCCTCTTCAGATATCATTTTTACTATCATTGTCTTCTCCTGTCGTTGTAACAGCTGTCCATCTTGCTCTAACAGAGATATTTTTTTTAGTGTCAGCAAACTAGTAATCCAGCACTCGCAGCTACCAGGAGTAGCTTCCAGATTTCCTTGCTAAAATCCAGAGAAGCAATTCACCTGAATATCTCTGAGCTTTCAGATATTGCTCTTCCTGACAGTGGCTTCTTTTGCAGAGGAATAACCATTCCCACCTCATAAGGGTGTGTGTGTGTGTTGGGGGGGGGGGGGGGGGGCGGGGAGAGAAAAGAATAAAAAAAAGAAAAAAATTGTACAACAAAACATGTGGGAATCGTAGCCTGTGGAAACTGGAAACATGCCTGCAGAAGTGATAAACAAGTTTAGAGCTGGGATAATTTCAAGTGTTGTGTTTTACTGGGACAATGAAAAGCAACACAGTTCATCTGCTTATATGGGACCTGAACCTTTAATAGAGTGGCCAGGGAAAGGGGGCAGAAAGGGCTAAGTGGGCAAAAGAGATGAAAGGTTTTTGTTTGATCTTACACAGAAGTATATAACATCAGGTGCTGTCAGATCCAGGATATTACCGAAGGGGCAGCTAAATCCAGCAGCATTTGCTGGAGCCTGCACTGTTCATGATCATGGACACAGCATCACCAAACACCCCACAGCACATATAAGACAAGAAGAGGTTTTCTGAAGAAATTTCCCAGTGTAGAAAAGCTGACAGCAGGAATAAAATAACCACATACACAAAACAAAAACAAAACAAAACAAAACCCCAAGAGGTAAAAATCTTAGAATGGGAGGGTTTCCCCCCCTCCCTGTATGTAATATGTACAGTTACTGTCTGACATAGCAGGTACAAATGAGGAGGAGATCTTGCCACTGTTGGTGTGTATCACCCAGCCCTGCAACTCCCCAGTCCAGCTTCAACTCAGGGTGGATGTAATGCACGACGGCAGCTGGCCTTTAGGATCCGAGACAAGCAAACCACTCTGAATCTCATTAAGACAGTGGTTTTGCCACTCGGCAGTGATTATTCTCAGATGCAAAGGTTGGAGCCCGTCGGGTGTCATTGTGACCATCTCATCAGGCTGGCGGTGACTCAGCCCTGCTGTCTTGATTGAGCTGGACCACTTTGTAGGAAAACATCCAGCTTGATTTAAGGATGAGACTCAGCAACTCACAGACGGATCTATCAGCATCTGAGGCAGTTGTTTCCTTTGTCAATGCAGAAAACCAGCCATGTCCTGTTTGTGGGTTATTTAACCTAAACAGGGCAAATGAATCACACTTTCAAGTGCCTGAGATTCTCCAGGGACTGAAGGGGAACTGTCAGTGGGTAGCTTGGAGGTGACGTTTGAACAATTAACTTCAAGAGCGCGATTTAGCTGCCTAAACACTGGCATCTGAGGAAGACAAGTCATCTAAAGGTTGTCCCTCCAGTTTCACACGTCATGTTCCAGAAGTGTGTGGGTTTGTGGGGATTGCAGGAAGGTCAAGTGTTTGCTGGGAGCACTGGACAGTTGGAAGGAAACACAGGCTGGGAGCTGGAGAGCTGGGTTTCAGACGCTGCCCTGCTGGATTCCCCCAGCTCCACAGATTTCAGAAGGCAGGTCCAGTGCGGCCCTGCCTGCAGCCAGCTGCTCACCGTCCCTTGGCCTCCCTCACCGAGGACAGCACATAAGGACATAGCCTTCCCACATGAGTGCAACCAACAGGGCAGGTGCGGTCAGCATTGGCTTTTCAGTGGAGATCCCTTGTATTGGGTAGGGACATGAACCACTTGGATGCAGTAGGATTACAAGAGAAGGAAAAGCAGACCTCTGTCCCTTTGCTTCCTATTTCAAAGCAGTTTTTATAGTCCAGAATACCTTCTCACCTCCTGGGAAGGGGAACATACCAGGTTAGGGACCAGGTACTGCTTTCAAATCTCTTCCCTGATCCCTCCGCGCCTGGGAAAAGAGGGGCTTTCCTCTTCTACGGTATAGGTTCAACTGCAACCCGGAGGAGAGCTGACCCGAAGGCCTTGCTGTGGTACTGAAAATACAGGGTGAAATCACTTGGCTTCTGATAGGCGTGAAGGCCAGATTAGGTTATCACGATGCTCCTCTCTGGCTTGCAAAGCTGTCTGTGATTATTTAAAAAAACAGCACTCTAAAGGGGGGGGCAGGTAGCCCACACCTTCCACAGTCACCTGTTAATCGATAGGTCTGTCTTTCAGTGCTGATGTGCAAACACATGTCCACACCTGACCCATTCCACTGTCATCCAGGATATCAGTTACAATGATAAAAAGGAAACCATTGTCTTTCCTTGATCTAAGTAGGAGACAGGGCGATTGTAATCACAGCATTGTACCCAGAACCTGACCATTGGTTTTAGGCACTGGGAAATGCTCAGATTGATAAGGGAGGCTATGAATCCTGGCAGTCATAACTGCATTGGATGTGGCAAAAGTGTTATTTCTTGCCTTTAAAGGATAAAGTATTATCTTGCCTTCTGCCTTGCAGCAAAGTCAAGGCATTCCAGTGGTGTAACACCAAAAGGGATTCATGGCTGTGAGCCCTGGGAGGACATGAGTTGCCTCCACCCAGCCCACAGCGGGTGACTCCAGGCTGCAGGAGGGCTTTTCCAGGCACAACTTCTTCTGGGTATTTCTCCAAGTCTGGCTGAGGCAGCTCCTGTCTTGGGTACGGGGTGTATAGATCTAGCCTGAGATGTGGGCTTATCTCAACAGCAGTGAACCCAGGCCTAGAACCCGATGGGATGCTTCCCAGCAAACAGCTGCTGAGCACACCTGGGCAGGGCTGGGTGATGCTGGTTACCACAGGGCTGAAGAGGGTTGCTGTTGCACTCTTTAGGAAGGCCTTCTAGATTTGTGAGAGGGCTGTGCGAGTGTGTCTCCAGGGTAGACAGTTACAGCACGGTGAGGAAGAAGACATGAAAGCATCCTTAGCATTGCCCACCCCTTTCCACCTCTCTGGTAAATCCAATCTGAACCAAGTCAGTGATAAAATTGTTGCCTCTGGGTTCACGCCCTCCCATTTCTTCCTTCAGCCTCCTGGAGAGTCCTCTCCCTCTTCATGCTGTCCTCAGTGCCCCACATTCCTGTTCATCTAGGAGGTTTAATTGATGTTGTCTCATTTCCTCTTACTGCTTTCTAGGTTGTGAGTGAAGCTGAGAATCTGCTCTTCTTGCTGAACAAAGAGGTTTTCCTGAAATTTCTCTGTAATTTTCATTCATTTCTCTTGAATGCTCATGAAATCAAGCATGTCTGAGCATTCCCATCACTCCATCAGCCTGAGGATTGTCTACCCAGTTCTGTGCACTCTCTTCATGGAAAATGCAGTTTCTGTATAACTGACAGTTCCTGTAGTTTGCCTATGAATTTGAAAGCCCACGCACACATGGAGTTTTACCCTTTTCCCTTGGGGAAAATGAAAACAAACAACTTCATTTCTGCTGAAGTTCACCCGCATCCATTTGTTTTGTTTTCTTCAGCAGAAAGGAAGCATTTTGCCTGGGTCATGCTGACCTTATGCTCTGCCTGTTTTCATTACACAGGGACTTCACAGAAGTGCCTTCCACTGTCTTGGATCTTTTTATTCATCTGTGAGGCAACACAGTATGGACAACATTTTCCATGGTACACCCCTAGACCTTGACTCCCACCATGCCCATGTTCATGCAGTGAAAGATGTGAATGAAGTGCCTGGCCAGGGGTAGATGAAAGCCTGATACAATTAAACCTAAACACAGATGGTCTCTGACAGCTCAGAAAGATTCAAGTTAATTGTTATGGAAAAAAAAATATCCCCCCCTAAAAAAAAAAAAAAAAAAAATCCAACCAAAACAACCCAACTCTAACCAAAGAGAAAATTTATTAAATTCAGGAATTTTAAAATATTTTCTTTGGACTAGAAATACCAAAATGAGGTCTTTCCAGAGATATGTTTTAGGGGATGGATAGCTATTCTGGAAATGTTAATAGTTCAATCTGGTTTTGAATTATTTGGGAAGAAAACAATGACATTTGTCGGGGTCCACAGTTCTTGTTTCAACTAGCTGTAACGCAGCCCTACATCCAGCAGTCTCAGCACCTTCCGGGAACTGAGCAAGCCACATCTTTCACAAGAAACACACTTCTCCCAGGTTTTGTAGAGGCTGGCTCCTGTCCTGGTGGGTGCAAGAGATGAAGCAAGTCTGAGGGAAGGACTGCAAGAAAAATGGGGAAAAAAGATCTCTGAAGAACTTCTATAGCCAAAAGAGGAAATAATGGGAGTGCATTTCTTTTTGTACAAAGGGGGAAAGTGTAAGTTGAATTTAGTGTGCACAGCTGAAGCCTGCACCAGTGATGCATTCTCTTTTCAGGATCATATGAGAGGCATGAGTCACACGCTGTCCCCATCTCTACCTTGGAGGGATGAAGTGCAACATCGCATTTTGCAGTGCAGTCTACTGGAAATAATATCTTCTGGACAAAAGGCCTCGTTGGAAGCAGCTGCCATTTCCAAATGCCAGCATTTGGAAGTGTGCAAAGAATGACAGTCGTAGGAACTGATGTTTGAACAGGAAAAACAGTGCCAAGTGCTATATTTGGGCATGGTTATTGCCATGTTTATTATTGTTATCACCGCTGGAATTATAGTTCTGGTTGGAGACCATGCCTGAGATCAGATCTCCTTTTAGCAAGGGCTGTCTGCAAATACTGTAAGAGGCAGACCCTTCTCCCAGGACAAAAATAAACAAAGCTGTTAAAAAATATTCTTTTTTAGTAACAGCAAGGTTGCCTTGTGTGTACAAGCAGAGTTGACTTCAGAGTATACAAGAACGCTATGCTAAGTGCAGCCTGAACCGTCCGTATGAGAGATTAGCTCCTCTTATTGAGGAGTTTTCTCTCCTAGTAGACAAGAGGTGGAAAGAGTGAAATATTGCCATCACCTTCTGAGGTACAGTGAGATGATGCAACTTACCCCAAAACCTACAGGAAGATCTCCCTAAGCTCAGCCTTTCTAGTTCAGAAGGGCAGAAACCCAGTTTCTTCTGAACTGGAGCTTGGTGGCAGGAGGTTTGATTACAGAAGCCAGTGGCTTGGCTACCTGACCCAGGAGAACCCATGTCTTAAAGTCAAGCTTTCAAGGCAAGATGCACTAAGGTCATCCAGTTGGCCTGGTCTCCTAAGGGATGCTCACAGCACAGTAGGGTCTTGACTCCATGCCCGTCACAGCCCCTAAACTGCAGACAAGTTTGTGCTTTTAGAGATGATTTTAAAATAGGTGTCTGTTTTCTAGGGCACCAGAGCAGCAGGGTGTAAGTATGACTGCCTAAAAGGACACAGGGACAAGACTCAATTGACTAAACATTGTGCATCATTTTCTTCACCCCACAGTTTCCCAACAGGTCTCCAGCTGCTGCTCTCCAAGGGCACGGATCTCTCATAAACGTCTCTCGTATCTGCCTGCCCCGTGTTGGAACATCTCAAGTGACAACAGACACCTCTGTTGAAGCAAAAGATTCTTCTCTGTGTGCAGGTATGTCCCTGTGAGGTGGACATTTGACCTGCTGTGACAGCCAGCAGAGACCAAGGGCTCTACCAAAGTGCCCACTTGCAGGTACTTTGAGCCAGTTGAGATGCTCTGGCTTACCTGAAACATCTAAGCAGCAGAAATAGATAAGACATGAGACCTTCAGGAAATTTAATTCCTTTTGGAGTGGCAGATGAAAGCTGGGAGGTACTGTAGGGCCTCATGTATGGCACCAAGTACCTGTGCTGGGAAACTGAATCATGTCCCTCATCTCTGAGCTAAATCCCAGCCATCCAGTATACCCTTCCTGTTGGGTCTTCAAAATATTTAATTTCTTTCCTTATATTGAGTCTTGTTATTAAAAATAAAAATAATAATAAAAAATGAGCTCATCTGTTCTTGTGACTGCTTTTCAGCAGCAGCCCAAATGACTCTTCAAAGGAAAACGAGCTATCTCGTCGGTAACAGAAGTATGGTACAGAGAGGTGAGCTGAGATGCCTGTGGCCATCCAGAAGGCATAGCTGGGAACAAAGCCCAGCTCTCTTCACCATCGACCCAGGGCTCTAACCACAAGGTGAAATGGTGCATCCCAGCCTCAGAACCTCACATCCAGCATAGAAGCTAGGAGAGTCCAGCTGCTGGCTCAAGGCTGCTCTTTTTCCCATAACTGTAGGTTGAAAATTAGTGAAGTTTCCAACATCCAGTTTATGTAAGCCCCTACCTGAACCTACTAGAGGGCAGATGTCCATCTTATTAATCTTTTGGGACCTTCAGAGGGAGGTTTGGAGCACATGACCACGTTACACTGCTTCAATGCACAAAGAAGTCCCAGCTGCTTTTGCTGCAAGGCTCTGAAAATTTGAAACTTCTCTCTACCCATTCCCCCTCCTGGCTTGGCTTTGTGCATTGATATTCTCCACCACCACACTGCACTGATGTGACTCTGTGCACTGAATTTCAATTAGTGGGTAGGGGGTACGGTCCTCATACAGAAATCCATTAGAGCCTGCCTGCTATTGAAGGGCAGTGAACAGATAAATGTGATTGTCTATGAGTCTGAAAACAAAGGGAATGTGCTGTGATTTTACTGGCAGCAAGGTACCGTCAGTGGAAACAGGTCAATATAAAAATTACTCTTGGCTGCTGCATTGAAATGTCCGGGAAAACTGAGATGAATAAGGAAAGCAATTTAACTCGGAGTGAAAAAAAAGCGAGGAGGAAGGGAGTTTTACTTTGTTAAATTACAGCTGTAGCTTTCTTTCTTTTTTTTAAATTCATGGGGTGCTTGAGAGAGAGGTCAGGATCCTCATTCTTCAAAGCTGATGTTCAAGACCCATGCACAGCAATTCAGAGAAGAGGCTGACTTTTCACACTGCATTTCTAATCTGCTCACCGTCCATGGGGCTTTCGGGGCAAGTTCATAATAATCTTCTGACAGAGTCTCTCAGCTTTAGCTGGAGCAGCCACTTCTCCCTGTGGGAAGGTGAGTTAGAAAAAGCCTCCATAAAGACCCGTGGGTGACTGAGTTCTAATGAAGGTCCTACACCTTGTTAGCACTGAGGATCCAGCCCTTAGATTTCCACTCACCACCCTCACGGTATAGAAAACCCTTGAAGAAGCAGGTACCCAGAGTCAAACAACATGACCTGTCTGCCCTCCAATTGCCAAGTCATTATCCACCAGCTGCTCGTGGATGTCTTTACCTGGGGCGAGTTTAAGCACATGAATCAAGGTCCTGAAGAGGGGTGAGACAATTGCCACCTCCAAACCTAAAGCCTCTCAGTGATGGAAAAGCTCAATTCCCAGTCAGGGCAGGATGTGTTGCAAGCTGCAGACTTACCCAGACTCATCTCTACTTCACATTTCTGTGTCCTCCAAGCCTGAGATTTCAACTTTTCTGCCCAGCAGGCCCTATTTCACAGCCTTCAAACAACAGCTATTGCATAACGTATCTGTCTCTAAGTATCACGTCTATAACTTACGCTTTAGTGCAGCCCTCCAGAGTTTTGCAAAACCATTAAATAGTGAGGATGACTCTTTGATAAGTGGGGAAGGTGTCCATGTGTTGATGGTGTTTTCTACGCATTTTCTTAGACTGGCAGGAAGGAAGCTCGCAACTGCAGCACAAAATGTATGGCCAAACTGCCCAGTTTTCTGCACGGTCCACAGTGCTACCAGCACCAGTGCTTGAAGCAGGAAACAGGTCAAATGAGGAAGGAACCACAGGACAAGTGTAGAGATATCTTTGGTTTACTGCCAAACCGTTTCCCTGCTGCCCTTCATTTCTGCTCTCTCCAATAGTTACATTCACTTGCTGCCTTGAGTCTTCCTACCTTTGCACATCCAGATCCCACTAATCAGCTGTTCCAAGTAGACATAAAATTCCCACTTATGGTCAACTCTGCCTTGCAGAGTTGGCTGTGGCCAAATGCAGGAGCCCGATTCGGTTGTTTCAACAATATAGAAGCATCTAGGGCCATTTGAGACACCCTTGGGTGCCTGAAATATCTGCAAAGGACTTTCAGATGTGACATAGCACCTGTGGGAGGCCAGGAGCAGCTGAAGAAGGAAGGAAGCCACACAGGGTACAGCTCAAGTGACCCTACATATTCATGAGTGGAATTAGCTTTCTGGATCCCATTGCATATACGAAGGGTAGAGTTGCTTAAACATTTGGGTCTAGAAATAATTGCAGCACCCAAGGGTATCAAAGACATTTGCCCCAAACTGACAGGTATGGCACAAGACCACAGGGGACATAGAATCATAGAAGCATAGAATCATTTAGGTTGGACAAGGCCTTTAAGATAACCGAGTCCAACCATAAACGGAACACTGCTAAGTCCACCACTAAACCATGTCCCTAAGTGTCACATCTACATGTCTTTTAAATAACTCCAGGGTTGGTGACTCCAGCACCTCCCTGGGCAGCCTGTTCCAATGAAAAAGAAATCTTTCCTAACAGCCAACCCAAACCTCCCCTGGTGCAACCTGAGGCTATTTCCTCTCATCCTGTCACTTGTTACTTGGGAGAAGAGGCTGACACCCGCCTGGCTACTGAAGACCAGACAGGAGATATCACAGTGAATAAAGTGGCAGCAGGCATCTACATCTAGGCAGAAAGCTGCCCTAGATCTCCAATGAGTATTTAGGAGCTCAGACATCAGAATCACATGAGGACACCAATGTTCTAAGTATGAAAAGGGAGGTCTCTGACTCTGGAGTTGAATCCCACCATAGACTGTAGGTATGAGACCTGAAATACTGTCTATACCCCTTTGGAAACCAGTGGAGAAAATAAGCTCTTTCAGGACACAATTCATCCCATTTTGGAGCAAATATCCATAAAAGATCAGAAACACACCCCAAAATATGCAAGTAGCTCTATAGCAGACACTTAGGTCCTAGACATCAGAACTAAAAGAAATGTGAGCTCCCACTGCTTTTCCTACCTGTTCCTCCATACTTCTCCACCCAAAACACAGCAGATAATACCCACTTTTTTCTGACTTTTTGGCTCCCACTTACCTTCTACATCAAGTTCACATTTCTCATCCTTCCATTCCAGTCATGGCAGTATTACACATCCGCTCTGATTTCTTACCCTTTCCCATCCCCACAGCCTTTGCCTCAAGAATAAAGCTACTGCATACCTCCATCCTCATCCCAATTCCTCCCTCAGGTCACCCTGTTCCCTTCCTGGCATGTCTTCACTCAAACACTTCCTTAAAACAGACACTGGATTTAGGTAGCTGACACATCCCATAACTGAAAAAAAACAAGGGGGAAAAGTTCAACAGGAATTACATGTGGATCAGTGCAGAAGATCAGTGGATGATGTACCACCACTTCAAGATGTGAAGAGATGGTGGGGCTGGAGGGAAGTCCAGCCTTCAGTGCTTTTTCTTCCTCTGTTTTTGCACAAAGCACACTTTTACGGGTGCTGGTTTTACTTCAGATTCATATGTTGAGAAATACACATGTCCTGTGGGCTAAATAAAACCACTGCAAAGCCCCTTGTGGGTGACTGATCCTTTTAGGAGGGCAGATGACCAGCTGTGATCAGCTTTCACCTTTCCACCATATAGCAATAGATGGTGTGCCACGTGTTTGGCTCTCTCCTAGAGAGAGCTACCAGAAATGCTGCTATCTCCCATGGGTTTTGGTTTCTTCAGCTGTGCTATGGCAATGAAAGATAAGACTGGGACTGCAGGGTGACCAGACTATCGGAGCGACCTCAAGTCATGTGGCATTAATGAACCACAGAGCTTAATGCTAAACTTGTCCCTTAATCATTAATCATCTTGTAGATAGTGTTAATCTGAGTCTCGAAGGAATTACTCTGCAAAAGGCTTTGATCCCAGCCTTTTGGGGAGCAAAGCCCTTTGGGAGTGATTTTAAAATTACTGTCATTATATCAAATACGGTGAACTACAGAGAACCAGCACTTCTCCTGGTTTTCATGGTCCTTCAAAACAGGCCAAAGATTCCTTCAGAGTTAGTCGGAAAAGGAAATTGCAAACACCTGAATTCTCCTTATTTTATTCAAAGGGTTTTTTTCCACATGCGCTTACAAGATACTCTGCCAACCTTCACTGTCGTATCCAGAGTCAGCTGTTAGAGAAACAGGCTTCCCAGAGCGTATCAGAAGTGGCATGAGGCAGCGATAAGCCTCGTAAGAGGTCAGAAAGAGTTCAGAAGAGCAAAACAAGGACAAAAGGCAAGAAGGACCTATGATACAATGTAAATGCATGAGATGAACAGAAAGGCATGTGAGATGCAGCGCATGTGAGATGCAGCTGTATCCACTCGCTTTAAACCTCCTGAAAGGGTAAGTTGTCTAGACTGTGCAGCTGTAGGAGTCAATGGGAGAAGAAGCCAGGCATGATAGGAGGAAGGGCAGCAGGAGAAAAGGGGACAGCATGGCCTGATAGCAGCAACTGCAGCTCCAGACCACATAAACCCAATTACATCCAGGCTTCTGGGTCCCTCTGCATCTTTGGGCACATTTTCATCTCTTGTGCTTGGGGCTGTGATTGCTCTGGGATGAAGGTTTGTTCTTACCTGTCCAGTGGGATGTCAAACAGTGAAGCGATCCCTGTGCCATGAGGTCCCCAGTCCTGTGACTACCAGTGGCCATAGAAGATACCATGCTACTGATGCACCAAAATTCCAGTGTCTGCATTTTGTAATCCTGCAATTCATTGCCAAATCTGTCTGTGGCTCTGCCTGGCATTTGCAGCATGGATCATGCCTTCAGCCTAGGTGACGTGCAGTTTAGGCATAACCACACTGACTGGAAATAAGGATTTAGTACACGGCTTAGGCACCGCTGGCTTGGAGTAGCTGTGGCTCTGTGGAGTCTGCAGGACATTAACCAAGTGTTTCTTCAGCTTCTTGGGCAGGTTTTGCATGACATCAGGTCCCACAGCTTCACTAAGAGGTCAGAGAGGGTCCCACAGCCCTAGCCCACTGGGCTGTGCTTTCTCCAATGAGAAGGGGGAAGAGAGGGCAGAGATAAGCCTGTATTCCTCAAGCTGAAGATCTCCCATTTCTCCAAGCCCTGCACTGCTAAAGCAACAGTCAGGGCACCTCTGTTTCTGGAAGGCAAAAAGTGTTTGGTGACTTCATCCAAGGAACAGCATAAACACCTAATTTTAGGAAATGCTGGTGGGGTCTGAAGCCAAAAGCAAGAGAGGACAGAGCATTATTGTCCTCAGCATGACCTCTTTGCTGGCCTGCTTTGCCTTGCAGTGAGGAGCACATGTCCACAGCATCACCAGGGCCCAGATGCTGCCGTGGATGTGATCCTAGGGTCTTTGGCATGGGCACCACACCTCTCCTAAGGCCACTCCTGTCTTTAGAAGTAACTGCTTACTTTTGGGCTCTGTAAAATAACACCAATAATTTCAGTAGGACAGATGTCATCACTAGGCATCTCGGTAAAGCTGTACTTTACCCACCAGAAAGTTCAGTTTAGAAGAAATGCAGCCGAGATTCTCACCAAACCACAGCACTAAGTCTGGGATTTCTGAGAGCCTGAAGATTATGAAAAGCCTCTCTCAACGATTTTGGGAAAACTGGAGAAAAGGTTCATGATTTCTGGCACAGGACATTTCTGGCATCGGGACATTCCTCTTAAATTGGCTCACGTACCTCCCCACCATCTCTCTTTGTTTCACATACACATCCCTCAGGGGCAAAAGATGTTCTTCAAGGCTAAAGAGGGTTTTTATTTCAGACCAAAGAGAGGTTAAAAAAAATCATGTATGTGGCAAAGATGAACACAAAATGAGTCATGCTGCAAAAGGGTGCACCTGAAAGGAAACCTAAACCAGCAGCTTCCTCCCTGCTGCTGGCTGCAATGTGCTGCCACATACAAGGAGTTGAGAGAGAAAGGTGAGAATGTGTCCTTTCTGCTCCCCAGCCAGGCACATCCAGTGTTGAAACCAAAGTCCTGGTCCCCCAGTGCTCACACCCTCCGCTTCTCCAGTCAGGGCTGCAGCTGCAGAAGAAAAAAAAAAACCAAATTAAATTTTGTGACATTTCATCGCAGGCAAGCAAAAGCTTTGTATCAAAAAATACGTGATGTTGCAAGCGACAGCAAACTCGGACCACAGGCAAAGTTCCCACAGTGAAGTGAAACTTGAATGTCTTCAGCACATCAGGCAAAACCATGCCAACTTCACTTGAAATGATCAGGCAGACATTTTCTCTTCGCCTATGCAGGAGGGGAGAAATCTTCTCTGTTTACCCAGTCCTCTGCTTGTCTGCATCACTGATGATGATCTCATCAGGAAAACCTGGAATTTAAAATAGCAGGAAAAAATTAAAAAAAACAGAAAAAAAACAAGCTTGAGGTTTTGTTGTTGGTTTGGTTTTGAGGAGGGGCAGTGTCTACTTTTTCAGAAGTCATGGTCTGCCTTAGCCCCATGTGGCTTCAGACACCCCACCAAGCCACCTGGAACACAAGCAGCTCAGCCTGAATTTATACTCAATGCAGAGCAGTGGGGTCTTGTAGGTCCTTGGTTTCTCTTCTCCCCCAAAAGATTTTCCCCATTCTTCTACTTAGCTAGTGATGAAAAACCTCCCACCAATACCATGGTTAAAAATCAGGAAGAAAAATTAAAATTGCATGAATTTTAGCAGGCAGCAACTACTCAATAATGCCTGAATCTTAGCTTTTCAAAAAATGATGTTTCCAAACTTTTTTTCACCTTCAGGCATTTGCTGAATTCAGGCAGGATCCACAGGGAGCTTGTGGCTATCTGAAGCTCTTCTTTATGCCTAGAGCATGCTCCCAACCCAAGCCTGCAGCCTTTGAATTCACAGGGAGATCAAAGCCCTCAGCATCCTCCGATCCTAATCCATATGTTGCAAGACTGGATCTGGTAGGAAACTGAGCGGAGATGGAAATGGAACACAGTCTCCCCTCCCCCGTGGAGGCACTGGTTGCTTTCTCAATTAGCTGAAGCCGTGAAGGAAGAGGACAGTTTGCATTCCAGGACCCTGGGTCATATTCGAGCCTGTCGCCTCCTTCCTCTTTTAGATCACCAGGCGATCACAACAGGGAGGCGTTCTGCCTTCATTTGTCAACCAAGCTGAATATTGACATTTAACCCAAGGTCAAGGTTTGCCCTTTGCACTGACCAGGTTCTCATGGCTTCTTTCAGGAAGCTGCCACCAGCTCCCAGCCTCTTTTACCTTACTATTTACTTCTTTTTCTTCTGCTGATATTTCCTGGCTTTGCATCTCCATGTGACTCAGAGATTTCCCGGACCCCGACTCTGCTGTGACATCAGCTCTGAGAGCTGAAATTAATAAATACCACTCACTCATTATGTCAAACTGTAATTATGGGGGAGGCGGGGAGGGCTTTTTGGCTTTTTTTAGAGCAAGGATGTTGAGTTTCCTCTAAATCCATATTTGGACCTGAGCTGCAGCATGCCTGCTAGAAGGAATCAGTATGGTTTTCATGCCCAAAGGAGAGAAAGTGGGAGACCGCGCTTTATTTTGGTGCCAGGTATCTCAAGAGACAGAAGTATGCATAAAGCAAACTGTGCTGCAAAACACCTGGTATAGACATAAGGCAAAAGTCCAGCAGAGCTTCGAGGTGATTTGCGTGTCCTGAAGTCACCTCTGAGAATGACTTCAGCTCCATGAGACTCAGCAACTCAAAAAAAAAAAAAAAAAAGTAAAAAAGAAACAGTAAAGGTATTTGAGACATGCCTAGCATCTGCCGGCTCAAGCAAACATTAGTAACTGTATGAATACGTCTGCTTTCCCTGCCTGATGCTGTACGTTCACTTTTTCCTTTAAAAAGAAGCATTTATCCCATCCTACAGGAGCAAGTCGAAGCCAGCACTGTTGCAGCACGTTGGTCTTGATGCTGTTTACAGCGGGTCTCAGCATGGCAAATTTTGCACCAGCCCAAACACAGGTCATCTAAAATCCTTCATCCTCTTACAAATTCTCAGTTTCCACTGAGATTTACTTGAAATCACAGCTCTTCCATAGTCTTTAAGAGGTTTTTCGGGTTTTAACTTTTTTTTTTTCCCATGTTTTCGGTTTCCCTGCCCTGAAATCTCAGTTCTTTGGCCAGATTTCAACAGAGCCACTTGTAACCCCACCACCTTTTCTTTCCAGGACAAGGTGATCACCTGCCCATTGCAAGTGGGGCTGTGATGCAGTGGCACCATGAGTCACAAGCCCCAGGGACCTGCCATGCCCCTGATAACACGTGCTCACACCCACACAGAGCATGAATTATGAGCTATCATGAGAATAAGGCACAAGCCCATCAAAAACACAAGCAAGGCAATGCCTCTCCCATCGGTACAGGAACCAACGAGATTACAGAGCTAGAGAGATTCTCACAGCACCATACAATGTTACAGCAGGAGGCTTTTAATTTGGTTTATCAGCAGGTCATACGAATCTCAGCAAAGTAATTGAGTCTACCTCATCCCTTTAAAAAAGAAAAAAAAAAAAATCAGACTTCATAGCATAAGCAAGATGTTATGAAAAACGCCCCTGACTTCTGGTAAGGATATTTGTTTTTTCAGCCTGGATTTAATTTTTTTATGGGTGTGTTTTTTAATCTTTTAATAACTCCGTCCAGAGTTATTTCTTTGTGAAAACTTCCACCCGTCTCATAAAAGGTAGAAATAATGCTTTTATGCAAAGGGGCAATTTTTTAATTTTTTTTTTTTTTTTTTTTTTTTTGGAAAATTTGGAAATTTGGAGTTGTGGGATAAAAGCAGGCAGGTCCAGGTGGGGATATCATGCTTAGCGTTTGGATTTGGACAGGAGATTTTGGCTGATATCAGATTTTCAGGGCAGGAAGTCTCCTGGCTTTTCTTCCAGGGCTGGTGCTGCTCTGGACAGGCTTATTGACCAGGTCTGGCCATGGGTCAGCAGCACCTGCTGCCCTTCTGTCCCCGCTAAGGAGATGCTGTTCTGCTCATGGATGCAGGTTGGAGTCCCTCTCCCAGATGCTCCTACTGTTTCTGGGCCTGGGCTCAGAGGTGATGGAAGCACCTCTTCAGAGGGAAACCTGACCCCTGTCCTGAGCCCTCTCAGCCCTCCTGATTTATCGCCTCCAGTGCCCAATGTGGATACAACAGCCTTATCACCAATTGCTCGACATACCGCAAGTGCCCATGAATTTTTACATGGTTTCCTTGCTGATAGTTAAGCGCTTCCCACTGAGCGGTTGGGACCTGGTGCAGAAGAAACAGGATTCAGAACAGCCACCAGCTATGTCCAGAGCTCTTCTGTTCGTCCTCACTTTCCAAGCAGCTCAGACCAAGCCAAAGACACAGGGCAGAAATAACCTGCTTCCCCACCAAGCTGAGCCCTTCCCGTGAGTATTTGTGTGGACCTCAGTCTCACCACCTCTATCTCCATTGCAGAGGAAGCAGGAGGCTGCAGCATGGACTGATGTGTCCAAGCCTCTGGCTACATCAGTTTGGGTGACAACACAAGGATGCTGCAGCAGACTTCAGCATGACTTAGCAAACACCAGGACCCAGGATGGGCTCCTGCTGGGCATGTCATTGGCAATGCTTTTCCCTGACTGCCAAGCTCAGATCCCTGGCAGGGCATCCTGGGAGAAGGCTCACGTATTCTGAATGGTCACTGCTGGCAATGGTCTACGTGGACCGTTGGCCTGATCCTGTACATCTGCTTTTGTTCTCATTGTGTTCTTACACATTTGCCTCCCCTAACTTCAGGGATGGCATTGGACTGGCCCTCTCTCATCCCACTCTTGCGCTCATCTTGTGCACTGTGGGCTGGAGCCAGAGAGGACAAACACGAGTGTTGTATTTATTTGTACAAAACAACATAAAAATGACTACACGATGACCATCTAGCCCAGTATTATAGTTGACAGTGGTGACTTCAGGGAAAATATGACAAGACAAACATACAGCCACATTTTTCCTGAATGGTCTCCCAGTGAATTTGTCTGAATGATTTTCAAAACCCTTAAAGCAGCAGGACTCTGTCCATGGCGTATTTGGTGATGGAAAATATGTGTCTGGCAATGGAGAATATCCGCAGATACACACAGCTTTGCTTTTCATCCTCTGTGCTTTTAAAGAGACTGAGTCAAAGATGCTGCAGTCCCACGAGCACTCTCCCAGAGTAGAAGTGAGTGTCCCAAGGAAACAGGACAGCAACACACAGCACAGGAAAGCCTCAGGTGTTAAAACTATGCCTAGAGAAAAGGCACAGTTTTAACACCCGAGTGTTTGGTCAGGCTTGGATTATTTGGGGATTACTAACGGCACCACTGTCGTCAAATAAATAGGATTTTGCCTGAGCCATGCTATCTGGAGTAACTGTTAAAGCCAGTCCTGCTGCACTGAAGCATGAGCAGCATAGAGTGAAGCCAGCTGTTTGATGTCCTGGATAAGAAACTCTTTGTGTCCCCAAAAGAAGCCACATCTGTGCTCTATGCCCTCAGGGGCAGACGTTAGATTTTGCTGCTAGGCATATCGGTTATTTTAGCGTTTGGCTGCAAATACCTCAGAAGAAAGGCTACAATGTGGCTGTGTCTCTTGGGGGGGGGGGGGGGGGGGGGGGGAAGAGCCTTTAAAAAACATGGAATCATTTTGGAATTTAAAGGGTGGAAAAAAGTCCTCAGGAAGTTTGAAAAAGGAACCTACATAATATGACATGATCTTCTTTAAAACTTAAAAAAATACAGGAAAAAAAAACCCTTAAAATGACTGCAACAGTCAGGACATTGTCTGAACAGCAATGTCAGGGTTTGGTTCAGGTCCTGTCACAAGGGAAATATGAACACTGCAGACCTGTGTAACAAATATTCTCAGCCAAGCTGCCACTTGAACAGGGCCTGCCATAGCAAAATAGGTCCCTTTGCACCACCTCACTGGAATAATCCTGCAGAGAAACTATTTTTCCCTGCCAAGTAGCAGAGAAGCAAAGGATTCAATGGACATGAGAAAAGCATCACTTGGAAGATCTTAGTAGGCGTAACGTTTGGGCCAAGTTAAAGTCATGGAAGCAAAACGGTCTTGGCAGTTACTTGGTCCCTGGGACTCAGTGTCCCTGTGGGTGCTCCTCTCTATTCTGGAGCCAGAAAAACTACCCTGTAAATACCAAGAAGAACCTGCTGCTTCACATCTTATCTCTGGGGTTGGGAGGTGTTTCTCTCCAGGGGATCAGGGATCGGCATCATCAGCTAGGCAGGGTTTCTGTTTGGTACCCACCATCAGTGTCACAGGATTGTGGTTCCCATTCAACTCATTCAAGTGCTGTCTCTCCGTATGGGTCTTCTTTCATGGTTTTACTCAGCCAACAGCTCAGAGAGACCTTGCTGGTTGTAAAAGTCCTGCTTTTTCTCTGTAACAAAAGCTCCTTAGCTTTTTACTTTCCCCATTTCTGCTAAGGAAGGCAAAGATTCATATCTCAGCTCCAGACCCAGCACCTGGCTTTCCTTGGTTCCCTGAATAACGCCGTCAGAGTAGCAGATGGCCTCCACAGAGGGCTTTCTCCTACTTGGAAGTATAACCTACAGGCTTGGAAAGAAAGAAGGCTCCAGAATGTGACAAGGCTCAGTGGTCTCTGTGGCCTGTAGACAGGGCTGCAAACACCGCTTTGGGTGCCTACCTTCAGTTTTACTCCCACCCCTCTCCTTGGAGCTGACTGCCTTGAGCTAAGAGCTGGTTTGAATCCCTCATCGCTCACTTGGTTGGACATACCAAGATCTTAAGTTGTCTGCGCCTTGTTGTCCACAACTGAGGTGTCTCAGGGACTGTCATCCATCCTCTGTCCAGGAGAAATGGTTCTCCCTGTGGGATATCAGCCAGTCCCTCTGGATTTGTGGATGTGGATGTCCAGGGCAGCCCTTGTACTTGGCAGTTGTGTTTAGGCAAATGAATCCCACGCCTGCTGTCCCCTTCAGGGCAGGATGAATCTCTCTGTGGGCACCATAAGCACCATTGGTTAGATCTTGGCTGATGGGAACTTAGACATCCATCTCACATCTAAAAAACCCGGTGTAGGAGTCTTCTCATGCAAACCAGAGGTTAATTACAACCCATTTCTTCCTCCTGTTCCTTTGTAGCCAGAAACCTGGAAAGGTAAAAACTAATGACACCAGGACTCAGCTAATCTGACATTAGCATAGAATAGGATAACTTCAATGAGCCTGACCCATTAACCCTAATCTCATAGTTACCCTGCTATTGATTAGGAATTGTGTGCTAATTGGCAGAGCATTGGAACAGAAACTCACACCTAACACATGATTCAAGAGCCTAATTATCAAGTCCTCCTCCCAGGCCTCATTAAGACTGGAACTGCAGCAGGTAATGTTATGGCCTTCCTCTCCTTTTGGATTGAAAGGCACGCAATTACAAATGAAATAAGAAAATTAGTCTTGCCCTTCATCTTGCACCGTGTTGTTCTTTTCAGCTGCTTGGTGGCAACACAATCCCAAAAGGATTTACATGACACAATGGTCTAAATATTAGCCAAGAAGAGTCCACCCTTGCTGTTTGGATGACACTAACCAAAAAGGGAAGGCTTGTGGACTGACTCTTGTTTATGTTGTCTCCTTTTCTTAAGCAAAATAACCTATAGCCCTTGGGCAGCCTGAGGCAGCCATGTAGAAACGACAAGACCATCAGACTGTAGGATCCACACTGGATGCACGGCTCACTTGCCTTCTCCAGTCTCCCCCCTGCTTCGCAGGCCTGGCAGTCCTAATGACCCAGCACGGCTGATCCTTGAGGAGGTCTTCTGCTGGAACTGAATTGCTTTAGATGGCATGTTTGATCCTCCTCAGGAGGAATGTGGGCTTCATCCAGCAACATGCCCGCCTAGTGGGGCTTCTATGGAGGTCTTGGGGGACAGAGACTGAACGGTTTCACAAGGGCAGGATCTGCTCTGTTCCCAGTGTTGTTCTCGCTAAGGTCAAGGGAGCTGTTGGGAAGGGAAAGCCTCCTTCCTGAACTCTGCTGAGCCCAAGGGAATGGCAGGCCCATGGCAGGAGCATCCTGCTATTGCTGTATGGCAACACCAGGGTTTTGTCTCTTAGAGGTTTACAGAAGGCTTATTGTAGCAGACACAACATGCACAAGGTCCAGATAGAGGTATCATCCTTCCACATGTTGGTTATCTCCAGGAGAAGAGCTGTCTTTTCCCGCCATCTTGAACTTCAATCCCGGGAGATTTCACAAAGCCCAGGAAGCTGGACCAACTCCAGAGCACTGATGGGGGATGATGCGGAGCAGAAAAGAGCCTGGGGCTTTGCAGCCTGTCACTTTTCAGCTCAAGCTGACAGTGCATTCACCACGGAGGTGCCTGGGACCAAACAACCTGTTATTCACCTGTAGGGTGAAATGCAATGCTCAAGGGGAAGGGCCAGAGGCAAACAACCGTTTCATTTCACATCACCATTCCCAGAGAAGATTAAGCATTTCTAGTCAACAAGTCTGATGAGTCCTGTGATCAAGATTCAATTAGTTCAAGCAGGGGCTGCCTTTCCTCTTTCCCTTTCTGTTTCTCCTGGGGATGTCACACTGACCATTTTACCACAAGGCACAATATTTTGCAACAACCCCTCACACAGACCCTCCCAGTGCTCCCCACAGCGCTCAGTGTGCAGAACTGGTCTGGGGCAGTGACCAGCACGTGGGTGCCCTGGGGCTCACTTAGCAGCTGAACACACATGCAGAAATGCTGTGCTGGTGAATTTTGCAACACCTCTGCACCTGCTGTGAAGGACCCCTGCGGGGCTCCTTGGCAAAATAAGGTAGCTTTTTTATCAGTTATTAGTTAATGTGGCCACTAGAGGAAACTGCAGCGTGGGATTGGAGCGCTTCATTACTAAAGGTATCCCTAAATCAGTGCTCCAGTAGTCCTCAAGCCCAAGAAATGAGCTCTCACATACAGCCCAGACTGAACCTTTGCTCCATGACCATAAGTCAGGACAGTCAGGACTTCTGGTTTTGGTTTTATTTCTTTAAATTTCCAGTGTGGAAGGGGGAAGGGGGTTGGGGGGGGGGGGGGGGTAAAGGAAAAAAAAACCAACAGTATTTTGCTATTAACACTTGAAAGCTAAGAATAACAATTTCCAATATTCCAGCAGCTGCCTAAGTCCAGGTCAGCTCCCACACCAAGAGATTAATTTGCTAAGAACAGTGTTATTCTGCCCTGTGTCTTTGAGAACTTCTTGCAGTTAAATCTCCGGGGTTTTTATCCCAGGCTGACAAATTATCTTTAAGACTCCATTTTCAATTATTGTAAGCAACTTGTTGTTGGCAGAGGTGGTGCAAAGTCCCCCCTCTAATGAGCAACTCACCCTGCAGCAAGGATCAAATTCCACTGCTGCATGCGGCGTGTAGTGCTCTTTTGCCCTGACCTTAGGATCTTGCTACTTCACATGCCTGGAAGGTGGAATTTAAACTATTAATAATGATATTCTTGCCCTTATGATCTGTCTTTCACCCAAGGATCTTGAAGTGCTTCAGAAATCCTGGGAGGTTCTGGCCAAGTTAAATATCACACCTCTCCCTGAATTGTTTTTATTCGCTATTGTATCAAGCATCACCATGTTAGCATGCTCTAAACATCAGTGAGTGGTGAGAAAAATGGAAACTGTGTTGGATGACTTTGTACCATGCATGTGACTCATTATTTCCCATGATTTCAGTGCGATTCCTCACAGTGCTGCGAACAGCCGCGTCTTTGCAGAATCCATGTGTGAGTGGAACTGAAAAGGCAATGCTGCCTCGACTCATCGTTGAAGCCAGGGTAAAAGACACACGGCAAACTGAGTCAAAGTCATGTTCTTCAGGCTTTTTTGTTACTTTTACAGTTCTTCCACAGGTCAGCTCAGAATGGACAAGACTGTAAAAAAAAAGGAAAAGAACATGAAAAGGAAACAAAGAAAAAATAAGCACTATTGACAGCAAAAGGTGAAAGGCAGGTGTGAGAGATGAATCTGTGGTGGATGGAAATGGATTAAACATGTCCCTTTTCTCCCACAGGGGAAATTTTAGCTGTTTTAACTCATTGCTTGGAAATGCTTACCTCCATAAATAAGAAAATAATCCTGTCTCCTGGAAGGTGGTCAGAAGCTGCAGGCTGACTAATTCAAGCTGTGTTGGAGTAAAAGAGAAGCAACTTCTAAGTGGAGAAATGCCCTGTGGAAAGTACCCATCGGTAGAGTCAACATGACAGGCACTCTTAGCTCAAACCAGGAGACCATGTCAGCTGAACGTGATTGCCATGACTACTCATGAAGAGTCAGTTGTCCAAGTTAGAGCCTATTAATACAGGGAGCTTTAAAAAACTCCATTTCTGTGTGTTTAGACCAGAGCAGAGTAGTCCAAGCTTTACCCCCCACCCCCCACCCCCGATTTGGAAGCATTTTCTACCAGAGGCATGGATCCCTTTGTTGATGTTGGTTATGGTAAGCCAAATACAAACTTGTATTTGGCTCTGGCCCCACCAGAGCACAGTGTAGATGCTGAGACCACAAATGGAAGCCACAAAGAGGAAAAAGATAAGCGTTTTTGCATTCCTTGGCACTCATGTCTTCTCTAGTCGTCTTACAGCAGCGAGGAATTCATCCTTTCTGCAGAGTGCTCAGAAATTCTCTCTGTTCTACATACAGGCAATGTGAGCCACAGAGATGTCTCAGTGTTGTGGCCAAGGTCTTGGAGCAGTCACAGCCACAGACTCAGGAACAGAGCTCAGATGTTTCCTCTCCAAATCCTGCTGAATGAGCACTATAAAAAGTTTCTTGTCCCATCACCTCAGGTAGATTCCTTTGTGCTAAATCACTGGTAGTAAAAAGGATATCATAATTAGAATCATTAACTCCTACATAAGCAAGACATGATGCAGTCTACAAAGATCTCCAAGAACTCCTTATCACTGTTTTGCATCTAGGTAAATTGAAGCACTGGAAAGTCAAATCATTCAACCCCAAGCCTCTCCTTTTCAGTCAGAGGTATGTCCAGGATCAGAGAGACTCTTGTAAGGTCACCATGAACTCCTGAAACCCAGCTCTCTGCATGCCAAGGTGCAGGACTGCCAAAGAGACATGTACACTGGGACACCAAAGGTGGGGAGTTAATCCTATCACATGCCTGCAAGCCCTGCCAGGAAGGTTGATTGCAACAAGTGATCCCTGCAGCATTCAGCAGGTGATCAGGGTCACATTTTGCATGTCAAATTTCCCAGGTGGAGACCTGGGCGATGCCCACTAGGAATTTGGGTGTGTTTGCACCTATGTACCCTTCTCCTGCCATTCAGCATGCCAGGAGGAGCAGCACAAACATATTAGCTAGAAGAGATGTTGTTAAGAACTTAGTGAAAAACATCGTTTCTCAGGAGGTTCTCTCTGGTTGAGAGAAGTCTATTACTTTGTGCCCTTTGTAGATGTGGTCAATGGGGCTGCTTTTCAGTAGAGGGACAAAGCCAATGTTTCAGTGGGAATTCCATTCCCGCAGAAACCACAGCGAGGGTTTTTTTGTTTGTTTTTCTTGGAAAAAGCCTACAGGTTGCTATACAGAGGAGTCCTAATTTACCCAGCCATCTGCAGCAGAAGGCTGGTGATGAATCAACACCAGCTGGAGCTTAGCAGAAGCATTTAGGTTGCAATTATGCCAGACTGAACCTTCATTAATGGGAACCTCCAAGTTGTCTCTAGTATCTACTGCTTTCCTGCTGAATCAGGCTGATCAAATCCTCATCAGAAGAGCATGCAAGAGGTCCTGAGGTTGTGTTCAACTCCCAGACCACAAGCACTCCTAGATGACTGTTGGTGGCACTGAGCAAACTGTTTTTAATAAACTCAATCTCCAGTTTTCAATTTCTCCTCCAAAATCTCCCCTGCTTGGGTTACAAGTCCTTTGAAAGCTGCTTCCTTCTATTTTCCAGGTCCCAGAGGATCAGACAGCATACCAGACCTTGGGGAAGACAAAGGGTTTGGTGTGGGAGCATGCTAAGATCAGCTCCCAAATCCCTCAACCAAGATGCTAGATGAAGTCCAGGCCACCTGTAGGATTCCCTGCCCTGCTCATGGACCACAGGAGAAGTATTTAATGTTGAATGTGCACATTTTGTCAAAACTGTGACTTGGAGCCACCCCACAGCCCCTCTCACTAGCTCAAACTGATCCCAGTTCCTAGTAATGGTTCCACTAACCAGAAGAATTAAATGCAAACAAATGTATGTTAGTTTCTTTGGCAAACACAGGAACAAAAAGTGTTGCTGAGCTGAGATCAGTCATTTATGGTTCTGGAAGACTTTATACTCCCTAAATATGAGCAAGTTCTACCTAAAGATGTTTTATGGGTTTTCTGGAGCCCCAGACATCTTTGCTCACACCAGAGGTCATACAGCAGATACCCAAGTTCTGCTCATTTCTGTTATGTTGAAACCCTTGCAGTGCTCTACGGTAGCTTTGCAGGTGATGTGAAACACACTTTGTGGTTCATCTTCCCCCTTGCCTACAGTGTGGACTGCCAAGGACTGGAAGACGCTGAAGTGTCTGCGTGGCCTTTGCCTTCATCTAAAGGAGAAGCAAGGTTGAACAGACTCAATTTGGGGTCTTCGTTCTATAAAATTAACAACCAGGTTCTTGTGCAGGCAGAGAGGAGCCTGTGTATTGTGGAGCCACTGCTGCCACCTGAGAGCGCAGGTGAGGAGTGTACTCCACAAAATGTCTTAGAATGGCACCCTCTTCTAAATGCTGAAGAGGTGGGTTGTGTGGCTGATTGTCAAGGCTTTTCTCACATGGATGAAATCCTGAGACACATTAGAGATGACTTGCTGTCTTGCTCCATAAATCAGATCTTTCCTAGGTCTGGCAGAGCTGTTGAACATCTATGTTCTTCTACCTGGAAAAAGCATGGAGAGCCAAGTTCTGCACTTATACAAGGGCTGTAAATTCAATGTAACTTCACTGACCTCAGCTGTTTTGCTTAAATTGATTGAGATTAGAACACAACATAGAGTCAGATACATTGCATCAGCCACACCTATCCTATCGCATGTTCCTCTAACATTTGTTGGCTGCTTAACGTGAGGGATGCTTTGGATCTGACCAAAGGTGAGTCAACAAACCTGCAGCGATAACCACTCTGTTTCCCTCTGACCTTCACTGAATGGTCTACTCAGCCTTCACTTCTTAACTTAATGCTGACAGTGGAGACCATCCTGCAGGCAGAAGCCAACCAGAAAGAACAGCGCTGTAGCTCCCAGTTATTATTTTTTGCTCATTGTCAGATAACTGCCATCAAGTATTTGCTCTTTCTTGTCCTTTGAATGAATTTGTAAGGGAAATAGCACAGGGGTTTTGTCTCCAGACACTAGCATGGTTTTTAATTTGCACTCAGCCCATAGGAACAGCAGGGTAATAGATGTGGTTACTGATTATCCCCATCCCATAAGCCTGAAAGGATCCTCTAAACCCACTGCTGGAGGGATGACGAGGGAGCCAAGGCCTAGCGTGGCAGTAGGTGGCGCTGAAGACCTTGGAGCCTGCCAAGGAACCTTGGTCAACCCACACCCGCCTTGTAGGGCTTCCCAAAGACCTTCTCCCCCTCTGTTCCCCTCCTACACTGAAACCACCGCAGAGGAACACAGGGACACTTCGTCACTGGAACCTAGGCCACCCAGGGGTCGGTGCAGAGCCGGGGCTGACTTACACTACATTCAGAGATACTCTTATCAGAAGTAGGATCAACTACAGGTGATGGTTAGAGGGTCTAACTGGGGGTGTGAAAATGGCAGCAAGCCATGGACCACAGAAAAGCCCTGTCACTGGCAGCAGCCACCTGTAATGCCTTCTCAACAGACTTTGCTACCCGTCTATTTGGAGGGTTCAGCATGGTCACAAAGCAGCTGATGGCCTTCTTTCCCTGATCTCAGTAATCTCTTGAGATGCAATTACATTTATAGCTTCAGAAGTGTGTCTCCAATTATAGAAGTGCTGCAAATGAGCTCCAAGCCACTGTCTGCCAGTGTTACACATTACGCTGGGAATTTGTGACAGCCTATGCCATGGGATTTCACGTCAGAAGCCATCATACCTCCACTTGTCTGATAGAACATGCCATATCTGAAGGGGAACCTTGGCACATCTGATTGGAAAAACTGCACTGACCTCCCAGGCTTCCCTTCCTGTTCTTTTGACAGTTTCAGGAAAAAAGTAGAGAAAGGTACTCCTTTGGCCTGCTGTGTAACAGGTGGTGTGCATGTGCTGTGGCTGGAGGAGCAACGTATCCTATGGTGATTTGGCTGTGGGACCACAAAGGCTTTTTAGCTGGAAAAACACAAATCTGTGTTTATTCCACTGGTGGGTAGGTACGCCTGTGGGAAAAAAAGCATGTTTACAGGTGCCCACAGCAATGAACAGTGGAAGGATGACTTCAGGTAGAGCATGTGTCGTACTGAACCCCTTTCTAATCTGACCAAGAAGAGTTGTGCCTTCTATTCATCTTAAAAACACAGAGAGCAGAGAAGATCTCCAGAGCTGCCTGACTCCAGCTCCCCCGTATCCAGTCAAGCCAGTCAAAAGCACATAGACATTTTGTCACCTGCGTCTAAACTGGGCATCACACCCCCTGCCCTCACTGGAAGCTGGGCATCATCCACCTCACTCTTGAAGTTAAACCGCAATGTGGGCGCTGAAGCATATTGCAGGTGCTGTGGAATGGCTGTTGTAAAGACAACAAAAGTAGATTGTCGCTGATAAAGGTAAAACACATCCTGTGAGTATAGGGACAGCCCGACTTGGGCCAGAACAAAAATCTCCATTGTGCCTTGAATGCTCCTCTGAGTTGCCAGTTCAAACCCATGAGTCTCACCAGAGAATCGCCCCATTTTAACCCCTTCTAGATAAAATCCCAGTTCCATAAAGTACTCAGAATAGCTGAGAAATCCCCTCCCTTTTACATCCTTGAAGACACTGGAAGAAACCTTCCCCTGGGGCCTGTTCCCAGACCTCTAGTGGCCCACCCACATCACAAGGTCATCACGACCATTTCAGTCAGGAAATTAAGCTTCTCCCTAAACACCCTTATCTAATCACCATGGTCAACATTTGGAACTCCCTTGCCCTAAAGACATTTCCCCTAATATCCGTAAAGCTGGGACAGATCAAAGGGCAGTTATCGCTGCTGTGTGTGCTCACCGTTAGGGAAAGCTTTCCTCCCAGGTGCCACACCTCCACATCTCACCTGCAGCCTAACCCAGTCTGCCAGTGGATGAAGCACTGTACTGGTCATGGGGTCAGCCAGAAGCTTTTCCTCTTTAGACATACAAGGACATTTAATTCTTCTGGTGGTAATGACATCAAGATGATCAGGACATCGATGCACGAATTGGATTCATATTGATTCAGCCAAATACAACCGGCATGTGATTTTTAATTAAATGGTTCCGCTGATGTTTACTCTGGCTGAGATAAGCAGAGCTGTGTGCTAAATTAATTCACCCACATTCCCATATAAGAACATACTGGTGTCAAGCACACCTATATATTGGCATGCTTGTAACTAGACAGATGGAGAAAATGTGTATGTGTGTATGCAGATTAAAATGGCATCATGTGCCACGTATTCACTTCCGCAAACATCAGGTTTATGCTTTATTAATGCCAAGGCATCCAGATTATCATTTCCAGTATCATCCCTGTGTATTCATAGGTAGGTGAATGTGGGTGGATAGATATACATATATGCTAAATGCATATGCATACACACATGAAAAGATATGCGAGCACATGAATATAAATAGACAAATGTGTTGTCCAGAAGAGTGTTTAGGTGGGAGTTCAGACAGCCAAAAAGAAATATCCTTGTGCATCTAGACATCAAATTGCTAGAAATCCTAGAGTATTGATAACAAATCTTCCAGGCAGGATCTCTTCCCTCCCCTGCCTTAGCAGACAGAAGTGTGCTCAGGTTTGCTGCAAATGAAGAAGGCACCTGATGGGTGGCGTGAATGTGTGTGCCCCTGTGACAGAGCAACAAATATTTGGATGCTGAGTGGTGATGAATAAATACGTGCCAGTGTTTATTCCACACCCCAGGGTGGGGCTGGCACTCAGACTGATCAAGGGAGGCTTTTTTGTGTTTGTTTTGTCAGTCCCTAGGTTTTTTCCCTTCTTCCCCAGCCCTCCTGTGGGGTTTGGTTTGGGAGGTAGGTCCTGTCGGACAAAGCTGCTCCATGTAACAAGAAAAGCTGCAGAGGTGGGCTGGGGACCGGCTGATCAGGGCGGTTTAATGAGAGGTGTGAGGAAAGGGGAAGCATCTCTCTAAATACAGAGTGAGTCAAACTCACCTCTGGGGAAGGGAGAAGAAAACCTGAAGCAGAGAAGAGGCGTTGGCGAGGCACCGTATGTGCTCTCAGTCACATCCTCTGCTGTTTACTCAAGCTGGAGGGATGTGAGCAGAAGTAAAACCTGATTTAGGTCACATATATCTTTCTCTTTGCTCAGTGCTGGAGTCAAAACATCCCTTGGGCAAGAGAAGGAGGAGACAAGGAGCCAGTGCCTTTTCTGGGAGATCAGATAGGACTTGATGCACAGTCCTGGACTAGCAACCACACATTTTCTCCCAGCTTCAGTGCTCCAAGCAGAGGGCGGTTTTTGCATCTCTCTAAACACTTTTTTTTTTTTTTTTTTTTTCCGGTGGACTTCATGACAGGCTAGTTTGGCTTATCTTTGACTTTATTTTCATAATAGAGCAGCTTTGCATAAGTAATGAACACTGTTCCCAGCATGTTCTGTAAAGCAAGTAGTAGCTGGCAAGGAGTTTGCTAGATTTATGCACCTGAACAAGGGGCATGGTTTGGTCCTTCATCTCCTCCCCTCTCACCCACACTGCCTTCCCAGTGCACAGCCTCTGGGCTCTGCATAAAACCTCCTGGATTGGTAATTCAGCATGGCAAAGGCCTATCTACAGCTCCACATCCATGCAAGGCCCAGTGCAATAACGGTTGCGTCTTGGTCAGCCTCTAGGTATTGCCCTCATGACTTAATTGGCCTATAATTTACTGACTCGAGGACTTGAGTTTCCAAAGGCACCTGTGTCCTTGCAGGTGCCAGCAGTCAAGGTGTCTGGCATCTCTGACATCCATCTGCTGAGCAAGGCCAGAAGGAGCCATGCCAGCATACATCTCATGCAGTGTAGATGTGGGGCACTTGTAGGGCCAAATCCAGGTATAGCAATCCTGTCCTCAGGCATCCAAGGCCAAAACAGCAGTTCTGTCAGACCAGAAATTCCAGTGAATTAACTGGAACAAACCTTGCCAGGAGATCATATGTAGAGATGGTTCATAAGATCGGTGTTGCTGGTTGCTTCTGTTGGGTCACAGCAGAGAAGAAGAAGGGGGCTTCAAGCCCTGTGACCAAGCAATGGGAGAACTATCCAACATCTGCCTCGTGGTAAATTAAACATGAGCTTTTCCTGAGCCGTGCAGCATGCAGTGATTACTGGAAATGGCTATCTGTGACACATGGCGATGTCCTCCCCCGTGCTTCCCCTGTGCTCACAGCCCTGGCTCTCTTTTTGAGCAGCTGTGCTGCTTCTCGCCTCCGAGGCAGTGCCAGGCAAAGATGCAAATCTCAGTCACTTCTTCCACTCACCACATGTGAGAGGACTGCATTTACCGGTGGAAACTAACTACCCACAGCTTTAAATACTGCTGTACTCAGAACCTCTGTCTGCCTCCAGTTTCTCCTTCAAGGGAGGAGCCAAACCCACATGCTTTCTACAGGCTTTATTGGACATGGATGGACAAAATGCACCTGAAACCAAACAGCCTTTTTGCCTAAGCTGGCTGCTGCTAACTTTCTCCAACCTGGTGGAGAGTTAGGCGATGCAACAATTAAAGCTTGCTCACCAGCTGCAAAAGAAGCCGCAAACTTTTGCTATCGGCAGCATCTGTTGGGCAAGTCACAGGTTGTAAATCAAAGCATCAGCACTAATAGATGTAACGCCAAGAAGCTTAAAAAAGGTAAATATCCAGTTCGGACACCAGTCACAGGTTCTCCCATGTTTTACGGCTCCACTGGTCCATCATCAACCCCATTAGACAACATCAGTTCTGCTGCAGTCCCCCAGCCCCAGCAGGTCCTAAACTGGAAGGCAATGATTGGAGTGAGGTGAGACCGCAAGGTGGATGTGCCCTGTGGGAACGCTGCTTGGTCAGGTTTGCTTGATGCCTGGTCTCAGGATTGCAGAAAATCCATAACTGGGACCACCGTGGAGGAAGAAGGGGAATGTTGACTCTGGAAGGCAGGGAGGATGTGTTTCAACCTTGGCTTTCTTTTAGGAGATGCCCTGGCTATGTTTGAAAGTAGAATGGACTTATCTAAACCTTGGGGTTTGTTGTCTTCCCCATACAGGTTCATCAGTCACTTGAGCTCCTGGAGATCTAGGTGGGTATGTGACTCTTGCCTGAGGCTACAACAGAAATTTATCCCTCCAGGGATCAGTGAAGTATGCCTGGGGATTGCAGAGGATGAGAAATGAGGCCATTTACCACTTCTTTTCCCAGACCTTTCCTGGACAAACACAGGGTCTGGGCTCCAACAGAGCTATACTGAATCCACTGAATCTGATGTGCCTGGATCCCTCTTACCTCCTGGCTCCCAAGATGTACAGATGAGCATACGAGTATACAGATGAGTTTAGCCAGGAGAGGAGGAGGCTCAGGGGAGAGAGACTTTCTCACCCTCTACAACTACCTGAAAGGACATTGTAGCAAGCTGGGGGTCGGTCTCTTCTCCCAAGTAACAAGCAACAGGACAAGAAGAAACAGCCTCAAGTGGCACCAGGGAAGGGTTAAACTGGATATTAAGAAAAATTTCTTCATGGAAAGCGTGGTCAAGCATTGGAACAGGCTGCCCAGGGAAGTGATGGAATCACCTTCCCCTCAGTGTTTAAAAAATATGTAGATGCGGTGCTTAGGGACATGGTTTAGTGATGGGCTTGGCAGTGCTGAGTTAATGGTTGGACTTGATCTCAAAGGTCTTTTCCAACCTAAATGATTCTATGATTCTATATGCCACTCCCAAACACAGTAATAGTAACAAAGACAACAATAACAATAGTAATAATAAAAACAATAATTTTAAAACTTTTCCATCCATCAAAAAAGACCTGCCTTGGGATGATTTACACACATACGGGCTCAGAGACCAGCACAACAGGCAACTTTCAGTGGTCCAGCAGCCCCAGCTGTGCCTTTTAGCTAGGGCTGCTGTTTGAGGATGGAGGTGGCCACAGAGGCAGTGACAGCTTTGCTGCCAAGGATGATGCCTTCCGATGGAGAGGTGCCCCGTGGAGCTGTGCAAACTGCCAGCTGGGGAGCAGTGCTGCTTGCCTGCCCTCGCAGCTAACTGGAGCTTGCACGCAGCTGAGGGTGAAAACATTTTCTGCCTCAGCCCCAAAGCCCTGTGAAACAGGTGGTTTTCCACAGCTCTCCTCTTCCACATGCAAGCAGTGGGGACGTGATCATTGAGAGGGAGTTTCACTCTGAGTGTTGGGACTTTCCCGGGGCTGTGCATGGCATGGCCATGGTGTGCATCACACTCATGTGGTGCCCTCTGCTCCTTCCCCAGCTGCTCCCAGTCTTGTGCAGTTCATCTATCATGGTGGGACATGAGCCTCCTGACAACAGGCTGCTGCCCTCAGGTGTGTTCACAGACCCCTTATGTGTAATCCACATAATCCTGTGGTCCACGGACTGCATCTGTAGCCAAGGTCCTGCTCAGTGTGCCTCAAATAAGGAGTTAATTTGAGCACCCACCCTCACTTATTTTAGGAGAGTCCCTTTGGACAGGAGAACCCCCCACCTGATGCACATACCTAAGCTGGGTAGTAAACACAGTGTGGCTGCATCCAGGAGCCAACCTTGAGCCATGTCGTCCCCTGCATCCATCAGCCACGGGTGCCGGTTAACCCAGTCCAGCGCTGCACCAGGCAATACACCAAAACACTGCTGCCGGTCACAGCCCCAGCTCCAGCCCTTGCCCTGACCCTGTTCATTTGCCAATATAAACATTGCCTGGCATGCTGCTGCAGAAAGCTTCAATTTTTGACAAACCAATGTTTTCAGCTAGAAAAAAGGTCACACATAAGAATCCTGCCCGGCTTTGCCTGTGTCCCCAGCCTTACTTAAATACAGCTAATTTCTCCCAGCAGCCACAGCCCCTACATGCTCAGATGAGCTCCTACAGACGGCATGGCTATAAATAATCCCAGCCAGCAAAAGAAACAACCTCCCTGACAGCTTTATTTTCTGCAGGCATGACCAATCCATAATGATTTAATTTGCTCTTTGTCCATATTTGCTTTGCTCCCTTGGTTAATTACTTGAGGGAGCTGGATTTGATGATCCTTATGGGTCCCTTCCAACTTGAGATACTCTGTGATTCTATGAAAGAAGATGCTACTGGATTTCCACCCTGGGGGAAAAAAAACCAATTCAATTGCAAAACATATATATATATATATATATGTTTTGCAATTGGATGCCTCGGTGTTGTGCTTTGTCTCATCTGCCACAAGAAGAGGCGATGATAACCCGGAGAGACTTGGTTGCAGCTAATGGGATCCATTGAAAACATACCCGCTTCAATAGAGGGGGCAAGGACTGATTCTTCAATAGCTATTAGTCCTGTTTCCTTCAGTGGATTTATTCCCAAGCCCTTGCAGCAAATGTTTACTCATCCGGAGGTATCTTGACCCCTGGTGCAGTTTGGAGGTTTCTTTACCGAAGGGTGCGATTTGATTGTGAGTTAGCGTGGATCTCCCACGCAGCCTGGCTTTGAATATCCTCCTACGAAACTGGACACAGACCACTGCCAGCAACGGGTCCCACAGCTGTTTATCTGAAATGACCTCTTCAAAATAGCAGAGGGATGTGGCAGCTGCTTAATACTTCATCTGACCTTTGCACAGGGGCAAATCAGCCCCTTTTGAAGCAGGTGACCAATTTGCCTGTGCTCATTGGCACTTTAAATACCAACTTCCTGGACAGTATGTATTTATTATTTATTGCTTGTATTTCTTTTTGCACCAATGATTTAGTTTTAGGTAGTTCTGCGAGGAGCAGGGAGTTGAACTCAATGTTCCTCATGGGTCCCTTCAAACTTTGATATTTTATGATTCTATAATTCCATGACTTTGATCCATAACCTGCAAGAGATGCACAGACATGGGAACTGTTATCCCATAGACAGTGGATGGGCTGGACATAATGATTGTATGGGGTCCTACCTGCTTTTGGCAAACATCACAGTTTGCAAAAACCCTGGCTGTGCCCAAGACAGGCCATGAAGCCAAATTGTCTCTCCCAAACCAGCACAAAAAAACCCACCAGTGCAACCAGAAAGGGAAATATTGTGCAATGCATTGTGCTGCCATTGGGAAATACCAGAGGGTTTCAGCTTCCCAGGTTGCATTTGTGGAGAGAAGAAAAAAAAAAAGCCTCCAAAAGAAGCTGCAAAACTCACATTACAGGCTCAGAGGCACTGCCAGGCTGTTGCAATGGCAGCCCATCAGCCAAAGCCTGGCTGCCCAACACGTGCATGGCCTCACCCCGTGGCAGGCGTACGATTGTCTGGCTTAGCTGAACCCTCACAGCACTGTTGAGTCAGCCTCTCTGCAGGCAAATCAGCTTCACAGCCATGGCAAAAAGCCTTCCCGGGCTGGCTGACATCCTCACAGACCTTTATGAGCATCAGACCCATCCCTCCTGGCCCTGGCAGCAGCTGTGCAAGCACACAGACAGCAGCAGCTTTGCTAGGAGCAGCTTCAGGAGGAAGCCACAGACACGCTCAGATCAGCTTAGCAGATAGGAAGGTAATTAATAGCTGCATTAAAACCGAACAGACAGGTGGGCTTTTTGTTTAAGCCTTCCCCTCCTAACCCTTCTCCTTGTCTGGGGCATTGCTGGCTGCTCAGCTCATGTAGCTTCCAAGAGCATTTCAAGGGATGATAGTGAGATGCCAGAGACACCACACTGAGTCCTACCTGCATTCCTGAGGCCATAGCTCCTCTCTATTGGGTCTCCCAGGAGGTGCCTGGAGGTGACCTGTTGGATGGATGAGGTGGGTGTCTGGCCCTGTGCAAGATAAGGGCAAAGAAAACCCAATTTCATCTTTCATGACTGATGAAGGGCTACCCCTCACTCTTTCACCAGTTGTGCTTCTTCCCCAGCATTACCTCAAGTTAACCCAGTGCAGTGTCTTCCGACATCGGAAAAGGCCAAAAAAGCCAAAAAAGGCCAACACTTCATCTAAAACGTCTTCAACAAAACAAGGAAAATGATATGTCAGTTCATGGAGTCAAAAGAAGCTTTGGAAATTTTGAAAAATACCGGTTTCCATCCCATTTGGACAGGAAGATATTTTTATTTTTATTTACATTTAGAAGAGAAGATTTCTGGTGAACCAAAGCCTTGGTTGTCAGCCAGCTTCAACCATGAGTCTTGCAAACCCTTTATTACGATTCTTCTGACTTAATTAACTTTCTTCCCAGCCCCATCTTTCCCTAGTTTGCTCACTCTTGCATGTGATTTTATGTAAGGGATGCAGACAGACTTCTTTCACCTCTGCAACAGAGCTGGTGATGGGCAAAATTGTGTCAGGAAAAGGGGTCTGGAATTAGTCTCCGTGCAATGGCCATGCTCAGGGATACCACAAACCTGCATGCTGGTTTAGCAGGTCTGGAAAGACATGCCAGTCATTATTACAAATTAATTATGGTGACTATCAGTGTTATATTACTTTATTATGCATTGCTTATACAGCACCCAGGTCCTGCTGGGTAGTCTATAGCCAAATAAGAAAATAATTTCCCTGTCCCAAGCAGCTTCAAGAAGGGGGGCTCATCCCACTAAAGGGGCCTGTGATGGTGCAAAAATGTTGCTGAGAACATGCCCAAGTGGATGATATCCTCTTAGGAAAAAAGTGAAGAAAATATAAAGAAGATAAATCAAAGTGGTGGCTGGAAAGGCATTGGGATTTTGTGGCAATGACTCTGACACTGTAGATGGGTACATCTCAGGTAGAAAGGGCAACCTCTTCCTCCAAGAAAATGACCTGGGGATGACTCCCAGGTCTTTTCTCTCATCTTTCTCCAGTAGGTTAAAGTCACCAACACGGGCCCCAAAAAACTGACATCTAACCCTTGTACCCATACAGCAGAAACTGTGCACGAGTAGCTGCTGGTGGTGGCTGAGCAATTATAGAGCAGGCTAATGAGCAGGTTGTCTGTACTTCGTCAAAGGATAAAAGGTGGCCTTGAGATTCTGCACCAGGAGGAGAGGCTTGGGAGATGCCTGCACATTGCATAGGAACTACAGAGGAAGGAGCAAATGCACTGGAAATGCCTAGCAAATGCTGAAGGATGGGGCAATTAGGAAGAGTAAGGTGGATGCATGGCAGGAGAACACATCTGTCGCTTGCCACAGATTAATCAAGGCTGGGCAGAAAGAAGAGTGAGTGAGTCAGAGCACCTGGTTGGTAGGGTGGCATCACCCCTCTGAGCAGGTGACATTAATACTGTCTGGAAAGTAAAAGAGCAGCCCCGGAATGGTCAGAGTAAGTCACAGTCCTTGCAGCATCACCAGGAAGGAAATCAGCCATTAACACTCGTACCATCACCCTGAAATCTAGGTCGCTGGTGTGATTTGCCCATACAGACACCCCTGAGGACAGCGTGCTTGTGGCACTGGATGGATGGGGCAACCAGGTACACGTATGGGAGCTACAGCTCCCTTCTTCGCCTGGCTTACTGCTGCCACGGTGCCCTGGAGTAATGAGTGGGTAGAGCTGGACCAAGGAGCAGAGAAATGCATGGTGACATTCGCTTCTTCATGCTGCCATATGGTGGGACTCCTGCTCCCAAGGTAGGACATCAGTATTTTTAGGTACCCCCCACCTCCCCTAAACCAACACATCCCCCGCTAGCCAGAAAGCCACTTCATCTCCTCATCAGGAAAAGGCATCTCTGCCCACAGGTTGGCATCCAGCTTTGGTGGAGGCATCCAACGCAAGCTAATGCAGGCTCTCCAGTCTGGTTTGGATGACATTTATCAAAATGCTGGGTTTTCTTTTTGCTGATGCTGAGTCAGTTGTTTTGGTACATAAAGGCAGCGAAAGGCAAGATCCAGCTCTGGAAATACCTCCTCATAATGACCAAAATCACAGCTTAATTGTGGGGTTTCAGCTGCAGCTAGAAATATCTGGATTTGGGGCTGTGCTCATTCTCAAGCTGCCTTCCACCATGGTAATTATTCGTTAGGTCTTAATTACTGTTTCTCTTTGTAGCTTCAATTCAGCCGTGCTTTTTGGTCACAACCCCTGCTGCCATCCACTTTTCTAACTTCTGCACCAGGCCACCAGTTGGTACAAATTTTTGCCAACATTGATTTCCACACAAAGAGCACTGGGATACTTCTTGTGGCAGTAAAGACAGGATAGTGTTGGCTAGGTGTCTGACTAGGAGCGGATGCAATATAAGGCTCTGTACCTTGTACTAGAGGGAGAAGCAATTCACAAAGCCTGTGTGATCCTGAACGCTGTCTCATCACCACCCCTTCAGACCATGCTAGCTTTGAGTCTCCTTAGATCAGCAAGAAACTCTCCACTCACTTTGCCAGCCAGTTGGGTGGACAGATGCACCAGTTGAGTTTTGTCTGGCTGATTGTGAAGCTCACCAGACTCAGCAACCTTGTCATGGTCTTATCAGGTTGCAAATTAGATTCCCCTTAGGCTCATGGGAGATAACATTCAAGACCTCTCCAGGCATTTAGCCCCTCATCAGTTGGACTGGAGCTGTCAGGTCTTCAAGGGATGGTGATGGCTTATGGAGAAAGAGAAGATGAGGAGATCTGAGGCCTGGCAACACTCAGTATACCACTGACCAATTTCTCTGTATTCTTGCTCTGTGGACTGTCTCATGTTGACACATGTCAGCTGGTGCATCAGGCCACAAGGAAAGCAGGGAGCAAACCTTACAGTGAAGGTTTCCCAGGACGCAGAGTCCAGCCTGGCCCCAGCAACAGCAAGGACTGGTTCCTCTGTGGCCTCCTCAGATCAGGCATAGGTCCTGGGGGTGGACCATGGAGCAGGACAGAGGAGCGGCAGGATGCAGCAGGGCACTCTTGGGGTGAGGACATGAAGCCAACTTTATGGATGTAGGTACCGTACATGCGTTTCAGGCATATGTCAACCATTTCGATATTGACTCTTACCACTATTCCCCTGTAGAGGAACAAAGCTGGGTTAATTAGCATTGATAATTTACAGCTGTGGGCTGGCTTCAGGGGCGGTGGGTTGGCCGGTGTAGATAAGCTGCAGCTGTGGGTGGTTAAATGAAGTGGCTGGGCAGCCAGTGAAGAGAGAGCAGGCGAGGAAGAGAAGGTGAGAGAGGAAGAAGCAAGAGGAGAAAGAACACATGCCCTAGGTGAAGTGAGATGAGGAGAAGGCAGTGGAGGGACTGTATGAAGAGTATGCTGGTATGAGGTGGTGAAAGACCTTGTTGCAGCTTGGTAGTTTGGAGACTGCTGTGACATTCCTCTGTCCACGTGATGTAGTTTCTTCTAGCGTTACTGACAACTAGATTCAGTTTCAATTCACTTTTTTCTGAGCAGTTCCTTTCCCGAAGCACTCTCAGCAGAAGCCAGCTGACCAAACCTCTAAGGTCTCCCCTGATTTCTGCCTTGGCTGTGGCAAGCAGCAGCTCTGCAAACAGAGGCCAGATCATCCATGGCAAACAGGTCATACCCCAAGGGGAAAGAGATCAGAAAGGAAAAGCAGGTGGCTGGGGGAATGGCACAATCTGATTTCTCAAGTGATACCCGTTGTCTGGACAAAAACCCAGAACACCAACTCCCTCTGTGTATTTATCCAGGAAGTTGCAAGGGACTGTCACAAGTTATATGTCACTGTGCAGCTATTTCTAAGCAGCAGCTCAAAGGCAGAAGCATGTCCAGATGATTCTGATGGCTGCTCCTCACTGCTGCTGGATGCTCTGCAGCATTCAGGAGGGTAACAGATGGGCTGCAGATGGAGGTGTCTCCAGCAGGACCAACTCACAGGGCTTAGGAGCATCTGAGCAGGTTCAGCTGCAGGCTGGATGGCTGTGGCTACTGTTGTCCCGGCTACTGTTGTCCCCTCTCTATCCTTCTGGATGAGTCCTCTTTTACCTGACCTTTTAAATTCAGAAAGGTTTTCAGAAAACACTCTGAGTCTGTGTAGTTTTTAGAAAGAGCAGAACTTGTAGGTCTGCCTATCTACTGCTGATGTTGCCTGGTGAAAAGCCAAGGCATGCATGGCCGGGGGTGGAAGAGGCTCCCAGTGCCGCAGTGGACAGGTGGAAGGAAGGGGAGCCAGCAGCTAGCAGTGACTCCCGTGAAGGCAGGTGAGCTGAAGGATGGGACCAGTGTGGGACCCTTGCCCACCTGACTGGGGAGGCCACCAGAGATGTGCAGTACCAGGACATGAGAACCTCTCAATGGGTAAAGGCCAGGTGGGAGGAGAATGGCTTAGGTTCTGCAGCAGGAGCCACAACAGAAAGGTTTTACTTGGGGCATGAAATTGCTGGGAGAGAGTATTCACCACCCTAGCCCCACACTGAGCCTGACTGCTCATGGGAACGGGCTGTTTTACCCCAGGGAGGGGGCAGCTTGGGGAGAGGAGCCTGGCATTGCCCCATCACACCCCTCGGTCTCAGAGAGGAGAGAGGGTACAGGTGGACACTCAAGCAAGGGAAATGCAAGGGTCAGATATCCACATCCACGGAGCCTTCCCTTGGCCATGGCCATGAATGAAGCCCGGGCTCTGAGCCCACCCTGGGGATGGGGAAGGGACCCTAACACTAAGCAGGGTTAAGGCACGGAGCAGCGAGACTGTGATTTACACAAGTCTGTGCACAGCTGCAAAATAAATTTTTCATATTTCAGTAGAAATACATGTCCTGCCCAGGATGTGTTTGCTGGAGCAAAAGTGCACAAATGCATTTAGGTACCTGGAGCTGTTGTAAATAATTCCCATTAGAGCCACAAGCAGCAAGTTGTTTCCCCTTGCAAAGCAACCCCCCAAAATATCCATTTCTTTTTATTTTTTCTTGCAGGTAGATGAAAAAAAAAAAAAGAACAAACCCCCTCCAATCCCATGACGTGATGACAGTCACTCCCCAGCCAGAGGCAGGTGAGCGGGGTGCCAGCTGTGCTTTATCCAACATGCTGTATTGTAAAGGTTTGCCCGTGGTTTATTTAATCCCTTGCACGTATCAGACACATTCCTGAGCCATCAATCAGAGCTGAGTCAGCCAGCGTGACTAGTCTGCCCTTTTTATTTTTTTTAGCAATCACAAGTTCGCTAGCCTTGTGTGCCAGCAGTGAGCTGGGTTTTGTTGTGTGGGTTGTTTTTTTTTTTTTTAATGAAAATGGGACTTGACTGGGAGACGGGAAATGTTCCCACTGTCATGTATAACCTTTAAAGCCGCCTTGCCTCGAGGAATCTCTCCTCTCTGTGATGCCACAAAATGCATCACATGGAAGACAAATAAAGGATGCTGTCTGGGATGGCATTGGCCCATGAACCCCCTCCCACGCACGGCTCTATCGCACAGATATCCTGACACAAACCTATCGTGCCCCCTGCACGCAGAAAAAGGAGAAAAGGCTCTTCAGAGGGGGTGTTTTCTTGCAGAGCAGCCTTGGAAGTGCTGCCTACAGCCACGCTCCAGGAGGCAAAACTTTCCTCCTGTGCTCCCCCCACAAGAACAAGATTATCACAGCTTCAGAACAGCCCCTGCCCACCCAGGGAAGGCAGGGGAGCAGCGCCGCTGTTGTGGCTACATGCAATCTCAGCCCACCACAGCTCACGGTGTTATCAAAGCCCCTGCATCCTTGTGGGACTCTCTGCAAGGTGGGGTGCAAGGCTACACTCCCTGCCCTAAAATAAAGCAGGGAGTTTTGTCTCTGCTTGGGTCAAGGAGACAGCCAGGTTGATGGAGATTAAACAAATAAAAAATTCTTGTGGTTTCTGGATTACCCAGAGAGCACAGGTCCTCCCTGCCCCCAGGATGCTTGCAGGGATGAGCATCGTCATAAAGTCTTGTACATCTGTGTATACACCTAGAAAAAAGTTCTTGCAGATGCCTTAAGCTTTAAATCTGAGAGCCCTCTCCCTGGTGAGAGGCCCTCTTGCACAGAGCAGAAGGGAGGAAGCAGATGGCTCCTATGCATCCCAGCAAGCCCCAGCCCAAAGCAAGGCTCAACCTGCACTGAAAACCCAGGGAAGATCAGAGCAAGGGTTGCACATCAGCCAGCAGCAACTAACCACAGAGCTGAGCTTGAACACATGGCAGTCCACACCTTTTTTTTTTCTCTCCCCTCCTGTTTGCTCCTAACAAGCTTTCAGAAGCACAACTGCTCAAGAGGGACGAGCCTCCAACCACATGGGGACCATCCACCCAAGATGTGTTCTGGAGCACCATCTTCAAATTGCACTTTTCCCTGCCTCTGCTCCCTCTTTTGCTCTGGAGCTGGGGGGGGAAGAAACAACAGGAAAACAACCAAACTAACTTTGCAGAGAATTTTCATCTTTGCTCGCAGGTGGCATCTGCTCTTTTCCTGCCTTCACGGCAAAGACAGCTGTGATCTCAGAGGACAGCTCTTGCCCAGCCCTTGAAATTCATGAGGACCATTTTAGACAGGTATTTGGTCTGAAGAACCATACTAGTTTTGAATAAATGCCTAGACCTGCCTAACATGCAGCCTATGTGAAGATCTAGGCAGGACATACTCCAGCACATCACCTTCATACTGAGCAGTGATGGAGTAGGTAGAACCTGCGGGGTATTTGCTTGCCCTTAAGGTGTTGACACCTGGTTGCAGGAGTGATGCCCTCAGTTCCACAGAGGAGCTCTTCACTCACCCTAACAGAAACTTAAACATTGCTGTAGTGTGGTCAGAAAAAAAGGGTTCAAGCCACAGGATCCAAATGGCTTCCCTTGGAGATGATACTCAGCAAATCCGCTATGGGGCCAGGAGGGATTTGAGGTACAGGAACATGTGTAAGGCAGGACTATGTGGCCACCAAGCTGCACATGAGATGGGCCTGAGTAATTCCCAACACAAGGAACAACCAGGCTACATCTGTATTTTAACAAGATTTTTTTTATTGGTCCAGCAACTGCAAAATATACAAATTTCTGAAAGGCATACCCTGTTTTCAAGCTGGCACAGCTTTGTATCAGGCAATTATTCCAGACTTATATACAGAACAGTTAACATACCACAATTAAAAAAAAATCCCAAGTAACTACCCTTCTCCAAGCTTTGCAGTATACATTAAATAAATAAAGAGCGCTTTGCTATCAAAAAAAAAATATTCAAGTATCACAAAGGAAAACAAAACAAGCAGGGGGAAGAACCCATCAGTGTAGTTTGGCAAGTCCCCCCCTCCCCACCTGCCTTGGCTGGAGCATCACTGCCCAGTCCTTGGCTCTGTTAACCAAAACAGAGGGGCATCATGATCGCACAGGGTTGACACCATCCCATTTACTGCCAACCCCTCCAGCACAAGAGGACCTCTTTGCTGCTCAAAGACCAATTTTCCCCTTGCTGGAAAAAATGCCAAGTTCAAATATCATCTTTTTGTAGATCTTCAAGACTTCTATTATTCCCAAAGGAAGAACATTTGGGGTCATGAAGGTTTTTTGCTGTTTGATTTTTTTTTTAATATATATATTTTTTATATATATATATACACACACACAAATACACCCCAAAACATCTGCAGAATTACATGTGTACAGGATTGATTACGGGGCAGCCAAATGTCATGTTTGCATTTGCCGGCTTATCTTACCCTAGCAGGAGGAGAAAGATAAAACTCCCCAGGAAGGAGGCTGAAAAGACAAGTGACTTGCCTTCCCAAAACATCCGTTTTTCTCCAGGTCAGATAAACCAAAAAAGCAGATGTCGACTGCGTACATAGGGAGAAGCCTGCTTTTAACGCAGTTATTAAAAAAAAAAAGGGGTGGGAGGGAAATTTCTTTGTTTCATCTGTACAGGACTATAATACACATATGCACAAGCTCACACAGGCAGGGTACTGCCAAGGCCGCCTGCCCCAGCTGGGCATGGACACCCCCCCTCCCCGTTGTCGGTGCCGCTCCGAGCACATGCTTTGTCTGCATGAGGCTGAAGCGCTAGGCACTGTGGTTCACCTTTTCCCCAAAGGAAAAAAACAGAGCAAACCCCCCCAAAAAAACATACATGCACAAACATACACAGAAATTTTAAAAATCATGACTTCTCCCCAAAGCTGTCTACTCCCATCTGCAGGGATGTTGTTTCCTACCCAGTGGGCTGGGGAAACCCATGGGAAGATGAAGCCAGGGAGCTGCCCATCTCCAAACACCCAGTCCAGTGCTGCAAGAGGGCTTGGCTGCCTGCACCTTCTGCCTCCAGCTTAGTGATGCAGCCAAAAAGCACAAGGTGAGGATGGAGAAGAAGCACATACAAGTGGGAGGGAAAAAAACCCAAACACCAACACCCAACCCAGAACCCTAAAAACAGACAAAAAAAACGCCAAAAAAAATTTCAAAATCCAGACTTATGTACAAAGCAATAGTGGTTAATTGCCATTTTTAGCTCTGTCTCGCAGCCTGGGACAGGCTGCCAAGAAAGAATCTCTCGTATCAAACCACTGGGAGTTGGCTGATGGAGTCTATGTCAGGACCTTGCCCTATTTTCCCCCCCATACACACAGACCTTGAACACCATAACTACTATGTGGTTTTTTAGTCCCAGCTTTCCAGCATGCAAAATAAAAAATTTAAAAAAAAAAAAAAGCTGCCTGTATTCAGGCTTCCCCTGTTAAGGGGCACAACTTGAAAAAATAAAACAGTTATGCTTCTGCCACAAATAAAGTGCAAAAACCAAGCGGTTTCTAGGTATACACACAGACACACACACGTGTGTGTGCATGTATATATATTAAATTAAAAAAAATAAAAAGAGAAAGAACACAGACAAAACTGTCCCTTCTTGTGCCTTTTTGCAGCCATACAGGGACTCCTGCATCCCAGCCAGACCTCTGGCCACCTCCACAAGACCTGTGTGTCTGCAAAACGCATCTAGCTCAGCCTGCCCACCTGCAACGCTGCAGGGATTCAACCCCCCCTTGCAAAATCTCTGCTTTCCTCCAGGGAAGAGGAAAGGGGAGATGAAGTACCGGCATATACCTCAACTGGTCCTCAGTCTCCCCAAAAATCAACACACACCTGAACTCAGACTATCCCTTCACGCTGAGATGAAAGCATCGCCCGAGCCACCCCCAGCGTGGCGACCTCTGTACTACAGGCAGCTCATGAGCAGTTCTAGAAGCAGATCTACATTCTCTGCAACCCCCTTTAAGGTGTATTGATTAAAAAAAAATTAAAAAAGGAAAGAAGGAAAAGAATGTTTTGGGGTCCTTTTTTGGTTAAACCCAGCAGTTCTTGCTGTGGAAGACTTGACACAACTGCCTTCCTGGTGCTCTCGAACCTGGGTGAGTCAGGCTTGCGTGTGCAACAGGCTGTAGTGTGAGTAAAGGACTGCAGCACAGCACATTAGGGGCTTTGTTGAAAAGTAATTAATAAAAATAAAAAAAAATATGCAAAACCCCTTCAGTCCCCCCTCCCCTTCCCCCTATTTCTCTGCTAACCCTGCACCATCCACATATATACACAACCCACCCGGATATGGATGGGTACCAATCATCTATAGAAAAGAAGATCAAAACTGCTTACAGAGAGGAAAATTAAACTCCTGTGCGCCAGAAGCACTTTACAGCTTGCTATGATCTAATAGGACGCTGGAGAGGAGAGCAAATGCCGCAGCTTAAAGATGTGGCGGTGACCCCAGGGAGCTCGGCTCCTCTCCTCTGCTCTCCCGCATCTCTTCCCCTTCAGCAGAGCAGTTTGCAGATGAACGGGTGTGGGTAGAAACAGCTGAGGGCCAACCTTGCCAACTGGTTTATAAGCAAGCTTCAGAAATGGCGATGGGATGGGAAGCTGGCGTCGCCACTGGTGTCGCTGGTGGCCTCACGACAGCGCCATCGGAGTCACGACGGCTTCTGCGAGTTGTTCATGTTCTGCAACAAGAAGGGAAGGATGGGGATTGGGGATCACGCTTGGGTTGGACCCCATTCTGGCAGTATCGTCCATGGGCACATCAACAAGAGGACAGGGGAGTAACAAAAAGCCACAGCACGGGTCACTATGAAAGCATCCACCACAGAGGAGAGGACACTGCCCACCCAAGGAGAGAGGGGGGAGGGATGCGCTGACTCTACCTACACACATCCCCTGGCTTTAACTACAGTGTGAGAATTTGACAGAGATATCCCTAAAAAACAAGGTAACCCTCCCACCCAACCCATTCTGTACTTCTGAAGCTGCAATTTGGTCCATGCAAGGCAAGGTGACAAGGGACCATGGTGTTCATCCAAGGAGCCCAATTAAACATCTTTCTCTTGCTTTCCTTGAGGGTGGGCAGTGTCTCCCCTGCCTGCCAAGGACGCGGTCACCATCTGTCCACCCTTGGCACTGCCAAAAGGAAGCTCCTGCTGGCCATGCCAAGGAGCTAGCACGGGGACCAGACACCACCAGTGGCACAACAGGAGCACCCGCTCCCCCAGTGATGCGCTGTGAGGTTTCACAGGCCCTAGAGCTGCTTCGGACACAGCCCTGGTGCAGGGTAGCAACAACTGACACCCACCAGCATGAGGCAAGGACCACAAAACCAGAGACAATCGGCTAAACACAAGCAGGACCAGCCCCAAGAGTGATGGCTGGAGGAGAAACCCAATGGGAGATGATCACCACAAGGACATTTCCCACTTCGCAAAACTACACAAAACAGGCTGGGGAAAAAAGGACTAGGAAACAACCAGGAAGGTTTCTCAAGGTTTGTTGTTCTTTCTTTTTTGCTTTTACTACCTAAACTGCCTCTCACAAGCACCAGGAATCCCAGCCAGGCTACGAGGCAGGGTGGGCTGAGCTGTCCTCTGTTATCTAAGGAGACAGGAGGAGGGTTAGGAAAAGCCACATGCACCACAGCCATTTACCTTGGAAATATTAGTAAAGAGAAAACTTTGAGAAAGTGACAAACAGGTCGTCTTTAAGCATGAAAAGTGAAGGGGAGAAGAAGGGAGGGGATCAGGTTGTTGTTAAAAAGTGCAGTTTGGATCACAAACCAAGCAAAAGGAAAAGAAATCATCACGCCAGGTAGTCCCACGACCCCAAACCAGCTCGACCCCACAGCCAAGAGAACTCTTGAGCTACACAGCCATGTCCCCAGCCTCTCCAGGTGTCCCCTAGTCCTCCTGGATGGGGGTCAAGATCCCAACAGTGAGAGCTGATGCAATGAAGTGCCCACTCCAACCAAGTCCCATGGTGCAAATTGGGGAGGAGGCACCTTCCACGTCCCCTGAACCCATACAGGTTGTGGTGGGACACAGTGAGGGACCAAATGCACGTAAGTACAAGACAACAGCCTCCAAGAGGTAACAACAGTGTGAATGCCACCAAGCCTTTGGTTGGGGGTGTCTTCATGGATCCCTCAAAAAACTAGTAGGTGGAAGCAGGCTCCCAGTAGCTGGGGATTTAAACTTGCTGCTGCCAGCCTACACCTGGGATGGGTAACCATCACTGCCTGCTCCAGCAGAGCTCCTGGTCTAGCAAAATGCAATGCAGCCATCTCCCAAACTCAACACTGAAGCATGTTTCCACTGCCCCAGCCAGCACTGGAGCACGCAGTGCTTTTTATTACAACACAGTTAAGAGAAAGGTGGATAAAGGGATGGACAGAGAAACAAAAACGCTTCCAAAGCAATCCAAGATGACCAGGCACTTCTATCAGTGGCTTTTGTGCCTGTGAGCAACCAGGGAGGGAGCACAGGCATGCAGGCCATGCTGAGCCACCCAGCCTCTGCACTTGCCCAGGACCAGAGGTGTGATGACCTTCCCCAGCCCATCCACAAGCAAAGCCAAGCGTGTCCTTCCTAACTTCCTTTTTTTTCAACAGGTTTACTCCAAAAAGGGGAAGAAACAGGAGGTTCTCCAGCTGTAACGTGCTAGCAGGGCTGAGTTCTGGCCTGGCCATGTTCTAGCCGATCCTTCCATCTTCAGCCCACGAAACGAACCTGGACCAGGATGCTCACAGGCTGGTCTAGAGGGCAAAAAGACCCCTGGGCACTACCCCCAGCCACAGCTCAGTCCCAAGATCTCCCTGGTCTCCAAGAAGACATTTGAGCACAGCTCAATGACTGCTGCTCTCAAATCAATGACGCAGCATGATTCAAGTCCAAAGGCTTCAAATTCATCCAGAAGCTGTCCTGTCCCTACTACACATGAATCTAATGGCACTAAGCCAAAATGTCAAAACCTTGATTATCCATAATTAGTGCACTAAATGTTCAAGGCATCTCGCTTTCTTAACAGAGGTAGAGGATGACAACACCCTTGCATCTACTCTGCCCAAGACATCTGGCCAACTGTTCCCAAAATCCAGGTTTGCAGAACTGCAGATGCCAGGGCCCAGGATCAGTCCAGCTCCAGAAAACACAATCCTGCTCCCATGCAGGCAACAAAACCCTGCTGAGGGCTGAGATTAGAACCTTCTCAGATGTCTCTCTGGTGCCACCACTCATAGACACAACTCTGAGCCCTCAGGAAGGACAGACCACCTGGGTCTATCACCTACAGTACGATGTGCTATTGCAGAGGAGAAAACTCTAGGAAAACCCAAGAGCATCTCCCATCCCGTGACTATCCAAGGAGAAGGCAGGGAACTGAGACATCATCAAAAGAAGGCAAGTGATCATTTGTTTAATTTCTCGAAGCCATCGGGACATTTACCCAAGCTAGGCTACTGAGGGGTTGGACAAAGCAGCATCCATTGTCTCCTCTTTTCCTTTTCTAAGCCGTAGGCAAATTGCACCCACCCACCCAGCCCCGAGAAATATTAACTCCAAGAAGTCCATGCCCCCGCTGGGTATCACAGCGACAACAAAACAACCAGTGGGATGGCAAAAGACATGGAAAGGGGGTGAAAATAAGACGCAAGAAGGTACTTACAGGCATGCCTTCCCTAGTAAAGGCTGCAGAGAGACAGAGAGAACGGAGAGAGCTGTCAGTAACACCGCGCGAGTCCAGGCAGAGGACACCGACGGCAGCGAGGGGCACCTAACAGCCAGAGCTTCCAAACCCAGCGCCGGCAAAGGGTTTGTTGCAAGACTCAACCAGCCCAAGCGGAGCCCCAAAAGCTGAATGACTGACCAGGGTGCCCCGCTCGGTGCTTGCTGGGGTGGGAAGGCTCATGCAAAGTGGTCACCAAGCAGAGTGGCTGGAGGAGCACAGCACCCTTCCTAACCTGCCCGGGATCTGGCCAAGAGGACACCAGACAACACAGACAACGCCAAGAAGAGCTGGGCAAGACAGCCAAGATGCAACAGGCAGCTGGTGGGAAGGGCAGCATGGCGAAGGGGCTCCTATATATATATGCTGTTCTCCAGTACCACCCCAGCTCCTTAATGAGCACAGGGAGAGGTTTTGCTCCTGGAGAAGTGTGCAGCAAGCAAGGTCTCTCTTTTTACATCCCTTCACTGGGGGGTGAAAGAGGAGAGGACACATAAGCATCATGGCAGCTATCCACAAGGCTTCACCCAGGGCTGCAGAAGGCAACTGGGTTCACCATGCCAAGAGGCTTCTACTCATTTTTGGTCCATTTTACCTATTGCTCCAAGAAGGAGACCCCTCCAGCCAAAGATGAGCCTTGGCAGCTCCTTCTTGAGGGAAGCACAAGAACATTTGCTTTACTACAATGCTCAGACCTACACCAGAGCCAAGCACATCCAGGGGGAAGGCATGAGCCCTTCAGTCCTGCCCACTCTAGAGATGCAGCTCCTCAGGAGGCTGACACCATGATGTCAGATGGTGAAGGCACTAAATTAATGCAGCCTAGAGCTTTGGAGGGCTTTACAGCACTCTCGAAACCCAAGAGACGATCAACAGTGACCCTTCAGCGGGTGCTCCCGAAACCAACCCAAGGCAGGGAGGGACAGCAGCCGTGGGAGAAAGATGCATCTCAGGGACAGCAGCACAGCTTGCAACAAGTGCAAGCCATTCCCCAGCTTCAGGAACTACAGGAGGACAACAAACAATAAAACAACAAGAACAACAACAACAAAAAAAAGAGTTCAACTAACTTGTCCCGGCAGCTGCGTGGGCACTTCCTGAGGAACACAGCCCGGCAGGGCGGAAGGAACAGCCACATGCTCCTCAAAGCTGTTGATGCGAGGTTTTTTGGTGGGCTCTGGGCTTGCTAGAGGGGTAACGCTATTACGTCTCATGAGCGGGTTAGGTCCCTTCTTTGCTTCCTAAATTAAAGTAAGACAAAGAAAAAAGTAAACAAAAAATAAAATAAAATATAAAAAAAAGGGAAGAAGGCGACAGTTATAAAGAAAAAAAAGCAGCAGGTTGTTTTCTTTTTTTTTTTAATTTTCTTAAAGCAGCCTCTGCTTTTCCCCACAATCACTGTCAATGTGCGAAGGATGCAATGAAAGGCTCTGGACACCAGAAAAAAAACCAACCACAAACCCTGATGCAAAATGTTCAGGAACGCAGCATGATTTCCCAAAGGAGAGGGAAAACAAAACAAAAACAAAAAATAAAAGGTCCTGCACTCGGAAACGAGACAGACTTTCTCCTCACCTGAGCCTCGGCTCACAAAAAAGTAAATATAGATTGCTGAAAAGCCTAGTGGTAATCAAAAGCCATACAACAGAGGGAGGCACCCATCGGTTTCCTCGAAGCCCGTCCCTCCGACCCAGGGAGAGGTGTGAGAGCAAGAAGAGGGACGACGAGCCAGCCCAGGCGGACACGGAAGATTTGGGAAGTGGGGGCAGAGCAGCCAGCAAGGGTCAGCACGGTGCCAAGCTCCAACTCAAGCGAGATGGGATGGAGGGGCAGCACCTGCACAGCCGAGCAGAGGGACCCAAGCACTTCACACGTGTCTGGCTCCATCATACCTGCAGCCCATGGCCCTCCTGCCATCCCCAGCAAGGGTGGTGGGTGGTGGAGGAGGGCACCAGTGGCCCCCCACGGCGAGGGGAAGGACCGGCTTCCCCCGCTACGGCCACAGGAAGGGAGAGGTGGCTCAGACACTGCTGCCTGCCAAGGTTGGGAAGCAAAGGAAAGGAGACGTGGGCCAAAAGGGGACGGCTCCGATCATCCAACAACCAGTTGGGCTCCATCACCGCTAAGCACAAGTTGGAAATGTCCCAGCAGCTGGGACATGGGCCCTGCCAGGGTCCCTGGGTCCACCTTGGGTGGCCACCCAGCCCTGACACAGAGCTGGCGTCCCCCGCTCTGGCCTCCGAGAGCCCAGTGGAGCATGTGGCAGATGGACCTGACCTTGCAGCAGTTCTTCTCCACACAAGGGGTCTCTTCCCCACAGCATCCCCAGCCCAGTGCCACCAACCCCAGCCCTACAGAACGGCACTCTGGTAACCCCACAGAGCAGTGGGCATGCCAGGGAAAAAAACACCAAAAAACCAAACACCACAAAGGCAGGAGATGTTGGGCAAGGCATCAAGCCTGGGCTCTGCCTGCCATCTGGGAGACCCAGGAGAAGCCACCTTCTCCATCTGTAGCTCCATACCCCACTCAGGTGAGTGGATGACTGCACAGGTAAAAGTCAAAGACCAGGGAAGAGCTTTCCCTGGGCCGGCTTTAATCAGGGCAAACACACTGGGAAGCAGGCATGTGCAACAGTCCTTTTCCCTCAACTGGCCACATCTTTGCAGCACGAGAACCCATCTGATGCTCCAGCCCTCCAGCAGCACTTTCAAAACATCCAGCTGAGCAACCTCCCCATGCCCACCCCAGCCATCCTCACTGCCAGCTGACCATGGGGGAAAGGAGGGGGACACCAAGGGACGGCTCCGAGGAAAAGCAACACTCACCTCTGGCCGTTCCCTGTGGGTGTTGACGGCTTCAATGTTCAGCGAGATGGACTCCACCCGGCAGCCTGCAGAAGGGAGCACAAGGAGACAGAGGTGCCATCAGCAAACCCCACGAGCACAGGATGCTATGAAGTGCTCCATTCCAGACCCCTGCTCTTCTCTCAGAGGCAGCTTGGATTCAGAAGGAGGTACAAACCAAACCCCTTGGCATGTTTAGTAGAAAGGCACCACTTACCATAGGCCACCGGGGTCAGCTTCAACACTGTGTGAAGGGGACACTTCAGGTAAGGCATTTCATCTGCAGAGGAAGCAGAGCAGGAGGGTTACCCCACCCCCTCTCCAAAAGCAGGCTGAAGCATCTTCATCAACAGCTAAGGCCATCCCACACTAGAGAGATGCATGCTCCAGGCCCTGCATGGACCTGAAGACATCTCTCATCTCCTCAGAGCTCCTTCTATCATCCCTCCTCTAGCAGGATCAATCCTCTCCCCAGGGACAGGGAGCTCACCCGCACTTTTGTCCAGGAAGTAGGCCAGGAGACAGCGCATGACGGCCTGGTGACAGATCACAAGGACATTCTCTTGTCTCTCCAGCTCCATGATGACCGGCTCCAAGCGCTGCACCAGGTCTTGGTAGGACTGAGACAGAAGGGAAGACATGGCATAGCATCAAGAAAACAAGCACCTCATAAGAAGCAATGGTCTTTGTATTGGTACGTTTGTTGATTTCATGCCTCTGACTAAACCAATATAATTACTGCTAACAAACAAGCAAAGTTTCAACAAATCCTCATCTTCAGGCTATTCTAGATCAATAGCTGCTTCTTCTTCTGGTCCGAAGAGAAAGAAGCCATTCACATCTCAGTTACAGCCCTGGAGAGTTTATTAAAGTAAACAACAACTGCACAGGGGCTTTAGGCATAGTGTCTCTATCATCTTGAAATTTGACTTTCTGGAGGAACCTGAAAAACTCCAGCGTTTTGAAGGACTTCATAAAGAACCGTGACAGGCAGCCAGAAGGATCCCCAGACACCCAGGCTCAAGTGTCAGACATCCCCGCCCCCCTTAAAACACCTCAGGAGGAGCCTCCCAAGATTTTTCCCAAACGTCTATGGGTGTAACTTAATTTGGGGATAAAAAGCCCAATTCACAACCTGAAGCATCATCCCTAGTGTCACACCCTGAAGGCAAATTGCTACGAATGGAGATATCAACACCAGCCCTCAGGGAATGATACTGAGAACAGGCATCGAAATTACTTCTTTGCAAATGAAAGAAAGGGCAATTGGGGCAGCACAGCACTTGGAGTGGATGTAAGGGGGGAGGTTGGACTAAGAAACCTCCGGGCCCCTCCTCCCTCCCTTTTGCTTTGAAGTCAATGGGACTGTTTGTTAAGCGACACATTTCTTCATGAGATCTTCACATACCACGATTTCACAAGAGCTCAGCACAAAAGGTAAACATGAGCCCTGACCTTTCCTGATTCTCGTTTCTTGGAACACTTGCTGCTTCCCTGCTCCAAGTGTAGAGGACAGAATGAAAACAAGAAACGTACAGGAAGAGTCACATCTCTGAAGGTCTCCTTGCAGACCTACCTCCCCAGAAGGATAGCGGTAGTAATATTTATCCTGATCACGTAAAGCAAATTCCTCTGGATACTGCTCCCTGATTTCTTCATATGTCATTTCTTCACACACACCCTGCCAGAACAGGACGTCCATGAGGTTACTGGACGTGCTCAAGTCAAAAAGCATCAGCACACCCAGCATGCAAAACCTTCTCCAAGGCAGTTGTCTATAACCCTCCAAGTGGCCAGCTACAGAGCAGTTCCAAGCAAGTATCATTTTAATCTGCTCACTCAAGCCAACATCTTGAAGCATCTGCATGACACAGAGCTAAGATCAGAAGCCAAGTTGTGGTTACTGCAGCAGAAGTGCCACCCTTTCCCACAGAAGGAAAATCTCCCCAGAAAAGGTGAGATTTAGGCAAAATTGAAAAGGCCAATGCTATCACCCTCTCTGCCAAGCAGCAACCAGCACAATACAGCTGTTCCTACTGCAATCAAAGAAACTTACAGCATCGATTTCATTGAGTGCCTTCCACTGCTCATAGGGCAGCTGGAGAGCTTCTGCCGTTTGGATAGTCCTCTTTAGTTGGCTGGTCCAGACTTTGAGGTCCTTCAGGTTCTGCTCTTCAACGAACTTGTTCAGTGCCAGTGCAAACTGTGGGACATAAAAAAATGGTTGATTCCTGATCCACAGCTTCCCAGCAGGCCTTCTTCCCTGCTTCCCAGTAAACGTTGCCTTCTCCAGGACCTCTTTTGCCTTCTATAGGCAGACACATCAGCCTTCTGCTCTGAGGTGAAGAGCAGCCACACATGCATTGATCCCCAGAAGCTATGAGGGGTATGAGAACAGAAAGAAAGCAGAGAAGAAAGCAACAACCTAATGGCATAGAGGAACAACATCAACATACAAAAAACAACACCACAACCTGGGCTCTCCTACAATGCTATGGGAGATCCCTAGCCAACCGTAACCACAGCTCTGCTCATTTGTCGTAGAGCTAAATTGTTGTGTCCTGTGGTCCTTGGTAACAGTCACACCTCAGATGACTCCATTTGGACTTCAAAACGGTCTGGCAAGCCAAAATAGCTATTCACCTTCTCTGAAGCAGTGCGCTTGACCTGGTCTTTGAAGAATCAATAACGAGCAGTCCAAAAGCACCCTCCGAGCTGGCTGTCCCCTTCCATAGGGTGGCAGCAGTCCTACATCCCACCCTGCCTGTGTGCAGGGTCTGAACCAACTCAATGAAGACACTCATACCCTTCTAGAGATTTCTTCAGCCCAACCTCTGTTAAACCCCAACGACACGCAAGCCAACATGCAACACTGATGGCTGGGAAAGACTTGTTTTGAGGCCATGCCAGAGCCCATACTTACCAGCTCTATGCATGGATCCTCTGAGCATCCCAGAGGTCATCAAATACACACTGAACCAAACGCATGGTATCTACTACAGCCACATCACTCCTAGAAGCCACAGAGGAATACTCCTCCCTCACCTTCTTGCCCCTGTTGGAGAGGCCTGAGTCACCTCCGAGCCGAGCCTTGAGGTTGGACTCGCTTTCGCCATGTCGACAAAGGTAAATGGTGCGGGGCTGGACATGGATGTTCATCAGGTAGTAAACAATCCTGCTCTGGATGTGATCCTGAACCCTGTTGACCAGGAACTGCTGGCCAACATCGATGACTTTGATGAGAGAAAGCTCCCTAGGGAAAGCACAGTGAAGATGAGGCGGGAGCCAGTGGGGAAAGCAGAAAGAAACAAACATCATCCTCGAAAAATGGCTTTGTGAGGTATCTCAGTCAACATAATCACCCAGCTAAAAGGATCTCCTTCAGGCTATTTTCAACAGGAAGCCAACAGGTAATGGCAATTCATAGAGAGCTAATTAACACCAGTGTAATCGCCGTTCCTCCTCACAGCAGTAAAGAGGATTAAAAACAGGACTAGCAGCGAACATGTTCCTCCCCAGGACAGGGCTCAGCAGGACCAGGATAATCCATGCAGGGCAGCAAAGGTCTTCCCAGGCCACACATTAGATGAAACCACAGGGCCTGCTCAACCTTGTGGTTTGAGCCTGTCCAAACAGCCCCTTCCTTTCACTGGGACAATGACAAAAGCACCTCAGAAACCCACAGACCCAAGGGCTTTCCCAAACCCTTTGTTTAGACTGCAGAACAAGGTTGAAATGGGGATATCCAAGCCCAGAAGAGCCTGGAAAGTTTTCGGTGCCCGAATCCCTGGCACAGGGCTGGGGAAGAACAGCATTTTCAAGGAAGCAGCCTGAATTCACAGCGAGGCTTGGCCAAACGTTATTCTAGTGTTGTTACATGTTTGAAGACAAAATGAAGTGCAGCTCCATACTTCATCACTCCTCTCCTGGGAGAAGAAAGGCATCCAAGCCAGTTCAGAGGTCAGTAATTCTCTTACCGGTCATAGTCATCAGGGTCAAGTGGCTGGTAGCTGGCTTGGTAACAGTTGATCCTCTTCATGAAGTCCTCCATGGCATCAGTTGAATTACAGTCCCGGTAATCAGGGCTGGACAATTTTACTTCCTGTGTCAGGGTAAAAACATACCACAAAGAAAGGTTAGGAAGCAATCCAAGCCAGACCGTGCTTATTTCAAATTTCCAAGTCCTACAAGATCCACTACCAGCTGAGCCACTTTCCAGGCATCACATATCACAGGACAGAAAAGAAGCAAACTGGACCCAAAACTAAGCAAAAGGTGAGAAGCCTTGCGTGACTGGTATAGATTCATATCATCAAGGGGAGATCCCATTCTCCAAAGAGCTGGGGTAACACCTCAGCACCCAACAGCGGGAAAACTGAGCTTTCTTATGGCTAAAGGAAAGCATCAGATTTAGACAATTCAAGCTGAGAATGGAAAGTGCATGCGCTTAGACAAGATGCTTATTCCAGGCCTCTTGAGTAAAGTTCCCGGGAGTTAGAGGTCAACCTGGCTGTCCACCATCCAAGACAGCAGGATGACAATATCCAGCCCGCGTTTGTGCATTATCTGCTACAAGCTATTGGGCTGAAAGATGCTGGAAGTGGGCAATGCAAATATCCAGAACTCTCATGGGCCAAGTTCTACCTGAACTACTCTAACATGCTATTTTTCCTGAAGATTTGGGTTTGAGCAGCAGCATTACACCTTAGGAACTTAACAAACAATCCCAAAGTCAACACATTAACACAACTGAGCAACATGCATGGCATTGCACTGGGCTCACAGCACATTTTCTGCACTAAGAGCACCATTCAGCTGCAGCACCCCATGGAGCAAAAACCAACGCTCAGCTAGTAGTTGATTTTCTCCCCCTTCCAGCATTAGTTTCCAAAGAAAGGGATTAAATCCTCCAAAAAATCCAGCTTCAGGGTCTTGCAAAGAAGGAAAAAAAAAAAGAAAAAAAAAAGATGGAGCAAACTGAATGTTTTCTTAGCATCATGGAAAAGGCTGTGTGCAACCTCCCAAAAAGACGGTTCACTGGCCCTGGGACACCAGCTCCCAGCAGGAGCAGAAGCCATGCTCTAGTTCCCATCCCAGCACCTTTTGTGGAGCCCATCCCAGGGGCAGAACAAAACCCTTCTCACAGACTTTGTATATCCTGAAACATTCCCAGACACCATGAAATGGCTTGTGAAATGTACAACTGGAGATAAGGCTGGAGCAGAGCCCAGCAGAGAAAGGACACTTTCATTCAGGTTAATCATGTCCAGGTAGACAATTATCATCTACCTGCCCTAGCCAAGCCTCATGGGCAAAGGAGGAGTTCTGCTGGTGGGAAAGCAAAGATCCAGCAGCTCCCAAAGGAGCCAGGAAGCAGTGATTTATGCTGCTCTCCCAGCCAAGACTTCAGCGAGTGGCAAGAAACCTCTAAGGTGGGCCACCATTCTTCTCAAAGCAGACCTCAACAGATTTTTGGGAAGCTGCATGTGGCTGAAGACACCAAGCCTGACTGCTCTCTGAGGGGATTTAAACACCTAACCACACCCATCACTTTCAAAAAGTGAGACTTGACAGGGTCACCGAAACATCCTGAATACATTTCTCTCCTTGGTATCAAGTTAGATGTAAACAGAAATGCAGAGAGCGTGGAAAGGAACTGGGGAAAGGCTACAATAGCTTTTAATTTTCATTACTTCCAGGTGGCCCTGGGAGACAAAAGCTCCTTTCTCATCCCAGGACAAATAGATCATACAAAGATAAAAACCTCCTAATCCTCAGCCAACTCTGGCAAGATGTTCAGATAAGAAACCAGCCAGGCACAGGTAGGAAATCCAACACAAGGGAAAACAAAAGTAAGACACTTCCATGCTTACCATAACGTTGCTGGCAACTACTGTGGGATCATTGCAGACAGATTCAATGAAGAACACCTGGAAAGCAAAGCAAAACTCAGCTGAAAGCCACTGACAAGGTCTGTAACATTCAACCAGCCCCTTGCCCAGCCCAATCTCCTCCCCACTTGACCAGAGAGCTCCCCCTCTGCCCCATTCCCATCCTTTCCCTCCCCAAGGCTGGGTACTGGGAGCAAGGCAAGAGCTTCACATTTTTTCATCAAACCCAGCAGCGGCTCCCTTACGCATCATGAGGCCAACACTTTAGGACTGCACAATACAGGCAGCAGCCCACTGGTACCAACCTTGAACCCATTTTCTTTGGCAAAGTTTAGGATCAACCCTCTCCTCTCCCGCGTGGTATTGGTGGCATCAAAAACCTTTAAAAGCAAAAATTTCAATTAGCACCAAGAGCGCCTGGTTGCCCACCAAGGCCTTCCTCAGAGAAGGAACTGCAGAAAGAACCGCACAGGGCACAGCGCCTTTGGGACCAGGACTGCTGCCAAACCCTGTGGAGCAGATCTCTGAGCTTACCGCGATCTGGCCAGCCTCCTCTGTCAGGTACAGCTTGACATCCCTCAGGGCAGCCAGGGCACATTGCCTGCAAAGAGGTGAGACATCCCTGGTCCTGATCTCCTCGGAGATGCTTGCAGCCAGTGCACAACCCTCCACAAAAGAAGGCAGGCTTTGCAACTCCTCATCATCGCTTTTCCTCCCTCACAGGGACATTTAGCAAAGACACCCTCTGTCTGCCAAAAACACAAGAGCCACGCATGCCGAGCAGCATAGCAATGGTGGATGAAGAAGCAAAGGCCAAACTTCATACCCTACATCACTGAGGCTGAAAGTGAATTTTGGGTACCACTGATGGAGGATGTGTCGGTGACCTTGAAGCTACGAAGCCCAGTCAGCTTCAGCTTTCAGCCCTTGGCACCCCAGTCAGGCCCTCCTTGGGCAGGCAGGGAATACTCAAGCTAGAGCCCAACTTTTCTGTTCATCACCCCCAAACATGCTCCCAGAGGCAGGCATTTGGGACTCAAGTGCGAGCACAGACACGGCGCCCACACTCACCTCCTGACTTTCATGGCCTCCTCATTGTCAGGGCGGAAGAAGTCATAGGAGCTGTAATGCTTCACCGCCTCCCGGCGATACTCCCCTACATTGAAAACTGTGTGGGAAAGGTAAAGATCGTCAAAACCAGGAGCGGGTGTCAGCACAGCTTGACTCAGCTGTGCAGTTTCCTGCAGATAACGATTTCTAGCAAAGGGCCAAGTGACATCCTTAGAGCAGAAGGCTCAGGGACATCCCTTGGTCTTCAAAGTGAAGGAGAACCTGGGCTGCAGCAGAAGAGATGGGAGGACATGGATATTTGGCCCATGCGATCCTGAAAAGATCCCCCACTACCTCCCACCTCCCAAGGCACTGAGCTCCTACAGGGACTCCCTTGGACCAGACCTCATGCTTCTCCCAGGCAGCCAGTGCAAGCCTCACCTTTTGTTGGGACACCAATCCAGTTGAGGTAGCGAGTCAGCTTCTTGGAGATGTAGGTCTTCCCTCGGGCTGGGAGGCCAACCATCACTATCACGGTGGGGGAATTGGCAAGCTGTGGCCCACAGGCTACGAGGAGGAGAAAGAACAACATGAGCAGTCATTAATCCTCCAGCTCATCTTGTATCAAGGCTCTCGCTCTCAACCCAGCCTTCCCCCAAGTCCTTCAGCAGCTAGAGGAAACCCAAAGCCTCTGCTCTGCACCATCTCTGCAGTATGTCCTGTGCATCCCTCTCCTAAGCCTGGACAACCAAAACCTTGAGCAGGTGAACCCACTGGCTTATTTTTGCACGGGATCTGCTGAATGACCATCTGTCAGAGCAGGGAACATGGTGGATGGCTCCATGGCTGCCCAACAGCGAGTCAACTGCCTCAGCTAAGCCACGGTGACGCAAATTCACCCTGGTGCCAGCCAAACAGCCACAGCAAGGAGAACATTCCTGATGGCTGCAAACTGGGCAAGGAATCAGCAGCTGATCCAACCTCCCTGCAGAACCTCTGTGCCTCAGTTTCCTCAAAAAAACCCAAACCGATGAAAAACCACAAACCAACCAAAAGAACCCCAAGGCAAACACAACCTCCCATTCCTGTGGTTTGGCCAATTCTGTTTTAAGCTGAAGTTTTGTTGCTGCCGCTGTTGTTGTAAAGATGGTCCATGTCAAACAGCTGGAAATAAATCCAGAGGCATCACTTAGTGATGACCTGGCAAGCGAAGAGAAACTCCTCTCCAGCTCACCCAAATGGCATAACAAAAATGCAGACAAATCAGCTGTCGGGCTGCCCAGGTGAATCACTTCTCCCCCCATAAATCCTTTAGAAAGTAAATTCCTGGTTCAGTTTGGAGGAAATTGCTGAGGTTTCAGGACTGGGAATGCAGTTTGAGATTTTTTTTTTTAGTCCTCTGCAGCCCAGTGCCACAGGATGCATCTGGACCACCTGGACCGCACGTGGCTCCATGGATCATGTAATGTGGCAGCATCCTCGCTCCCCTCCAGGGTTTGCCCTGCAGAATCACTTCTCACATGGTGCTGCGCACACCACAGGCCAAGGCAGAAAGCCAAGCACTTTAAATGCTGGAAAGGAAGATTTTAACAATGCCTAATGGAATTTGGATTAGCCAGTCGCCTTTCATGCCTTCCGCCACGAGCCCTCCCAGCATAGGCAGGCCAGGCAGAGACCCTCCGGGGGATTTCTCACCCAGCCTTCAATCGGCCCGGGTGAGCCCGGAGACCTCATGGGAAAGGAATGCAGGGAGTGAGTGGCGGGTGGCGGAGCCATAAAAACTCAGCTTAATTACGGTCTGGGTGGAGAGCTCTGCCTTGCCTGTCCCAGCTGCCTGCAGGTGGGACCAGGGCACAGAGGCAGAGCGATCCGGAGATGCGAGGTGTTCCCTGGGGATGGAGACAGGGTGGTAGGTCGGGATAGATTTTTTTCAGTGGCTATCTGGGAAGGGCAAACAAACAGAGGTGTCCAGAAAGCACACAAAGCGCATAGAACTTCGCTCTCCTTCTAAGAATAAAATAAATCCACAGCTAAAGAAACCAAAATTAAGGCCACAAGGAAGAGTTACAGCACCGGTACCCAGAAGAGCCACCCATCATCTGCTTGGCAGTCTCACCAAAGCAGAGATGAATAAACTACCTAAAAGAGATTTCCTTTTTTTTTTTTTTTTTTTTTTTTTTTTTTTTTTTTTTTTTTTTTTTTTAACTTCTCTAAATATTCCACATTCCTTAGGCTGGGGCTGCCCTCACACTCACTCCTTTTGTGCGACATGCCTCCCCTGTTCTGCCTTTCAAAAGCCCGGGCCATCTCCCATTGATTTCAGCTGCAAGCACCGATTCTGCGCTGGGGTACCAGGGGAGCTGTGCAACATACCCAGAGAAATATTTTTTTCCCTCTCTAACGGTCTCACATCCTCAACTAACCTATGGGTGCAAATCTTTTTTTGCACAAAATACCAACCACTTATTAGATAAAAGATAAAAAAAAAAGGAGGGGGGCAGGAATAATACCTCCTTTCTTTCCTACCTGCCAGGGGACAAAGGATCTCAAGAGTGAAGCCAAGAGGATTCGGGGCCATTAAAGTAAGAGCACTCTGAGAGGATGGGACAACGCTGGGTACTGTGCACATCCCTTCGGCTTCGGACAGCCAAGTCCGCCCCAGTGCTGGCACTGCACTGGCACACACACGCCACCTCCAAAGGGTGCTGCTGGAGTTAAACACCTGTATTTGAGGAATCTCCCCCCAGTTCGGTTTGCTGCCAAAGCAAAGATCCAGGTTCCTCTTAGACCATGAAAAAGCATCTTTTTACAGACCTGGGAAGCACCTCCCAAGACACCAGGGCATGGGGCGTGCAACTTTTTATCAGGAACCTGAGCCCAAACCCAGCTAAATCACAAAAGCCTCCAGGAAACCTTGCATCAGGGATGAAACAGAAACCAGTGTTTTGCTCCCAGTGCTTCACAAAGCCCTAATTCATCATTTCTCTTCACCACCTGCTGGAAAGCCATCAGGGATTTCAATGCATATTCATTACTCGTTATTGACATCTATCCAGGTAAGTCAAGGTCAGGGATGACTTTCAAAAGGCTCAATCAGGATATTTAGAAGCAGCTCGTCACTTGTGCCTTCTGTCTGCTACAAAGGCAGTGCTGATGCGCTCTCATGCTTCACCAGAGTGGGTTAAGGAAGACAAAAAAGGGGAAGGAAATGTGCTTCTATAAAAGGTTAGCTAAAATAGCCACCTTCCCACTTCAGGCATTTTTAGTCTCCTTGTAAGAAGTGTTCCCCCACACCTCCCACAAGCCCACGCCGTATGTTCTACGTTAAATTCCCCTTTTCCACCTTCTTCCCTCTGCAACTCCTCAACACCTTCAGGGATGCAGCAAGAACATGTTTCTGCGCTGCATACTGCGCGCACACACACGCATGTGGAACTGCTATCCCCCTACGGACGTGTGAGCTGGGGCTTTTTTGCATGCACATCACAGACGTATTTTCACATGCCCTCATCTGCCGAGCCGGAGTGATGGGAAGAGGAAGGCAGTGGCAGCCCCCTTCCTCCTTGAGCATCCCCCAGCTGAGCCCCCTCCCCTCGCCTGGCTCTGCCCATCCAGCTGCCTGCGACGACTTGACTTTCCCAGCCCCTACGTGAGAGACGTGCAGCTTGACAGCAATTTAATGGATCGCCATCAAAAGGCCAGATGAAGGCATCACTTCGCATCCATTCGAGCCTTCCACTGACAAGGAAGTGAACAATCGGACTAATTATTTCACTCGCAGGCAGCGGCCAAGGCAGGAGCTTTCTGAGGATGCTCCCACTCCCTCCCTCCCATTGGCTTCACATTTCTGGTATACCTCCTCTCCCACCTGGCTGTGTGGCACTGCTGCTGCCAAGGAATTAAAAGCACTTTGAGTTAAAATAGCCACCTTGAGTTTAAAAAAAAAAAAAAAAAACACAAAACACAACCAAACTAAAAAAGCCCAATAACGCTCTTCCCACAGAGCGTAACTAATGGTACCTGGCGTGGCTTATTCCCACTTTGGGATAAAATAAAAATAATCACAAGGCCACACCATGGCATTAACAAGCCCCTCAATGTCTTAATATATTAAAGTATGTTAGTGTTCTCCTCTGCCAAGAGGGAATTCTCTGAGAAACCAGGTGAATAAGTGGCAAAAACCCCAGGGAGGCTCCGCACTCACAAGGGATTTCTTTCAGAGCTGTCAGCCCTCGAGAAAAACCAAACCAAACGAATCCAGCTGCAAAGCATTAAGCCCAGAGACATTTTCCCCAGCTAAAAGCAAAGCCCTGTGGCAGCCCAGATGTGCAGCCTGTTGCTGAAAGCCATTTCCTCGGCAGCTCCCACTGCACAGGCGGCATGTGCCACCCTCCACTGCAGGGCTTGGCCATCCCTGCCCACACGCCTGACCCATAGCCAGGGGGCTAAGACATGGCAAATCCATCGGATTTATTTTTTATTATTATCGGTTTTTAAAAGGGGGGGGGACTTTCCAGCCAAGGGAAACCAATGTCCGAAGCCCCTTTACAAACGCCTGCTGAAGAAAAAGCACTGGAAAGCCTGATTCAGCCAACCGCCCGGGCCACTTCCATCCTTCGCCAGGCTGGGAAGTGCCACCGCCTGCATCCCGGCCCCCCCGCAGCCCCGGATCGGCCCATTCCTGCGACGTTTATTTAGTGACACGCAGTTGCACAACCGGCAGCTGTCAGTTCAGCTGTCGGGTGAGTTAAAAGAGCTGTCTCTCGAGCTTTGCTATTGTGTTATATGATTCACGATTTGTTTTATAGTAACATCAGGATGACCCAAGCGTTTGCTGCCCTTTTTTTTTTTTTTTTTTTTTTTAAACGCAGAGGTAGGTTTGCAACACTCAAGATGCTTTCTGAGCTTCTGAAAAAAGAGAAATCACTGCAGAAGTTTCAGCATTAATTTCTGACCCCTCACCCCCTCCACCTGCCTCCTATCTCATCTCACACACAGCACTGGGTCAAGCGGTAAAGTGCGTACGGCTGGGGGCTTTTTTCTAAATCCATCGCCCTAATCCTGCCCCTCCCCCCCAAAAAAAATTATTATATCATTGATAAATCTCAAGTTAGCAACCTGCTCCCTTTCCCTTTCAATCCCAGGGCTGGAGGCCACGGCGTGGGGGGGGTGTCGGGGGTGGAAATTGGGCCACGCGTGCCTCGGCACCTCCCCGCCCCCCCGGGGGGGCGCTGCCACGTGCTGGCTGCACCTTCCCCGGCGCTGGAAGTGACTCACGGGATGGCAGCGGGTGGGATGCGCCCAGGGTGATGCTGGAGGAGGCGGGGGAAGGGGGGGCGGGATGCTGCATGGATATTACGGGAAAGGGGGGGGGGGGGGGGGGGGGGGCGTTGCAAAGCCTCCCCCCCGGTGGTACGCTGGAGGAGGGGGGCTGCTCCCCACCCCAGCCGCGAGGATGCGGCGGTGCCCGTACTCACAGCGGCGGGGCAGCGCCGGGCGGTTGTCACTGGGAAGCCAGATCTTCTGGATGCGGCTTTGCGTCAGCTCCATGGGCATTTTTAAAAGAAAGGTCTTTTTGCGCTCCGCGTCCACCTTGATGCGTTTGCGGGGGGGAAAGGAGGGAGAAGAAAAAGAGGAAGGAGGGGAAAAAAGAATAATAAAAAAGAAAAAGGCTTTTTGTTGCGGTCGCTGCTTTTGGAGGTGGTTTGAGCAAGCGGCTGCGGCGCTTGCGGATGCTTCTCGGAGCCTCGTTAAGGCTTTACGGCGGCGGGGGGGGGAGGTGGGGGAAGAGGAGGGACGGGGCTTCAGGGCACAAAGCCGGCAGGGACGGCACCCACGCTGCCGCTGCGTGCGTAGAAGGAGCGAGCACGAGCCCCGCCGCTAATTTCGCTATCAATCTGAACGCCCCCCCAAAAAAAAAATAAAAAAAATTAATTTCCTTTTGATTTCGCAAAAATAAAAAGGAGGAAAATCTCCCGGCAGGGAAAGGAAGGGCTGGGCTGCCCGGCTGCTGCAGAGAGTCGGCCGGTGCTGCTGCCGTGGCCGCGCTGAGCCGGCAGTGGCGGCGGCGCCTATTTCTAGCCCGGCAGGGCCGGCGGGGCCGCGGCTCCCGCCCCCGGGGCGGGGGGGGGCGGGGGGCGGCCGCTGCGCCGCCGCGGAAGGGGGGGGGGGGAGGGGGGGGCGCGGCTCGGCTGCCGCCTGCCGCCCGCCCCCCGCACTGCAGCGGGGACAAAGGCGGCGCCGCTGCGCCCGCAGCCTTTGTTCTCCTGGTGGGGGGGCGGGGGGGACACGGGCCCTCACGCGGCTGCGGGGCTGCGCCGGGGGAGGGCGGAGGGCGCATGCAGGCGGTGCCCACGGTTAAAAAAAAATAAATAAATATACGGTTCGAGGCAATACGGTGGGATGGCGAGATGCAATGTAAAATAATGTAATGAAATAGAATAAAAGAAGGTCCGTAAACATTGTAAATAGTATTTATAAAAATGATAAATAAAAAAGAATAAAATGAAATCAAATGCAAATGAATTAATACACGAAGTAAGCCACGACTGAAGTAAAACACCAAGTATAAGACGAATGAAGTATAATACGAATTAAGTAAAATACGAAGTAAAATAAAAATGCAGTAAAATGAAAAAGAATTAAAAGAAAATGTAAATTAAGAGGAAAAGAGGGAAAAAAAAAAATAAATAAGAAAGGAACTAAAAAGTCAACAACTACATCACATGAACGAAAGTAAAACGAAAAGGGAAACACTAATTACGACGTCCCCCCAAGCAACATCAAACGAAACGCGGCGGGACCCCCCCGCAGGCCGGGGGCTGCGCCGCGCGCCCCTTGCCCCCCCCGCCGGGGTCCGCAGGCGCCGCAGGGCCGGGGTCCGCGCCCCGCACGTCGCTCACGTCGCACATGGCCGGCCCCCCCCCGCGGGGATGCCCCGCCCGTGGCCGCCGCTCCGCCCCCGCCCGCGGCCGCTGCCCCGCCCCGCTCCGCCCCGCCCCGCCCCGCTCCGCGGCCGCGCAAAGCCGCGGCGGGCGCCAGCGTGTGTCTGTGACCCCCCCAGCCCCGCAAAGCGTCGCGCTTGGGGGGCGGGGGGCGGCAGCAGCGCTGGGCACGACCCCGGGGGGGAGGCTGCCCTCCCAACAGGCGCGATAATGACCGTTAGTAAATTTCATTATCTGCCGTTTTTAGCGTTCATTAATTATTTTCGTGATTTCATCATTATTTCTTTCAGGGTTTCATTATTTCCCATTTTAATTCTTTATTGTTTGGCTTATGATTTATTATTTTAATTATTTATTGCCGTTTAAAAATATTTATTATTTTAATTATTTGTTTTTATTATTCCTTTTTGTTGATTATTTTTCTTACTTATTTTTGTTATTTATTTTTCTTTTATTTTAATTTTATTATTATTAATATTTTTACTCATATTTTCAAACTATTATTGTTTTTTGTTATTATTAATAATAATTCATATTTTATTTATGTCCTTATTTATTTATTGATCCGGTGGAACCAGGTTGCTGCACGAAGGGGCCAGGGACATTGTCCAAAGGCCACCCAACAAACCACTGGGGAGACGCAGCACCCCAGATGTGCAGGTGCCCGCACCCAGCCCAGCCCCAGTGGCGGGGGGTCCCTGCTGGGCACCACGGGGGGCTGGGTGGCAGGGTGCTGAGCGGGGAATGGCATGCGGGGGCTGGGTGGCAGGGTGCTGAGCAGGGAACGTGCCGCAGCGGGGACACACGGGGCTGTGCCATGGCTGGGAAGAGCCTTAGAGGTGGGAGCGTTTGCCTTGGTGTGGGTTAAGCAAGCAAATTTTGCTTGAAAATGTAAAGCTCGATAAGTAGCGTTTTAGGTGCTGCAAGTGTGCAATAACCTTTTTTTATTATGTAGGGTATTTTCCTCCTCGAGAAGCAAAGGCTTGTATTTTTATAACAGATCTAGAAAAAACATATTCTTGGCTACCTCCTTACATGGAGCCAAGATGGATGGAGTAAAAAAAAAAAGCACAATCCTTCCCTCTCCTACGCAGGAAAAAAGTATTCACAGGCAAAAAAAAAAAAAAAAATTAAAAAATTAGCTACTCTGAGGAAGCTGGGAAAGATCCAGAGATTTGGGATGTGGGAAGGAAGATGGGGGAGACCAGCGAGCGTGTTGGCCAGCAAAGGTGGGGTTGGGGGTCACAGCCAGCAGTGCTCACTGGACCACTGCACAAAATCCATCCTCAGGAAAGGGCAGGAGGGGTTTTTTTCCCCCCAAATCGCAGACCTTTTCCCATGGAAAGCCACGAAAATTCAGTTCCCAACTAAAATGCAAGAAGGAAGAATATTGACATGATGTTGCAGGACGAGAAGTTCGGGTATCCCCCCTTCCCCAGCGACTCCGCTCTCCTCTCCGTGGCTCCTCTCCCCTTTGATAACCATCCCCCAAATATCAAAAGGAGCCCGAAAGCGAAACCCCGCCTGAATTAAAATCACAGTCACTTCAAATTAGATCCACCTAGTAATTCTTGGCTTAAAAACTCCTAAATAACTGGAGCGGAAAGCTTCAACTCCTAAATAAATGGCCTGGTTTTCAAAGGCACGAGCACCCAGCTGCTCTGAGCGAGGTCAGCTGGAAGAAGCATCATTACTATTTATAAGGCACTTTCCCGGCGGGGAGAGGGTGGCGGGCAGAGCAGCACTAGGTGTGCCCAGAGGATTTATTTTTCCCCCCCCTTATCCAGTCGTGCCGGGCTAAAGCGCGGCTCCCTATAAATAGAGCCTGGACCAGTAAATAAACTGTTGGTCGCAGCTGCTGCAAAAGCAGCCCATGGGGTGCTGAGTTCAGCGATTTTTTTTTTTTTTTTGGAGGGCTTGAGACACCCAGGGGGCCAAACGCTGTTAGTAAGAGGTGCGTCAGCTCGCCAAGAGCCACCGCAGGCCGTGGGACAGCCAGCGATGTGGTCCCACATCCTCGGCTTCGCCAGTGGTGAAAGTTGTGGAGAGAGGAATAAATCAGGCAGCGTGTGCTGGAGATGCTGCCTCACCTACCCCATCGCAGTATCCTGCAGAGATTTAATGAATGTAAAGGGACGGGGGTATAAGTGTCATGCCAAGGGCTCAAAATCTGAAGGTCCTGGCAGTAGGTGGGGAAAAAATTGACTTTGAGCATCTGTGGGATGGAGCCAGCAGGTCCAGGAAGCCGGCAGGGCAGCACAAAGGAGGCGAGTCTGGCAGAAAAGAGTGAAGAATCCTGTTCCTGGGAGAACGGGACACCCGTCTCTTACAGGGCTTACAGGCTGCGACCTCTGAAACACGAAAAATCCATCCCCCTCAGTTCCCTTGTTTGTTCCCCTGCTGCTCAACCACCAAACGGACCCAACAACCCACCCTGAGTGGTAGAATTAGGCTCTGCTTGCATCCCAGACTGGACTAAATTCCATATCCTGGACTACAGTCCATATCCTGGACTAAATTCCCCATCCCCTTTGGCAGAACCTACCAGTACCAAGGGGCCACCAGCCAGCCTCCCCAGCACCCTTCCCTCGGCATCAAAATGCAGGCAACGGCAGCGATCGCTCCAGAGAGCCCCAACTCTGACTAAGCCATGATTCATCCTCCTTGCTTTTCTTTTTCTTCATTTTTTTTTCCCCCTCTCTAAAGGAAACTTGGAGGGAAAAGACAAGTCACACGCAAGCCTACATCCAGTGCAACACGGAGCATCTCCTCAGGATGTGGCATGGAGGGGACAGGAGGCATGATGCCCAGTGGGCTCTGCACGGTGCGGTCCAGCCCTGCACACACCAGCTCCTTGCACGGTTAAAATTTGGAGATGGTGGCTGGGAGCTGTGCATGCATCACTGTATAGATGCAGCCATACGTGTGCTCGGGTCAAGCTGCCCCGCCACAATTTCAATCACAGCCTCAGTTTGCCAGCCCGGGACATGGGCACAGATAGTTCTCCCTTACCCTGGGAGGGAGGTTGCAAAAGTCAGGCAGCAGCTGCCCAAATTCTTGTTAGTGCATTAACAACACCCTCTTGCAACAGAGAAAGTAATTCTGCTGGGCTGACTGAGGGGTGTTTATACCCTTAGTTAAAAAACAAAAGACCAACAACCCCAAACTACTATACTTTGCACTTCCAAAAAAAAAAAAAAATCAGTGGGCTCCTGGGAGAAGCCATGAAAGTTGTCTGCTATGTATTAAGGGAATTGGGAGCTTTCAAAAAGGTCAGGGGGGAAACCAAGTGGCTGCCCTCTCCTCTCACCGCTGGATGCTGAGCTGTTTTCCCTGCGGATGGCACTTTCCCTGGAGGCACTCGAAGTTTGCAGAAGCTGCTGAGGGTCAGTGTCCTGGTGGGGAGGGTTTTGCAAAGGCTGATAAAAAATGTTTGGGTTTGGAGAGGCAGCTGGAGTTCACGGTCCTTTGTGTCTGCACACAATCGTCTCCCTTCCCCTCGCCCCTCACAGGTATTTCAGTTACAAGAATAAATCAATCAGCAAAGTGTGAACTGTACCTACATCATCGGGATATCACCGCTCCCTCTCCTTATCTCACCCTCTCCCTCATCCTGCCAAGCCCTGCTGCCCAGGGGACTGCAACAAGCTCCTGCAAACCATCGGGATTTTTCTCTTCTCTCCTTTTAACGAGATGTTTTTTCCTTCCTTATTTCTTGACTTTCACACACACACACACACACCCGCCCTTGCAATCTCACACTCCTTTTCCTCCTCAACAGTACCAAACCTACAGCATCAACCCCACTGCTGGCCAAAGAGGAACAGAAATTGGGCAAAACCATTTCTTCCCAGTATTATTGCAAGGCAGGGTTTCCCGCAGCGATGATGGGATGCTGCTCAGCACGGCACTTGCAGCCCCCTACCCTGAAACCAGAGGAGAGCTCCCGATTGACATCTCTCCGGTCTGCAGCTGGGAGAGCTGGTCGCTGCCTGGGATGCAGGATGGGGGCAAGGCAGGGAACACTGTGTGCTCAGGGCTGCCCTTAAGCTGTGCCTTGCTTCACCCACCCGTGCAAACGCCCCTTCCCCCTGCCGGGGACAAGCCGTCCAGTTTTTGAGACTATTGCACTCCCTAACTGGACTTGATGTGCTCACAAAACGTCTTCCTTCCCCATCTGCAAGCAACATAGCGAGCTGCTAACAGCAGCTGAACGCTGAAATACCAGCAGAGCAAGCGCTCGGGGCTGCCACCCGCATGCCTTGGGTGCAGCTTTCCTTAAAACCAGCTGCAAGCCAGAGAAGGGGAAAACTCAAAGGGGTTCAGCTGCCGATGCTGAGGAACAAGTGCTTAGCCTGAGAGGGGGAAATCCCCGCCGAGGCACAGGGCATTGCTCAGCCCCGGTTAAACATCGCACAGGGAGCTGAGCTTGCATTTCTTGGCAGCCAAGAGGCAGGAAAAGCCACACAGGGTTGCAGAAATGCACGGGGCCACTGTTCCCAACGCTCGAGCAACAAGCCGCAAAAATCAGCTCTTGTGCACATGACCTGGCTTGCAACGACGGGTGATACCCAGGCAGTAAAAAAAACCAACATCATTTCACTGGCCAGTGGCAAAAAAGGGGTTCCCTATAGTTTTCTTTAAGTATTCAAGAGATTGAGGCTTGGGGACCTGCTTGCTCCTGCTCAGCCCTCTGCTCTGAGCTCCCCTGGGTGCTGGCACCGTCACGCTTGATGCAACGCAGAAACTCTTTCAGGGATGCTAAATTCTGCCTGAAGTCAGCCCTCTGTCATGCTACACCATCAGCTTTGCTAAAAGGGATTTATTTTCTTCAGTTCCTTTTCATTTAGGAGCCCTTCAAGCAGGAGGATGAGGGTCCAAACCTAGATTCTTCTGAGCTGTCTGATTAGTGCCCTAACTATTGAGGTTTGGCTATAATCGGATGAGTTGAAGCTGGATGTGAAAGGAGACAGGAGAGTTGCAAACACATTGCCTGGCTGTGACAGATTTGAGGAAGAAGGAAGGGTAAGAGCCTGGATTTCATCTCGATTCCCCAGATCAGAAGCAAAATCACTCAAGGATCCCTCCATTGTCCCCAGAGAGAGGTGGGTGCTCCCAGCTCTGCTCAGGTCTTGGAAGGTCCCTGGGAAGACCCAGTAAAGTTCAAGGAACCAGATGGGTGTCCGTAGTCAGGCCTGATGATCCCAAAGGAGTGTCCCAGACCAATGTTCTAATTTAAAATCCCAGGAAAGGAGTTTAATCTGTAATTTTTGAGAATTACATCCTGTCATTCTCAAAAAAAAAATAAATTTGGAAGTAACGTTCTGAACCTGCAACACCCATTGGAGCAGGGCTGTTTCTCAAGGCTGGCAGGTCTGCTCAGAAACAGGTCCAGGAGGATTGAGCAATGTCCTGTGAAAGTTCCTGACCTTACAAGACTAGTGCAAAACAAAACTCGCCCCATAAATGGGCTAAATCATAAAGATAATTGACTCCACGGGTTGTGGAGAGAAATATAGGTTTTTAAAAGTGGTTTGAGGGGAATGAGACGGCAAGGGGTTGGGGATATTCCAGTCTCAGGAACTGGATACTGATCCTCCTTGAAATGAAATCTGGCTGCAAAAATTCAGGCTTGGTCCCAACAGAAAGGATCGAAGGCTACAGATCAGCCAGAGTGCCAAAATTCAGGTTTTGGCACTGTCAGTGATGCTGGGAAGTCAACATCCACATGAGCCTGACACTGGGATGTGCCTCCTACTCGCAGGTAGTATTAGTTACATCAGAGGAACACCTCCCCGCTTGCCCTGTGATTTTAGGGTGTGAAATTCCCCACTGAAAGTCGTGGCATTGATTTAGGCTGTAAATCCCCAAGGTGTTAAACTTGACTTTAGGTTACCTCGTCCCGATGCCACAACCATTAGTGACAAGGCACCGATCCAGCACAAAAGCCCTGTCGGTTTGGAAGATGAGTGTTTTTATGGGGTTACTGTGTCCCAGCTGCCAGATCAGATATTACCTGCCCTGCTGCTGCCAGCGTAAACCTGGCATATGTTACCATAGTGCCTTCTCCGGGTAAATCAGCAGGAATGCAGCCGTGTGCTCACACCTGATCCAGATATAATTTAGGACTGTTGGGGCTTAACCCCAGCCGGCAGCTCAGCCCCACGCAGCTGCTCGCTCCCTCCAGTGGGATGGGGGAGAGAATCAGGAGGGTAAAAGTGAGAAAACTCGTGGGTTGAGATGAAGACAGTTTAATAGGCAAAGCACAAGCCACCACACAAGAAAGCAAAGCAAGGAATTCATTCACCACTTCCCATGGGCAGGCAGGTGCTCAGCCATCCCCAGGAGAGCAGGGCTCCATCATGTGTGGTGGTGACTTGGGAAGGCAAACGCCATCACTCCAAACACGCATACCCCCTTCCTTCTTCTTCCCCCAGCTTTACCTGCTGAGCATCATCCTTAGGGGATCCCTTGGATCCCTTGGATCAGCTGGGGTCAGCTGTCCTGGCTGTCCCCTCCCAGCTCCTTGTGCCCCCCGCAGCCTACTCGCTGGTGGTGGGAGGTGACTGGCAAAGTCCTGTACTCTGTGTCAGCACTGCTCAGCAATAAGAAAAAAATCCCTGTTTCCAGCACAAACCCAAAACGCAGCCCCAGATGAACTACTAAGAAGAAAATTAACTCTGCCCTGGCCAAAACCAGCACAGCACTGCAAAGTGCTGCAGCAACTTGGAGATCCTGTGGGAAGCAGTTAACATCCCAGCCCTCCCCTAAGCACAGATTGTTATAGGAACTATTTCCATGGTGGTGCCCAACGGTTGAAGTCGTTTGTGTTCATGAAGAGCTTAATTCCCAGCCCAGCCATGCGTTTGGGATGCAGCTCCCCAGGTCTCCTGCCTGTGGGGCTGCAGCGATGGATGTGAAACCCCCTAGGGATGAGCCCATTCAACCCATTGCAGGTGGGAGATGGTCACCCTCCGGAAATCACGGCCTGTCATTATCCCATGGACTTTGCTATTGAACTATGTCCTAACGTCTTATTAACACCCACCTTTCATTAAGAGCCTGGATCGTTATCTCAGCATTGCTGGTTATTAGACCAAACAATGACAAAGGCTGTGGCCTTTCATTCTGGGGTTGACTCACCTCCTGATGTAACAAGCCCAGGCCAGTGGCAACCTCAGCATCACCATGGTGACCAAGAGGCTTCTGAAGAGATGCAGGCAATGATGTCATGAAGCCAGAGACCCGGGAGATGCTGGGCAATCTCTTCAAAGTAATGCAAAAAGCTACAACGTAAAGCTCTTGGGAAGGAACTGTGGTGCTTTCTGTGCCTGCTGACCAAGGAGGAGGTGCCTGTAGGCAGCGGCATGCACCTGGTTAATCACAGCCTGGGAAAAAGGGTAGGTTTTAATCCCTGCTGTCCGCCTCTGCTAATATCACTTTGGGTCCCGATATGGGGTAATAAAGCATTGTCCTACGAAGCAGCATCCCAGGATGATCTGCAATGCCTTGGAGGCTCAGATGGAAACATTCTTGGAGGGATGCTGCACAGGGAGGAGGCATTGCAGCCCTGCTCGGCTCCTGCTGTGTCTGCCTCCATCCACAGCGAAGCTGTGGGTCCTATTTGGGAAGGATTTATGTCATTTTGGGTGTCTACGAGGGACTCATCACCTTTGATCATTTCTACCATCTGCGGAGAAAAATGGGCACTCCCAGAGCAATTCACTTGCCCTGCTGTGGCTATTGAGTGTAAATCCTGGAGGTGTTTGTAACCTGTGAGTACAGAGGGACCCCTTAGTGCAGTCTCTGTCCAAAGCCACCCAACACACATCTCGGTGCGCTCCAGCATGAGGTGACCCAAAACACAATTCCTTGTTCAATCCGGAGAACCCATGGTGGGGAGGAAGAGTAAAGATTTGATGAGGAGATGCATTTCAAAACCACGTACGTGCTGCGGATCCTTCCACCCACTCCCTTGTGAACACGTCTGCCATATTAACAACCTGCTCGTCCCTGCTTCCTCGCAGGGCTGGGGTCATACAGGCAATGGCAGGTGATGGTTGCCCAACAGTGTCCTACGCGCCTCAACTCTGGCCAAGAAGAACCACTTTTGGGACCATCCACCGCTCCTCAGGTTGAGCTGTTCCCTGGATCAGCCCCTCCAGGGGTTCACCTCTCCATTCAGCTGTTGGAAACCAGGCACCAAGAGGTAAGGTCTAAGTGTCCCACTTCTCCACACTGTTGCCATGTGCTTTTAAACCTGAGACCTGCAGGGACTGTTGTCTGTGAAAGACAACTAAGGGAGAAAGGATATGGCCAATACACTGACATTTGGAATAGTAAGGTCCTGTCTGAGTTTCCTTATCTTTTGCTGGAGCTCTCCACAGTCAAAGCCTCCCTCAGGTAACCTTTCAGGTCTCCGATTTTCTAACAGCTCCCCTAACCGATTTTTGGAGCCAAATCACTGGAATCAGATTGCCGGAATGCAGAAGCTAAATTTCCTTATCCTTAGATTTTTTTCTGCTTGTAGGGCAAAGATTTTCATTTATCTAATTCCTAGCAGTTGTTTTCAATTCGTGCGTTTCAATTAATCTTTTCCACACCATGGAAACCTGGCTGGAAAAAAAAAAAGTCTGAAATTGTCCAAAAATATCTACAGAATTTGTTTCTTCTTTCCCCAATATTTTCCAATCAGACATGAAAAATATTAATGGGAAATTTCTCTGGAATTTTGGGACAAGCTGAAACAATATGGGGAGCTTGCTGCCAACATATTTTCTCAAATGCATTTAATTTTTCCGACCCGCAATGACAAGCTGTTAACAGTTCCTTGGAAAAAAAAAGAGAGAAAAAAAAAAAAGAAAATTCAGCTGAATGTTTAGGTTTTTGCCCTGGACTTGAACATACAGTAGCAAACCAGCGTATGGGTACCTGGCAGGTAGGGATCATGAGGGAAGATGCTGTGCTTCGTAGCACGAGGGAGTGCTCCAAACCAGCTGCTGTCACTCCAGCTGAGAGCCAGCACTGTAAGGTCATGGCACAGGTGGAAGCACATGTTGGCCATTGACCATGAGTTGTCCCCACCGAATATGACGGAGATGGAGGAAAACCACTTTTGTTGTGTCTGCTTCAGTATTTCTGGCAACTCCACTCATCAGGGAATCACAGCACAAACTCTTTGCCCCAAATAGGGTTAACGCTTTTCTTCTCACTCCTGAAAAAGCGAACAGATGACTCCAAGAGACAAGGGCTCACCCCACGTGTTCATCCCCACTGCGCCCACATGCCCCTCTGCACTGTACTGTGGGTCCATGCCTCTCCCTGCTTGCACCTCCACGGGCTGAGGCTGCAGAGGCCAGGTTGGAGCCAGGGGTCACATTTCCCACCCGGCTGTTTACCCAGCGCTCAGGCTGAATTAAAACAACTGTTGGAGTGGCCTGAGTCAGTAAGAAATCTGACAGCCACCCGACTCCCGGGCAGGCTCTCCTGCCAACTTCCCAATAAAGAAAGAGAGCCGGACAGGGGCTCAAGGGACGACCTTCCTTCGCTTCACGTTGTGTGTTTATCACCCAGCTTGGATAGTCCCAGGCACCTATGTGATGGGCACCTTGTTCCCAGTGCTGGGTGAAGGTGTTTGTGATGCCTCATGGTTCAGGTGGGTGGTTGGGTCTCCTGACCTGTGCCTTGAGCCAACAGGAGCTCAGTCTTGGGGTGCTGAGACCCACAGAGGTTTGCACGGGCAGAATCCAGAGCATTTCCCAAACCTGCCAGCTAGGCAAAAGCAGAGTTTTTCTGCAGTTGTGGGTTTGGGGTGAAGGCAAGGCTGGTCAGAGGGTCACGGTAGCTGCAGCCCTCCATATCTGCAGGACATATTTTAAGCATGGATGCATTGCATGTCCCCTCACTGTCCTGCCTTAAACACAGGTGCTCATTCCAGAGCTGACCAGCTAAATAACCTTGAAAACCCATCTCATGCAGAGTCCGATCCAGCCCTCCACGCCTGGACAAGCACACGTGCAGGAGCACACGCAACCACCTCAATCCCTGGCAGCCCCATGCCACTGTTGCCTTCAGATGCTACTCAAAAATCTGGTCCTTTCACATTCAGACAGAGTCAGTCATTGATGAAAGGGGGTGAGTAAGACTCATCCCACGTTACCTTGTCTCGTCTTGTTTGCAGCTGGGCCGTTAGCCGCCAGGGCCACACAACCCTGTCGCTGCAAGCACGGCATGGCAGGACATCCAAAGCCAAGCCAGAAAAGGCAACCTCAGGTTTTTCAAACTTTGGACTGTTAAAGCAACACCCAAAAAAGACCCCCTTCCTACCCTCATGTCCTCCACTGAGAAGCTGCCCAAACTGCTGCCATTGCAACAGCCATAAACCATTTAATAATTTATTAAGATGCTCTCCTATTCATGGCACAACATGTTTGACTTGGGTTAGTTTCTGAACAGCTCAGCTGCACCCAGAATTCATGAAGATAAAAAAATGGAGAGGGCAAACACAGCAGCAACCAGGGGCGATTTGATGTTTAAAAGAACTGAAGGCTTTGCTGGTTGTGTTCCCCCATGCACATGTACTTCACAGCTGGTAGGAGGTGAAAAGCCATTCCCTGCCTTTGGCAAATCAACCTTGGAGAAACAAACAAACACAAAAGTCACTGCTGGCAGGTGCCTCTTCTGTCTCGACTTGTCCTGCTTGGGATGGTTCAACAATATGGAGATTTCAGTGGTGAAGCCATTTCTGAGTCCCTCTTCCCACCCCAAAACCTCATGCTCAGCTGTGAATGGGATCCAGTCCTCCAGCTGAGAAACAGACCCAGGCTGCGGAAAAAAAAAAAACCAAACAAAAACCACAACTTTTTTTCCCCCTTTTTTATTTTAAATTTTTGCAAAGGGAGTGTTGTTTCACAAGCACAGATCCGTCCCTGGAGCACTAGTGTTGATACAAAGCAGGGCAGCATCCCATGGTGCTGGGGGTGGAGGTGCTTCATCAGGCTGCCCAAGCCCAAATCACAGCCTCAGATGCCTCCTCCTGTTCCTGTTAGAAATGCCTTGCTAATAAGAAGGATTTCTGAGAAAATAAAAAAAACAAGGAAAAAATCCAAATTTCTGCGCCAGGCATGCTGGAGTCTCCTATTGGCAGCAAGGTGGGATGCTTGCCTGGGTCATAGATGGGATGAAGGGACAAGTTTCCTCCAAATAAATTTATATTAGTGACTAAGGAGCCTTTATTCTCCACTCGTGCAGGATAACCTGGTAGTGTCTGTTTGCATATTTAGGGGCAGAATAATTCAGTCTCCCAGGCACAGAAACCAGCACCGCAGCTCTGCCACTCACTCAGTCCTTGCCTTCAGGCCCATGAGCAGAACACACGCAGTGCAACCCATCCTCCTGCTTATCCCTCAGCAGAAGCAGCAGGAGCATCCTGGCTCCAGAGAAGCCAAAACTGGAAAGTCACATCCCTCCTTGAGGCATGTGGCCAGATCTGCGTGCAGGAGGCAAGACTCCCAATTTTTCTCCCAGTACCGCTGGGAGAAAAACACCTCCAGTCCCTGCACGTTATCTCTGCTGTTTACCAGGCTCAGCTGTTCTCCAGGTTTCCTGGAAATTACCAGAAAGCCCAGCAGCCCCCCAGCATTGGCAATAGCTTGCTCATGTCCCTTTCGCATGTCTCCGGAGGAGGCTGCAGCTGCTGGGAGGGAGGGTGGCGGTGCTGGGTGACGGCGCTGGGTGACAGCGAGGTCAGGAGAGCAGAGCCCAGCATCGTTCCCTCCCTGTGTGCATGTGAACGGGGCATGCACAGCCCGTGCGGCTTCCCGGGGTTGGCACGTGCTCCGGCAACCCCACGTCCCCGCTGTCATGGGCTCCCGCCAGCGGCTGGGTGCCAGCACGCCATGCACGGCCAAAAAAATCATAAATAAATGGGTAAACAAGTTCACCTTGCTGCCCTGCAAAAGGCTCTCCCTGCGTCAGGCTGGGCAAACAAGCTGCAGAGCTGACAGCTGAGGCGTCAGAGAGGGGAATAAATCAGGATGGCTGAAGGGTTGCAGCCATCTAACACCAGCCCAGCCGTGTCCCTGCCAAGACGTCGGCTGCCGGCCCCGTCAGGAGAGCCCGAAGTGGGGCTGGGGCTGCGCAAGAATGTGGCAGCATCTACTTTTCCCAGTTCATTTACCATCACCCCTTCCCCAGCCCCCAAGCAGCATCCTTTCTCCCCGAGCCATTTCACAGGGAGACATTTCTCTGCCTCAGCCTCCCCACCCTGTCCTCAAATAACCTATTCCAGGACTGCGCAAAGCTTTGCCCTATTTCCAAGCCAAATCTCTGCAGGTGGGGCTTTAACACCCTGCTCCTACCCACACGGGTTGATTTTGAAGCTCTGGACCAGCGACACACCAAAACGTACCAGCATGGGGGACAGGCTACAAGATGCTCCAGCATAGCCAGGTTTGATGCAGAGTGGATAAAAGCAGCTAAAGCCACAATCGCCGCTACCTCCAGCCTATCGCCTCACCCCCCCGTGCCTCAGTTTCCCCTGCTTCAAGCGATAAGGCTGGAAACCATCCAATGAGGGCTGAAGAACTGGGGAGAGAGGGAATAACAAAGTCTCAGCAGCCAACTATGAACAATCAACATGATGCCCCTGGAGAAAAAGAAGTAATGGAAAACAAAAAAAAAAGCCCAGTTCCAGGGTGTTTTAGCAGGAGGTTAGGTTTTCTAGTTCCTCAGCACCAGGGAAGGGCACATCTCACCCCACGCTCTGTGCTTTTGGGAAGAGGTTTAATCTAGGATGGGACGGCGTGGCCGGTACCAATGAGGTGTTTCGAACAAGATATTTGGCAGAGCACAAAATGAGAGCAATTTTGTGCTCCAGGAAGGAGAAAACCAGGGTGGAAAAAGCTTTAAGTCTGAAAAAGGATGCTATGAAGAAAATAATGGCTTCCTTTACAGCAACGAATATTAGGGGAAGCCTAACACCTCTTGGGAGGGCAAGGAATCCCCCAGGGAAAAAACACAAGGGAAACCTAAAACCACTTGTGTGGGTTTGATCTTGACTCCCAGCTCAAGCTTGTCCCCCATCTTCCCATCTTCTTTTTTTTCAGCCTTAAAACATGGTTATGCAGGGGAAGAACAAGCGGGGTGCCCTGCAAGACAGTCACGCCTGTGTCTGCGTGTGTGCACGCACGCACCAGGCAAACAGGGATCATGCCTCGCCGGCTGCTGGTTTTGAAATCCTCCCACGTCCCTCCATGAAAAACCCATGGTCATCTGATTTAAAGCCTTTGGAGTCATTTTATGCCAAGATGAATTTCTCCATCTTGAGGGTGTGTTAGGGAAGGGTTCAGCATGCCAGCCAGCCTGCCAGCACGGGCTTCTGATGGCAAAGGGAATGTCAGAGATGGTGGGGTGCCTGGTGGAGAAGTGGCCTGGGGGTTGTTGTTGGTGTGATCTGAGTGCTGGGGTGAAGCCCAAGCCCATGCTGAGCTTCCTAGGGAGAGGCTGGACCATTTTCCATGGGCCAATCCCAAGCCAAGCCCAGCCAGCTGGGCTTTTCCAATGTAACATGGCCACTGAACCTGGTCTTCAGCTGGTGGCATGGATAGAAAGCACTGGGGTCATGACGACGCCTGTTCACCATGTAAATACAGTAGAGTTCTTTTCCATCCATGCAGGAGGGAGGCAGAACATCTGAGGGGGGCGTTTCCAGCATCCCAGGTTGCTTGGTGGGTTGCTGGCCCTGGGAAGGCAGGTTACAGGCATGCCTGCCTGCTCCCAGGTTGAGATGAGGATATGCTATCAGCGACCGCATCTTTATGTGGTTTCAATTCCCAGACTCAGGAAGTCTGAGAGGCAGTAACAACCCATATCTCCTCACTGGATGGTTTCTCTGGAGGGATCAGGGTGCAGAGCAGGTCCCAAAAGCCCCCACTGGACCTTAGCACTCCCCCATGGGGAGCTGCACACCCTTTACAAGCCTCTTACAACACTTTTGAGTCACGTGGCAGTTCCACCTCCAGCTGGTGGCATTGAGGGATGTCCCACCTACCCATCACAGCCTGGCATGTCCTCCCCGGCACTAATGCCACGAGGTGTGTTGGGCTTTGCCACTTGGTTGTGCACCACCCCATGAGCACCAACAGGAACACAACCACCAGGCACAGTGAATCCTCCTCACACCCATGAAAAGCTCTCCATGAGTGGTCATAAATGCTAAAGAAAGTGTAATGTCAAAGAGACAGTGGAAAGGTCACGCTCACCAAGTATTTTCTTGGAGCTGCAGGGAGCAGGGACGTGCTGGTGTGATGTGGGGACAGACACCTGCTCCTTTGGGTCATTTACTCATGTTTCACTCCAGAGAGCAGTGAGGCGAAAGGGAATGAAACAAAACCAGAAGCCAGAAGGAAAAAACCCTGGCATGAAACACTGACCAAGGGGCAAAGCAGGACACAAAGGGTTTTCCAGCCTTCCAGGAAAGGTCCTCACTGAAAATAAGGTGCTGGTTTGACTGAGGCACGAGCTGGTGAGCCAGGAGAGCTAGGGCCAGCTCTGCTGCGTGTTTCCTCGCTGCCCTTTGAGCAGGTGGCTGCGAGCAGACACGCACACTGTCACCGTCACCAGGACAGCCCCCGTGGGGAGCTGCAGCAGGCAGGACCCCTCCACCCTGCCCCGGCAGCTGCCAGCTCCCTGCTTGGCTTCTCCCTATCAGATGCGTCACTCATCAGTGCTTATAAATCCTCCTTGGCACTGGATAAAAAGTTTTCCGGGGCTGCCAAGGAATCACAACATCAAGGGGTGGTGGGGAACATGACCAGCAAACACACAGCATGTGGATTTGCAGGGCATTGCCAGCAAGCCAGCAAGAATCCCAAAGTGACAAAATTATCCCTTTTAACACCAAAAAGCTGCAGAAAGGCAAATCTCTTCCCTTAGCTGTAATCATTCTGTAAAAGCAGATTGTTTGCCATCAGAGGGTGTTATCATCTGACTATCTGCAGGACTTGTGATATCAAGGAAGCTTGATAAAAAAGGGAACACGCAGCAGAAATAACAACACTGGGATGTGACATGGTCTTGCCCTTTCCCTTCCTGCTGATGTGTGAAAGACACCTCTGCTTCTGCTAACAAGGGTGTCCTTGATCACAGTAAGCAGAAATGAAACCAGAAGACATCGTAACTTCTGCAAACAGAAAGCAAAAAGGCCTAATAAAGAGCAATATAGTTATAATGGTTGGGCTGTCTACCTGCTCCTCCCACCACGCGACTAGAAATTGCAGTCCTGGGTGGCAGAAATCACCTCCACTACGTCACCCCCACCAGGGCATTTCTTCTGTCAAAACAACCCCTGTTATCAGCCTCCCTGCTGTGTAACAACTGCTGTCACAGCTGAACAGGAGCTGCTCACAGGGGGTTGTTCTGATGGCTACTGGCAGAGAGGAGCCAGGGGAGCGTGGACAGCAGCAGGGCTTTGTGCAGGTCCACCAGGTGCTCTGCTGCACCCAGTGTCACCGACGTGGCAAACCTCCATGCAGACAAGCACCCCATGGTGGCTGGGATATGGTGGGTGAGGGACATCCAACACAACACATCTGCAGTGGGGTCAGTAGATGTGACACACAGTGAGGTTTCTGTAGAGCAGCTCGGCGCCTTACAAGCATCCCAAGGGCTGGATTTGGGCGTTGCTGTTATAGTCTCCAAGATCTCCGAAAAACTTGGTTGACGGTGAATCAGTCCTTATGGAGGTAGGTGTGATGTGGGGAAGAAGGACCCTGGGAAAATTAGGGATGGTTTTTCAAACCTGCTGCTCCCCTCTACATGGTGGGTGCTCAGCTCCTCCAGCCCTTTGCTAGCCCTGAGGCAGTATTCGTCTCAGCTGCATACTGCCACCGTGGAGCCAAGTGTCTGGCTCTCCTTGTGGTCAATAGCAATGGGAGAGGTTGCCACTGGGGCTGCTGAGCCCGTCCATCGTCAAAGCATCCTCCTCTGGGCCTGCCTGTACATTGCCTCCTGGGAGCACCTGGGCACCTGGCTTGCGCTGCACACCTCAGTGCAGAGGGCCAAGGAAGGTGAGAGTCACCTCATCCCACGTGACATATGCAAGAATGCCCACCAGATTGTTCTCAGCCTGGAAAGAGATGTTTAATCAAACTCATGTGTGCGGCAACCATGAGGCACCGCTTGCTTTTCCACTCCCAGCCCAGAGAGGAAGGACAGACATCAGGTTTCAGCCACAGACCCCTCAGGAGCTCCCTGACCCTCGTGCTTGTGCTTTTTCCAGCGTCCCTCCTTTTGCCTCTGCAAGCTGTGGCGGCTCCTCCAGATGCTGCACAGGATCCCAGCACTGGTCCACCATGCCCATGGCTTTTCTAATCTCCATCTTGCTCTGAGTTCTTTTTGTTTATCCTGCAAAGACAGCATGCTCAGCACAGTTGGCCACAGCCGTCCGAGCTGTCTCTGCTTGGGGTTGTGCCGGTGTTGCAGAACTACAGCCGATGTCCATGTCAGCAGAGCTCCTTGGCAGGAACACAGCGTCCACCATCACCTCTCCAAACCACAGCCCACATCCACCCAGGCCCACCTCAGCCACCAGCATGATCCTCCTTGGCAGTCCCAGAGAGGACCATCAACAGACAGAATGAACGCCAACCACTCCAGAATCTGCTCCTCCATCAAGCAGGGCCCCGACTCCTCTTTCTCTCCCAATTCAAGCCGTGCATCACCACGCAGGACCCTGTGCACACACCAGCCCAGCAGTAACTTGCCCCGGTGACCAGTGATCCAAACAGCACACAGTGCGTCCCCCGTCCACAGCTCGAAGCCAACCTATACCTTTATATATGCCCATGAATAATACATTAATGGTGTCATGCATCTTTTTTTTTCCGCTGGGAAGCACCTTGCACCACGCATCGGCCATGCCCTTGCCAACTTGCTAATTAATGGTTGTACCAGTAGCCTGGGAAGCCAGTTGCTCCCAGCATCATGCGTTTGATCTGTGCTCACTGGCTTCCAGGCTTATCTCCAGCTCCTTCCCAGCCAGCCACACCACTGGGATTTCATTTGTCCTTTGACAAATGACAAACGTCCCACTCGCTGGCAATATCCTGGCTGCTTATCACCTGCCCGCTCCCAGGCCTCCTCGCGTCAGCTGCAGTAATTAAATAATTTTTCAGGCGGGGCGAAGGGCATTTTAGGTGAGAGCTCCCACCACCTCCTGCCAGCAGAGCTGCAGCCACAGACAGGGCTTTGCAGGGCAATGGCAGTACTTGGGGATCAGGGCTTTCTCCAGCGCTCCCAGCTGATGCAGCGATGCTGGTAAGAAATTAATTCCTGCCCTCAGCTCATTCCTTCTAGCTGTCCTTGAGCATTCCTGCTAGAAATACCATTCTTTAACATCTGAAACTGCCAAATGCCCTTAAGGTCGGCTAAGTGGCAACTGTTGTACAGACATGAAGTGCAGATCCTGGGGCAATGCCACTGGTTACAGTGCCCAGAGAGAAAGGAGGCAGGACAGAGCCAAGGCAACAAGGATTTAGCACAGTCTTGCCCGGGAGACCCAGCAAGTGGTGCCAAAGCTGCAAGCAGTGAGAAACCAGCAGAGCTAGGGGTGGAGTTAACATTTTACTCTGCAGGATACTCTGTTTACACACTCAGGGGTGTGCAAAGACAGCTTAGGGCCTCCCAAACGCACACCTCAAAGTCTCCCTGTGCCTCAGGCTACCTGGGCTTTGCAGAGCCGCAGCCTTTAGGCAGAGCCTCTTCTTTGCACCCTGGATCTGGGTGGCAGTGAGCAAGCCCTGGGGGGAGAGGCTGTTCCCAAAAGGCTTCCACAGGAGAGGCTCAGCCTCCTTGCTGAGCTGGCTGGAGTTCCCCTTTTCCTCTGGAAGGACCAGGCATGTATCCCGATTCCAGCCAGGCCGAGGACAAGGTCAAGCAAAATTCAGCAAGGATTTTTATGCACCAGGTTGAACTACAGGGAAAATGTCTTCATGCCTGACTCCCGCAAACTAAGGATGTGCATGGCTTGCTCTGGGCAGCTTTGGAAGGGCAGCCAGAAGACCGTGCTCTCCACAACCCTCCTGCCTGATGGTTTGTGGTTGCGCCCATCGGAAGCCCAGGCAGCCCAGCTGCAGCCACCGAGCAGTGGTCTAGGCAGGCCTGGTGACATGGGGTCCCACCAGCCCCATGCAATGCTCTCATCTGGTGTTACAGACTGCAGCCAGGTCTTACAGACAGCCTCTGCAAGTATTGTCATGGCCAAACGCACGCAGGTTTGTTCTAGTCTGAGTCTTATGATCTCCATCTGCAAGAAGAAAGGGTCCTTGGGGGGTCTCCACCATGAGCTGAGCATGCACATGCACAAGCAAAGGGCAAAATCCATCCACACTGGCCTCTCTGTCACATCGGATTTTCCCAAGGTGGAGTTGCAAGTTGATGCAAGGAGCTGCTGGCAGCTGCTCTGGCATTTCAAGGTTGACCTCTAGAGGAAGTTTGTAGACAAGCTGTGGCTGCGAGGGTGACACAAAAGTTGCAGAACTGGATTGCCCATAGCGAGGTCCCAAGGACTGGCAGGTTAGCTGTGCCCCAAGTATCTAGTGGCGACCGCAAGCACGGTGCCCCAACAAATGTGTCCTCCCCAATTCAGGTGTGCTGGGCAGGACCACATGGAAATGCATCCTCATTACTGCAAACCCACTGTGTGTCCCCATGTGCTGGAGACCTGCCTGTCATTTCTATCACTGGGATCCCTGCTGAGGCTGCAGCAGAGCTACTTGAGCTGCCTTCCAGCATGGGAAGCTCCCCCTGGCTCTGTGTGCTCACCCCCAAGGGCTCAGTGCTTTTAGAGCCTGACACGTTCTCCTTTCCCCCAAAACACCCACCCCCCAGCGTCACTCCTTCTGCTCTAAACAAATCCGCTTATCACCTAAAATTAAGTCAAGACCTGAAGTCTGCTGCACTGTCAAGATGCGAGGGTGTGAACCACATCATGCTTCACTGAACCTTAAAAGGCAACATAAATCTCCACGCCTGAGATCACGAGCTCTGTGAACATCACTGCGGGCAAACTGCCGCACACCCAAAACATCCTCCCCAGAGCAGGGAGAGGTGAAAAAACCAAATCAACCTCTCTCCCGAATTTTCATTCCCTCCCTGTTGCCCTTTCATGCCTTGCCAGCCTCAGTGTGTAACACTTCCACAGTGGTACCCTCTGGCCCTGCCCCAGTGCTGCCTGCCCCTGGCATGGCACCAGCTGTCCACTGGTCCAGGTCTGCTTTGGCAAAGCACCTGGGTTAGATGCTGAGCAGCATCTTCTCCCCATGTCCTTTCACATCCCAGCTTAACCCTGCCTCCCCTAGCTTTTGTGGTTCTTGGAGAAGACTTTTCCCCCTATGCTTCTCCTCCCAAAAGACCTGTGAGGAGAAGGAGCCACCATGAGCATCCTCGTTTGTGCCCCGCCATGCCTGCACTATGACACCCCCCTGGGATGAGGAGGAGGTGACATTAAGGGCCTCTGCTTTCCAGCAGCCCAGAGAGGATGGAAAACTCATCCATTACGCCTGTGCGGTAACACAGGAGCAGCCACCAGGGCTTTAGGTCTCATTGCTGAGTCCTCGCTGCCAAGCCAGGGGATGGCCAGGAGGGATTTCTGCCAGCTGCTGGGATGGAATTTTTGGGAAGAGATGGTTTGGGGTGCAGATCAGAGAGCACCATGGCATGAAAGAGGGTTGCCCAGGTGTGCTACCCCTCTCAAAAGCTGTTTCCCTGACGGGTCTCTCCTCCCAGGCTCCCAAAGGCACAGCTCCTCCAGCTGAGCATCTCCCAAGGGCCACCACAGATGCAGGCAGGTTGCCAGTTCTCAGCCTGCATCTCCCCAAACAATCCCCAGCAGCACCCCCCCCAGCCAGAAACACCCTACTCCCTTCCCACCCTCAGCCCTTGCACCACCCAGAGCCCCTTACCCACCCCCAAGCAGGGAGGGACGAAAAATCCCACAGCCAAGGGAAAGTGGAGGAGGGACAGGTGCCATTTACAGCTGCATTTCTCCGCTCCCCCTCTCCGTGTCATTCCAGCATGGGGGGTGCCCCCCATCCTCCCCTGACAGCCCAGCATGGGGGTGCCCCCCATCCTCCCCCGACAGCCAGCAGCGCAGCGAAGCCGGGCACAGCTCTCTCCCCCAGCCCTGCCGGGAGGCACCGCCCGGGGCACGGCCCCCAGCCTTGCTCTCCCGGGTGCCCCCCGCACCCCCGGGGTGCTGCCCCCCCAGCGCCCCCCCCATCCCCCCCAGCCCCCCCCAGCCCCTACCTTTGCGGAACGGCATGGGGCGGGGGGGGCGGGGCTGCTCTGGGGCGCCGGGTGCCGCGGTGCCCGCTGCTTCCCCCTCACTTATATCTCTTGTGTTTCTTCTTTCTTTTCTGTTTTCTCCCTTCCTCCTCCTCCTCCTCCTTTTAGAAGGAAACGGACATATTTGGGCACAGCCCGGCAGAAACCCGCGTCATTCGGAGGCAGGCACTGCAGAAAGGAGGGAGTTCTTGCAATTTCGGAGGTTTTAACCCTTCGTTTCCCGGAGACAGCAGGGCTAGGAGGGAGGTGACAGGGACAGGACAAAGATGGGCGTAGGAAGGGGTGGAAGGCAGTGGGAACTGGTTGTTTGGTTTGGTTTGGTTTGTGGTGGGTTTTTTGGAATGGCTGTGGGTGGGATGATGGGGTTTTGGCCTCCCGCATCACTGCCGATCTTCCGAGCTCAGCAGAGCACCGATCCCATCTTCTTTGCGGTGGCACTGGGCCAAGCTGGGAAAACACAACTGCTTCCAGCACCAGGGAGCTAGAAACTCAGATCCCCCTGCTCAGTGTCTGCCCTTGCACGGGCTGGACCATCCAAGGCCAAGGCACCTGGAGGTTCAGATCCTGCTGTGCTAAGCCCCATGCTGAGGATGCACACCTCCCTGTCTCCTGGGACCGCAGCAGGGACAGCCAGCGAGGGGCTGGGATGAGCTTTGAGCGGAGCCCAGAGTTTTGCAGTGTAATCAGGTCTGTGAGCCTTAATCTCTACCATTCAACCTGCAGCTCAGGTTGCAGCAGGAGGTGTAGGTGGAGCATTATCACCTGGGAGAGTTGTTTATTTTTACTGCGGTTCTTTACTTCCTCCTTGGAGGAAGAAAAAGGCACTGGCTTGGCGCTAGTTCAAGGGAAACTCCTTAAGCTATGCAGGACTGGACCCCGTCCTTCCATCTTGGTGGTTAACAGTGATACCATGAGCTCTCTGCTCCGTCTTTGCTCCCTGCAGAATCGTTCCTCCCTCCTGGAGTCACCGAGACCTTCCTCAAGCCACCCCTGTGCTGGTGACAGTGGTGGCATAAAGCCTCCCTGCCTGTCTACTGTGGGCTCCAGCCCCATCCGGACCACCACGATGCTCAAGGTGAGGACTCTTCACCTGCTCCAGTGCAGAGTCTGCCAGATCTGGCTTAACACCCCCTGGAGAAATATGTTTAAGCCAGTGGTTGAGGAGGAGGATTCAAAAAAATGCTCCCCAGGCTTTGTTATGAGAACTGTAACTCCAGCAAGGATGGCAGGAACATCAAAGTCTTATGTGGCATTGCTGCCTCTGCCCTGCTCTGGGCATGACGAATGCATGTGGAAATGTCCCTGAGCCTCAGAACCATGTGAGGGACAAAAGCATAGATTTGGTGGCATGAGCTGCTGGGCTTCCTTCCACCAACTGAAACCTTCCCTGGAGAACATGGCAGGGCAGGCAACCATTTTCGTGGGGAAAAATCATTCAGAAATGGAATTTCCTAGGACATTTAGCAACCCTAAAGGACCACAGGCTGGCAAAATTCAAGGCAGCTGGGCAAGAGGTCTACGTGCTGCTGCCAGACATAGCCCGGCAGGTAAAGGAGAGCCCTTCTTCACTCCACGTGGCCCAGCATCCCATGAAGGACACCTCAGCCATGCCCGAGGCCAGGGTGGCAGGATGGCAACCTGCCTTTCATGGCATTTTCCAGCCGCAGCAACCATTGCTTCCCAGAGGCAGTTCAGCAAGCCCCAGTGCTATTCCACAGCCTGTGGAGCCCCCCCACGTCCTTCAGGCTCCTTGACCCCTTGCCAGAGGCTGCTGAGCCCTGCTCCGGGCACAGGCGCTTGCACCGCGTGGCCCTGGCTGCTCCGTGCAGCCATCCCAGCACAGCTCACGGCTGAGCAACGGGGAGCAACTCAAGGGAGAGGGAGGAGAGCCTGGCGCTGCCCTGGCTTGCTTGGGGAGCCCGGGCGAGCAGAGCTGCGCACAAGTGTCAGCATCTACCCCTCACGGTCCCTGTGCGGGATCCGGCCCTGGGCAGGCACCTCCTGCAAGGGTTGGTGGTTTGACCTAATGCTGCGTCTCCAGGCATGCGGGATCCACAGGGCATCGTGGAGGTCATGCTGTCATCTTGCTGTTTAAAACATTTTCCCCTCCAGTTGCTGGTCTAATTCCCTGTCTACCCAGGAGCTCTGCTGATCCACCCTTGGCAGGAATGAGAGCCCAGCTCTAACCCAATGCTGTACTCTGGGAAAGAAATGATGTTCCTTGAAGTGATGAGCTTCCACATCTCTACAAAACATAAAATCAGATTTTTACGGTTTTATTGCCCAGGATAAATGATGGAATAGTCAGGGTACGAAGTGGCCTCTGGAGCCCCCCCAGCCCAGCCCCTGCTGAAGCAGCGCTCCCAGAGCGGGCTGCACACAGTCACGTCCAGGGGGTTCTGAATGTCCCCAGAGCAGGAGACCCCACAGCCTCTCTGGGCAGCCTGTTCCCCTGCTCTGGCACCCTCACGGTAAAGAAGTTCTCCCTCATGTTCAGGTGGGGCTCCCTGTGCTGCAGCTTGTGCCCGCTGCCCCGTGCCCTGTCGCTGGGCACCCCTGGCAAGAGCCTGGCCCCGTCCTCCTGACACTCGCCTGTGGCGATGAAGGCACGGACTTTGCAAAGATGGTGAAGCAAAGACCTTAATTGTTAGTTAGTTACAGCTTTTATAAGTTTATACTCTGCACATGTGCTGCTAAAAGCTCTATTATTAGTCAAACTCTACTGTCCGCGGGCCCAGCCTGCCCAGCCGCTGTTCACTGTAGGTGACTGCTGTTCACAGTCTCCTTATCTTCTAGAGATGAGATCACATTCCTCCTTTGTGTTTCCTCTGGGTTTCTTCTCATACTCCCTCAAAGTTATTTACTTCTTTGTTGCAGGATCACAGCTGCACATTATCAATGTCAAACCCACTGTCTGCATACTCTACACTCGCCCTTGAGATGGTTGTAGACACTGATAAGATTGCCTCAGCCTTCTCCTCTCCAGGCAAAACGGGCCCAGCTCCCTCAGCCTCTCCTCATCCCGAAGATGCCCCAGTCCCCTTATCCTCTCCACAGCCTCTGCTGGCCCCTCTCCAGCAGTTTCCCATCTCTCTGGAACTGGGCAGCCCAGTTCCACCGGACCCAGCACTCCAGACACGGCCTCACGGAGGCAGAGCAGAGGGGGAGGATCCCCTCCCTCGCCCTGCTGGCCATGCTCCTCCTCATGCCCCCCAGGGTCCCAGGGACCTTCTTGGCCACCAGGACACACTGCTGGCTCATGGGCAACTTGCTGCCCACCAGCACTCCCAGGTCCTTCTCCTTAGAGCTGCCCCCCAGCAGGTCACCCCCAGCCTGTGCTGGTGCACGGGGTTGCTCCAACAGAGGTGGAGGACCTTACACCTGCCTTTGTTAATGTGGATCAGCAGTTCATCTCTGGAAGATTATTTCTAGCACATGATTCCAGGGCTTGGCAAAAGAAACATAACGCGATACGCTCATGGTTAGACCCAGTAATGAACTTGGGTGTCATGTCCATCAAAATCCATGTTTGGACGTTTCCGCCCAAATTTGCTATCCATAACATCCTGCTCAGTGCCTGTATAGCTTGGAAGGCGCCTAATTCCTTGTTTGTTTGTTTGTTTTTTTTTCTGCAACACTGATCTTTCCTGGACACTGTCAGTTCAGCTCCAAAACTTCCCAGTAAGAGCATCTCGTAGGTGCAATCAGGTCCTGTATCAGAGGCTGGTGGTTAAGGTCCCTGCTAAGGTCCCTGCTTCAGGGAGGCAGAGAGGCTTTGCCACCCCTTGGATGAAACAGGGCAAAGGCTTCAATAACCCCCGGGCAAGCACCCAGCCTTGGGGCAGGCGGGCGGAGGGAGGGCTGCGCCCTGGTGCTCCAGGCGTGCTTGGGAATTGAAGAGGTGCCTGTTCAGCAGTGAAGCACCTACTTCTCACCTGCATCCCATGGACAAAATAAAGGCCATTCACCCAGGACCCAGCTACTCTTCTAAGCTCCAGCCAAAGCCATCACAGGAGTTGGAGCATCTTGTTGCCTCATTCTCTATATTAGATGCTATTGTTTTTCACTCACAGAAGGCACCTCAGGCATCTTAAGTGGTGCCAGGCAGTTTAAATAAACAGGGAAGCCTTCAAACATAGTCTGGGGATTTCTAGTGCACTAGGATTTTCATCCCTTACTCACTGTTCACCAGCATTCCTGTCTGGGGTCTAAGAAGAACAACATAAAAGTACTACCACTAATAATAATTAATAAAAAGAAGAAAAGAAAAACACTGAGAAGCAAGCTGGTCCCAAAACTAGGTTTAGACTAAACTAAACACAATGTGGTCTAGGACGGTGAAATGAGGACATGTCTCCTCTTGGCAGAGCACAAATGTTGGGCTGTGCAGTCATAGAGGGTGGCGGGTGGCTCAGCATCACCTGAGGTTTTTGGAACAGGTTGGGCAAACACGTTGGAAACAGTCTTAGCCAGCATTAATCCTGCCCTGGGGCTGAGGGATGGTCCAGATGGCTTCTTGAGATCTTCCCAAGTGCTGGTTTCCATGGGAGAGGCACTCAGAGCCGCAATGTTTGCCAGCACCTTTCCCAGCCATGTCCTGTAGGAAGCCATCTCTGAAGGAAACAAAAGCAAAATTTAATGAGCATTAATATTTTAGGGGGGTTGTTTAGTTAGAACTGACCCATCAAAGAGTCCTTTTACCTTTCTCCCAGGTTTAAAACTTGTGTTTGGCTGAGATGCTGTGACTGCAGTCCTCAGCTTCATCCTTAACCCCAGAAACCCCCCTTTGGGCCAGATGGAGATTTGCCTTCCCCACCTTGCACGGGACCAGTAGGTGTGCACACCTCTGCATCTAGGGGCACTGGAGACGAGCTAAGCTGCTCAGCATTTCTGCACAGACCTAAGGAAGCAGAGACATCTTTAGCTATACAGGGAGGAATGGATCTGCGTGTCAGTGATGCCCAGCCAGGAAATTGGTATTAAACTGACCTCCCTTTCCAGTTAGTGGTACGGCAAGATAATGGGTGCCAGCAGTCTGTGAGACAAGGGTGTCAGTGCTGTTCTTGGCTGGAGCCACGCAGTTGTTTCAGCCCAAGAATCAGTCACAGGGATCTCCTTCACTGTGAGGGTTGTACTCTACAAGCAAATGGTAATGCAGTCAGCTCATTTAAAATATTTATAACATTTTGAACGGCTTGCGTGGCACAAACCCAAGAAAGATGAGGGTGCTTGTAATTGCTGGCACTGGGTATGTCATGGGACACACACGATCGATCTGGCTTGCGTAATCCTGTTTTGTCCTTTTGAGTGCTCAGACAGGCTCTTAGCCTGACCCCCTGGGTTACAGGTTGCTTGAAGGTGCTGCTTTCCTGCGCAGCATCAGGCCCCTTATCCCACTGCTCAGCTGTTTTCTTGCTGAGCTGCTGCTGTTAGACACCTAAGCCAATCTCTCAAGGTTGCACTTCAGTGACCAGTCGTTGACCATCAGTGAGATGTTTATAGCCCTGAGGCTTCTCTTTTCAGCCCATGTCCGTGTTTTCAAGGCCTTTGCTAATCCTCCCACACTCTAGCAGCCAGAGACACGTGGTACCCAGCTCCTTTTCATCTGGCCAGCTCTCCCCACGTGTTGATCACCAGCCTGATGCTTCAGCTTTGCAAATTTAGCAGATGGAAAAGTTGCGGAGAGGCTTGTGGCCTTTTGGTAGCAATGGCAATACCGTTTCTGCTGGGAGAGCGGGCAGCACAACCAGGTCATTGGGGCTTAAGATGCCTGTGGACTGGGAACAATGAGCACACAGAGTACCCTGCAGCCTGACCTAGACAGATTACTTTTTGCTCACCTCTGGTATTAGAGCTGGCATCTTCCTATCACAAAGATTAGGTTACCTATAAAGGTGTTACAGCAAGATTGGATTAGAGATACGCAGGTCAGAGACTTAGGACCAGGTACTCTTGGTCCCTTGCACAGCTCCAGATCCTGGTCCCCCTTTTTGCGCAGTTATTATCTTTTGGGCTTGGAGAGAAAGAAGGAACGGGACAGCATTTCACAGGGGTGATCTGCACGCAGTAATTACTGCAGCAGCACCACCCGCTGTCAGCTACACACCTTAGTGGCTTTTCTGCAGCTGCCAGCTCCACCTGGTTTCTAAATGTGATTTTGCTCTTCCTGTGCAGGCAGCTCTGTCTCTCTCCATCGATTTCCATGGCTTTGAACTGCCACCACCTAGCACTGAAGAGAAAATGTCATATTTGGAGAAACATCTCCATCATTCTTCAGATGCATCCAGAGTGACAGATAACCAATTCTGTTTCACACAGTCCAGGCTTGGTCAGGCAAATCTTTGCCATGCAGTTAAAGCCTTTTTCTTTAAAAAAAATAATAAAGAAAATCAGAAAACAACCACCCCAATGTATGCATTGATTTTATTATGCCAACATCATTATTTGTTAATATAAAAACTGCTAGTAGCCTCAGGTTTCCAGGCTTTCATGTTTCACAAACTTTGCCTGCAAAAACAGAGCAGGAAAACCAAAGATCATCAGGCTTTCCTCATGAATAAAGCAACCTGCTAGACTGAAATAAACCCAAGTAAAACACTTTGAAATGATCAGGTAGAAAGAAAAGTGAAGAAAGGGGGAGAAAATACATGACTAGCACATATGGTATTTTCAGGGCTTACATAATGTCCTTATTAGCCCTAAATTCCTGTCTTCCTTGGAAGAACTGAGCCCTTGCAGGTGAACATGATACTTCTGGGAGAGCATCTGCAGAAGCAATTGCATTGTGTTATCTGGGATGGCGTGCAGAGCTTTAACTGGTGCGGTACAGGGAGGTGGGCTGCATGGTCCTGGGGCTTCCTCTGGAATTTGTGCTTGAAGCAAATGCCTAAACCCTGGTTTAAGTACACTTCGTTGCCATATAGATACTTCCCTGGAAAGGTCTTTAAATTTTGCTGGGTGAGGGCATCACCCCTCCCACAGAAAGACAAGTCATTGGAGATTGCTCCAGCCCATACCCTCTCCCAGTGACAACTCTGCATCGCTGCAATCGCAGAAACCCAGCGCTTGCCTGAAGTGCCTTAAATGACACAAACCCCACCAGTTTTCTTTTCCCATCCTCACGAGAGGAGCAGGCGCTGGAGGAGCTTCATGTGTTTTGCTACTGTCATTTGAATTTTGGTTCACAGTTGCTATACAAGTTTTACAAGTTTGAAGCAGTGAAGTCCAAAAAAGCTACCCAGCTTTCTGCCTGCGGCAAACGGTGAAGAAATCTGTGATGAGTTGAAGACCTTTGTCTTGGCAGGACCACGCGGACTCCCGAGCTGTTGACTTGCTGCAAGCTCTCAACCAGAGGCCAGAGATCACGCCTTAAGAGATTGGGAGAGGAAAAATAACTCAAGGGCTATGAAGTTGCAAGATGCTTAAAAACTGCTTTGGAAAAAACCCCCCACATTGTTCCTTCAGGAGAAATTAGAAGCAGGAGAGAAGCAAGAAAAGGGTTAGTCGTCTTCCTGGGAAAAATCCTGTTTTCCATACAGGTGAGGGTGTCCTGGGCTTTAGGCATGTGCCACTTAAAGCATCCTTGCAAAATATCCAGCACCTGCTTTAGCCATCCCCAGCATTAGCTGCTTTATCTTGTAAAGAAACCAACTGTGGTGCTGGAGAGCGTGTGCTGGGAGATGGGCAGGCAAGCACCAGCCGTCAGGCCTGCCAAAGCAGGGCAGGGTGGTGTCGCAGGCTGAAAGCTTAGGGTGAGGGAACGCTGCTTGGACATCAGACATATGGCTGTGCTCTTAGATTTCTATACTAACAAGAGCAAAATGCAGCATGAATCCCCATGCTTTGGGATTTCTCTATCTCCTGATACTAAAAAGAAGAGGGAAAGAAAATAGCTGCGATCATGAGCTCAGCGGCGATCAGAAATCAGAGAAGGCAGTTATGAGAGGAAAAATCTGCAGAAGTATAGATGCTATCCCTTCTTCAACTAACTGCGATTGCAGCTTTTCCACCTCAACGTCCAGCTTACGCCCGTTCAGGGAGGACTTTGCTTACTGATACGGAAAGCTGTGGGCTTACTCCTGTGTACAGAAAGCCCGGAGCAACACCCAGCCCCGCCCAACGTGGACAGAAAGATTGCTAAAGGAGCACAGCTCAGTACAGGATCACATTTGTATTTATTGTCTGCTACTGCACAGTTCTGGGTAAGCTTTCAAGCATGGGCATATGGACAGGGACTTTGTCATCCCTCTCTCTCTCTCCGACATAAAAGCAGAAGACTTTAGGTTTGCCCAGCTTTTTTCCCAGCAGTTCGAAGTCCTGCAGACTTTACTGCATTTTCTCCTCCTTGCCACTGATTTTCTGAGTTACATCTTAAATGACACAAAAGATTTTTTTACAGTAAATAGGAGGTAAGATCACCCTGGACATTCAAGGCAGGCACCACATCTAACCCACTGACCTGAGAGAAAGGCAATCTCACCAACCTAAGTGCTCATTTAAAGAAAGTTTCAGATTTCACAGATCCTTTGGTGAGGAGAAAGGAGCAGCTACTCGTTTGTTGCTCCTGACACAAGACATATGTATGATTACATCTAGAGCTGCCCAGTGGTTAAGGCCCGTAGGCTCTGGAGCTGGCTGACGTTATAACCAACTCATGTAATTGTCAGGTTTTGCATCCCTGAAAAATCCTATCATCCTCTATGAGGCATGAAATGTCACTGCACTCCTCCGAGGAAAAGGTTCATTCTCAAGCCCACTCTGCAAGTGCATAAGAGGCATCGATGAGGGCCTTCCCACGAGATCTGCCTCCTCTCACACATAGACCAGTTATTCAACCCACACCTCAAAACACCCACACACCTCTCACGCATTACTCTGAGCACCAGCACGCCTACTTCCTTAGCTCAGCTGTCTCTCCAGAACACCGCAGCAAGCCGACAACCAGAAAAAGGAAAAGCAGGTGTATTTTTCCATTAAGCTAAACCCACCCGCCTGAAATGTGGTTTTGAGCCAAAAGAGGGCAGAGGTGATGTTCACGTATTAAACACACCGCCGAGCATCGTGCCTTCTGCCTGGAGCTGCCCGACCTCCTCCCGCCGGGCTTCGCCAAAGTCCCTTCTACAGCCATAACCAGAAGTCAGCGGTGGTGTGTGAGCAATGTTCTGCAGGAACTTTGCTCTTCCACAGTCACACAGAACCGGGCTTGCAATATTGGTCCGGCAATATAAACATGGCACATTCATGTTTTAAGATAAGCTCTCCCCAAAAAGGCCTGGATCTGGTGTACAGGACTCAAGAGAAACCAGTGCTGTCTTGGACAGCAGGAACCTCTATTCACAGAGCAGATAAAAGGACCAGTCTGTATTTCTGCTGTCCTGTAGTCTCCACCATAGCCCGGAGGAACACGCTGCCTCCTCCTGGTCGAGGGATTAGTCTAGCACTAACCTCAAAGCCTCGCATTTCTGAAAGTCCACGGGGGATTTCAAAGGAGAGCACAGGCCCTAAGGACATGAGAAAAATAGTGAAGTTTCACATAAACCAAACTGATTGGATGATAAAGGCTCTGGGATTGCTCCTCAACTAGAATACATCTTCAGCATCACGGGGCAAGAGGGAAGTTCTTTATTAGAAGTCTTGCCTATAGGATACACCAAAACCACACCCAAGCCCAGGTGCTACCCTCAAACCCATCTATGAAAAACCCACCCCTTCCACAGCTCAGCATAGCAGAAAGCCAAATCTCCTGGCTGACATCCAGAATTTCACAAAAGCTCAATTCTTTCCTCTGCCACAGGGGTGAAGCCCCAACTGGGAGCTGACTGCCCCCAAGCAGTAGCTGGAGTCTGGCCAGCGGGTGGTTCCAGAAGCAGTGGTGTGACAACCCACCACAATGCCTGTCTTTCTTGAGACATCTCCTTCCATATAGAAATGCAAATGTAAGGTGTAGAAATCCAGACAGCACCTGAAAAACCACAGGAGTTTCCAGAGTAGCAAATAAACCCTCGAGCTGCAGACAGGCCGTATACTCTCACTGCTCAGCTGACAGCAAATTAACAGACAGTGCACTAACACAATCCATCCCCGCTCCCTTTTAAGGACAACTGCCTCATCACCTAAAGGCATGAATTCTCCTAAGGAGTCAATCATCACCACATAGTACTGCAGTTACTGGTACAGAGAATGCTTGTAAGCAACACAGTAAGTTCCCCATGACCACAAGCAGTTCTTGCTTTATTGGGAAAGGGAACAAGGTTAGTCTTGTAGCCAAGCCAGGAACGCATTATCAGTGCTGGATGCAACTGTAAGCAGCCCTCAGCTGTATGGATGCTCATGCTCTTTTCCAATTTTTAGAGATTTTTAATTCATTTCTAAGATTCTGAAACAGCTAATCCTAGAAACTGTTTTCACGAAGGACAAGAAAATCATCAGGAGTAGTCAGCATGGATTCACCAAGGGGAAGTCACGCCTGACCAACCTGATAACCTTCTACAATGAAATGACTGGCCTGGTAGACAACGGGAGAGCAATGGACTTCCATAAGGCTTTCAAACCTTGTCTCCCATAAGATCCTCTTCATACAGAAGCTGCTGGAGCACAGGCTGGATAAGCAGACACCAAGGCAGACTGAGAACTGGCTGAATGGCTGGTCCCAGAGGGTGGTGATCAGTGGCACAAAGTCTAGCTGGAATCTAGTAACTAATGGTGGACTCCAAAGGTCAACACTGGGTGCAGTCTTGTTTAACATCTTCATTAATGATCTGGATGATGGGGCAGAGTGTGCCCTCATCAAGTTTGCAGACGACACCAACCTGGGAGGAAAGGTTGACACCCCAGAGGGTAGTGCTGCCACCCAGAGGGACCTCGACAGGCTGGAGAAATCAGCTGGCAGGAACATCACGAAGCTCAACGAGAAGTGCCAAGTCCTGCACCTGGGGAAGAACAACCCCAGGCACAAACATGGGATTTAATTCAATTTAAGACGGGATGAATCAGAGACTTGCTCGGGGCCTCTTACACTAAGTGCTGTAAGGACAGAAAGTACTCCCTCACCTGACTTACGTTTGTGGAGCAAGAAAGATTTAAGAGGCTTAAGAACCTGTTTGAAGCCTTCCATTTATTTCCTTCTGTCTTTATGATAACTACGTAGGGTTACAATGCACACGCTTCTGCACACCAACGCACTCAGGCAAACCTACCACAGGAGCCCGATTTCAGATAAGCACCTCAAAAGGCAAGCGCTTACACAGACTGCAGCACACAAATTGCATCTTCTCCAGCTGAATTCGCTTCAGAATCCAAAGTGCAAGGCTAAGAGCACTTACCATCTTCTGTTGCTAAAACAAAAATCAGCTCCCCGAGGAAAGTGAGTTTTGGTTGCGTAGTTGCAAGTACACGGTAACCGGGTGTAATCGCAATTTCCCAGTCAACCTTCTGCAGGACCTTGGGCAAGACACTTTTTGTAGCTGCCTCCTTCCCTCTTCGTATGGCTGTTCAGAGAGCAAGTTCTTTGGGGCAACAACTCTCATTTTCATATAACATTGGCAAAGCAAGCTTGGATCTTGACTATAGTAATGTCGAAGATGTTCCCTGCGAGCTCCATCTCATCAGATTTCTTTAGTCTGACACTGAGTAGGCAAGCGACAAACTGACAGCTGAAATACAGGTTAAGTGCAAAGAGCACACATAGGAATATAAAATCACAATCTATGTACGGAAACGGATGGGCTCTGAAATAGCTGTTGCCGCTCAGGAATGAAACCTTGGGGTTTTAACAATTACAAAAGCAAACAAGTCAATACTTCCCTACTGTTGAAACAGCGTACAGTGTTACAAATTAGGAAGAGAACAAGATAGCAGTTATGCCAGTATGCAAATCCCTGTTCTTAAGACTTCAGGGCTGAAAAAGCACCAGGGACACCTCATTCAGCTCCAGGCTGACACGTCCTACACGTCCCTCTCAGCTGGCTGTTAGCTGCAGGACACTGTCAAATCTCTCCTAAGCAGGCATTTAATCTAGATTCCCAGAAGTAAGGAACAGTTCATACTTAGCCTGAGAGGAGGTTCAGTTACTCGGCCCATTAGAGCGTCACAGTATTTACGCTGGTACTTCAAACATGGAATTAAAGCTTCACTTTAGGAAATTAGGCCTAAAAAATACCAAACACTTCATCTGAAGCGGTATAACCAATACTGTACTGCCAATAAGGCAAATGTATCTTAAGAGGCCCCCATCCTCTTAGTTTTCTGTAAAATCATGAACTTTTGAAAAGAGGAACAAAAATATTATTGCATCAGGCCACAGCTACAAGTACGCACCTTACAGAAAAAGGTGTGCACACAATTTCAAGTTTTCAAAGATAAACAAGTAAAACTTCGTAGCTGCAACGAAGAATACCAAATTAAAGTGCTGCTGAGCCTGTTGAGAGGGCACTGATGAATCATGGAAGGGCAGGGGTGGGGGATGTGTAAGCAGGAAGATCTGGAGGTGTTAAATAAGAAGTAATTTGAGAAACTACCAGAAATAGAAATAAGTCAGCAACAACATTCCAGAGGAGGCAGGAAGCAGAGAAGTAAATTCAGAACCAAATTTTCAAAGGCACACAAGATACAGCCATACCTGAGAAAGCCTGAGCCAACACATCAATGCAGGACGAATGCGCACTTGCAAAAAACATGCCTCCTACTAACTACATTATCTGTGACAAGTAAGGTCTGACTAAGGACCTTGGTCAGCATGTCTGATCCTTTCCAGGTTTCTGCATCTGTGGATGTGTTTGCATTTACTGTGGCAGCGCCTAAAGGATAACTGCTTACAAACCAGGCTCCAACGGCACATATTTGCACAGCACCCACCAAAGCACATACCCACACAGAGATGGAACTAAGGCAATGCAGGTCTGCTAACACTTCAGAGGTGGCGTGCCTATGCTGTCTTAGTGACTCCATAGTACAGAAAAATACTTTATTCGTAGCATGGATCTCCTACACAACACACTACATGAACAAGTCCTCTACCCTACATTTCCAGTGGTAAACTTTACTCGTAAGTCTTCGCCAATAATAAGGATTTTTAGAACAAAATGGTTCAAAATTTTTCAGTAAAGCAATTCTCAGCAAATATAAAACCTCCAACTCAAACTGAAAGCCCAGAAGCTGGTATTAGCAGGTAGAGAGAAAATAGCAGAATAGCTGGTTAAATGACACACAAAAAAAAATTATCTGTGTGTCTCAGGAAATGGTTACAGCTAGTCACTCAGAACAGAAGTATTTGCTGAAATAAGAGCCATAAATAAATCACGTTGTTTAAAGCCAAGTCATATTTCAAGCTAAGTTCAATACTGTTACCACTGTAACTTTCCAGAGCATGCCACTCAGATTATTTGACTTATAAGCAAATCTATGCTAATTCATATTAGGCTAATTTCTTCGTTTTACTACATAGTAGCAAAGGCCTTAAAGTGTTGCGCAAGGTCAAAGAGAAAACTAACAGCAGAGCCGGTAACAATCTAGATCCTGTTATTGCCCCAAGTCCTGTGGTTTTAGTATTAGTCAGGCTGGTTCTTCACCTCTGCTGCAGTGAGGTTTTTCTAATGGTGGGTTACAGCGACTGCCAACAGCAGCACACGTGGTGTAGAAGTGACTGACTCTGTGGGAAGGCCTTGTGCAACAGGAGAGGACAGTAAGAAAGCTGACACACAGCAGGTAAAATACAATATTTTTTTAAAAATTGTTTTCTGTTTTACAGGCAAATGTTTGTACAGAGGTTGTTGGAACACAAGCAGACAAAATAAGCAAAACACAAGACCAAGGGTCTGTCATATAGATCTGCAGCCAAAACTTAATAAAAGGGCAATAACTGGAGATATTCACAGCGTTGATCAACTACAGGTCTATACCCCCTCCCCCCAATACATGTGTATAACCAGAAAAAGACATCCAGCATCAGCTTTCAAACAGCTAAAGTGCCCTCAGAGGTCACTTCCATTTTAATACCTGCACAATTCCAGGTGCAACGCCACACAGAGACAACTGCCATCATTGCATAGCCACCTCTTGCCAACTTTGTCACACAGTTCCCAAACAAAAAGCATACAAAATCAGAGGCAGAATGCCATGTATTATTTTACATCAGATTAGAGATTAAAAAAATAGTAATAAAAAAAAGAGTTGTAGTGTTTAGTAGTTTAGTTTGTCAACTCTTCAGACTTTATGAGAATTTTCTTCTATCGCCTCCTACTCTGAAAACTTCCAGTAGCCCTCCTTCTCAAAAAACAAGCCTAACCTTGATGTTATTTGACTTCAAATACAGAAATACATATATACAGAGAAAAAGCCAGGTTTGAATCAATTAACCAAAAGTTAGTTACATATGTGTGACGTTAGAGGAAGTGAGAATATGATAGTTGGCCAGATAGAAGAACAAGTTTCCTTCTGTTCTACCTATAGCATTTCAATAATGACCTGTAATCAGTTAACCCTGGCTATTTCTAGCATAGACTGCCTGACAGCACAGTGCTCCTAACAGTCCCCTCACTCTGCTTCAAATGGCTAAGCATTTCAAACTCTTTCCTCCTTCCATTTCCCTGGGTTAAACGTGTGTTTTCTTTGGATTTGGGAAGACAGACAGACTCATTCCTTGTTACTTCAGCCTCCATTCTGGCATAGAAAGCATTATCCTGGAGTCAGGAGAGAATAAACTAGTTGTCAACTGTCCAACGACCCCAAATCACACCGGTGTGCAGGCACGGAGGACTTACAAAAGCATGGCTGTAACTCTGAGAGATGCCATCAGGGAAGAGAAGCATGATAGCACATAGTCCTTTTCCAGAGCTTCCCACTTATTGTGGATGCAGTGCAGGGAGTCCATGATGAAGCACCAGAACAAGGAAAGCAGGAATACAGACAAAGCATCATCTCAGCAGTGGGTTTTCAAAAGGACAAAGTCATCTGAAAGCTCAAAAAAACCAGGATCCCCAGCGCAATAAGCAGAATTGTGCAATTCAAAAACACACAGACGTGAATCTTACTTTCAAAGGGCTTTATATTACAAAAAAATGTAAGTCACAACGAATGCGAAAAATCCATTCAATGAGGCTTGTTTCCAGTTTGCTAGGAAAGCTACGTTTCTCCTTTATTCCCAGCCTACTGCTGAAAACCTGATTGCCAAAACAGTGACACCTCGAGCTAGATTTTTAAAATCAAACTTGCTCTGCCAGATCCAGTACTCTGAACTTGTCCAGGTTGTAGAAACAAGCCTTCACGACTCTGCCTCCGAAGTATCTCCCATTTAGATCCACAACAGCTGGAATTGAAACCAAGAACAGGTCAGCAAGCACCAATACGGTAAAATAGGCATTCCTTTAGCTAAACAGTCTGATCAGTGAGACTGTTTCATCTCTCTACAGAAGTCAACTCTGAGGTTCACAGGACACAATTCCATATCCTACCTTTGATGGCAGATTCAACCCGTTCAAACTCTAAAAATATTCTTACAGCTTCATCATCAGGGGCACCAGGAATCTGAAACAAAAAAAACCCACCCAACCCAAACCCAGAAGTAATTAGAACAGTAGCAGAATACTGTTTTAAATTGCTGCTCTTCACAGAGGTAGTGAAGAGAACACAATAAAAAAAATAAGACGGTTCCGAAAGCACAATACCCAGAGAATTTCTGCCCCATTTCTGATGCTAAAAGTTTATATCTTACAGATATGGAAAATCCAGAATCACAACACAGCAAAGGACCCTGCAAGATCTTCTAATCTATGTTCCTTCTCTTAGGCAGCAACAAGCCCGTTGTTGAGGGAGAAGTGCCCAGTTTGCTTTCAGAGCAGTCAAAAAGAGAGACGCATTATCTCTTACCTCAAAGATGACACATTTCCCAACCTTGCCATATTTCTCACATTCCTCTTTAGTTTCAACTTCTAGATCTTCATCCACCTCCCCAGCACCTACCATGTTCTGAAAGTTAAAAGAATAAACCCAACTCACTGGATGTAGTGTGTACAGATGATTATATAGACAAATCACAGATGCATGCAACTGTGACTACGAATACTTGTTTACCAGTCAAAAGCCACAGGAGAAGACTGTTCCCTAGTACCAAGACAAGATGACTGTATAATCTAAAGCAGTGCTGATTTACAGTCAGAACCCGTATCTCAGGAGGACACGTATTTTCTCCACAACACAAAGCACCATGTAGGTACGGCCCAGAACCATCTGAGCTGTACAGTCATTGTAACAGGAACACAGGTTTAAACTTTTCAACCAGCCACGTATGCTGCAAACACGAAGACATGTTCTCTTACTCCCAACTTACCCTTAGCAAGACCACTTTAGTTGGGCATTTCAGTATCTCAGTCAATGGATTAGAATCTGCTTTCTTGCCCGTTTCTGCTATGAAGATAGAACAGTGAGTCATGGAATAATTTAAGATTAAAGTTCATTTAAACCTTATGTGGGGGCTTTTATCAGAATCTTACTGTTATCAAATGATGGAATAAAAGCCACAAAATGTAGTTTCATATTGATCAGGAACAGTCAGAACTCACAGCTACTTGGCAAGACAATAAGCTTAAAATTCACATTCTGCAGAAGTGATTTAAGCTAGAACACTGACAACATACTATTTCCTTGAGGGAAATAAATCAGAATCCTATCAGTCAGATCTCCTGACTTCCAACACCTGTGCTCAGGGAGAGGTGCTGTTCTAGTAAGTCTAGATGTTGTCTGTAGATCAGACAACAGCAGGGAAATGAGAACAATATCTGAAGTACGTGATGGGGAAAAAGCCAGCAGGAACAGAGCAGGATCGCCCCTCCAAAAAAGGCTTCCAAACACTAAAGAAGGGCAACTTATGTAGGAAGGCGAACATAAGCTTAAAAAAAAAAAAAAAAGAGGACCATTTAAAAACAAAAAAAAAAAGGCAAAATTTCCACAAGAAGGGGTATAAATCATTCTTCCAACTCTGATTCAGTGTTTTCTGCAAGGACAGATAGTAAACAAAAAAATCCAGGAGCTTTCACTGAGCCTGACCTATTATTTTCCCCTGACCATTTCTCACAAACTTACTGGCGCAGGACAGAATTACCTTTCTCTGTAGAATCACCAACAATGATCTTGCCGCCCCTCTTGCTTGTTTTCTCTACCGACAATGCTGTGCTCAGCCCCTGTTCATGCTTGCCTAGCCCCTGGCCCTCTCTGAAACCATACTTCTGCATGATTTTATGAGCTACTGTCCCCCTGCAAAGAGAAAAAGCATCAGTTACTAAAGGTTTCTTACACAAAACATTAACATTGCATTTCTCCTGAGTGCTCAAATATTCTACCTCCTAAAATGTCATTAAGGAAAGACTGAAAACACAAAAGCTTCTACACACCTTTACAACCTTGCAATTTCACAGCACACCATGGAAAGTGTTACCCTTGAATTACAGATAGAAGAGTTGTCAGAGAAGTTGACTAAACAAAATCGTTTATGTTTTTACAAATACAACCCAACTTCCAGTGCAGGTCAGCATCATACACTCTATAGAATGGCTTGGGTTGGAAGGGACATTTAAAGATCATCTAGTCCAACCCCTCTGCCATGAACAGCGACATTTTTCACTAGATCAGAGTGCTGATAGTAAATCACAAATCAGACTAGAAGAAGGTTTATTCAGCCCAGTTTCTTATCTCTGCCAGTGGCTTGTATCAAAAGCTTTAGAGAAAAGGTGGATGTGGAACAATCTACTTCCCACATTAGATCACAGTCCACTATCTATGAGTTTCAAGTTCGCCTAAGCTCCAGAGTATATGGCTTTGACAGCCCTTCCTGTAACAAATCTGGATACCCTTAGTATTAATTTAAACATGTCTCATCTTTCTGAATTTTCAAGAACATAATAATGTTGTGGCAATAAAGTTCTCAAGCTATTTAAAGGTACCTTTTTTAATAAGTACCTTACAAAAAGCACCTCCACTGACAGGTTTTGAAATTCCCACTGAATGAGTATTCAGAATCAAAATATACCTACACATGTTGACATTTCTTTGGAGACCATAGCTAGATAGGTCAAAACACAAAAACTGTGCCATGGTATACTAGTTTAAACCACAGCATATATTCTGTGCTTAGGCACTCCCCATTTTATCAACAGGCACATGAGATTACACAGAAAATACAGGATCAGTGACTACATGGCTATTCTCTAAGTGTACGCCATGAAATGTACAAAGGCACATTAAAAAGGCCAAAAAGTCTGGCTACATAATGCTGAAAGGTTAAAAAACTAAGTCACAGAATGAAAAGTAGTTAACTGTGTGGTCAAAGCAAGGCAGGTTAGGTCATATTTTTAGCACTTCCTTCAGTGAAGTGAAGGTCCCGGGGTATTGCTAAGGAGAGGTAGTAACAATGCGTAAACTGGTCCGACAGTACTGACTTTGGTTATTCTTTTTCTGGACCATATGGAGAAAAAAAAAAAGCTTTTCTATCAAAGAAATTGCATCAAAAATTGTCTTCAAAATAGAAATGCAGTGTAACAATATAATACACTACATTTTTGTGTCTGTGTTCATCCTGGATACAATTTCGACCACACTGAAGCTGCATACCCAAAACAGCCAATGTGATCGATAAGAAGACCATAGCTAACCACTACACCCTGCAAATGAGATGTCTAAGCTATTTTTAACTACAAATTTGACTTCTCTTTGTTGCCCCAGTGGTAACACAAGTATTACACGCTTGTGTTGGGCATGCTAATCCAAGACAGAAAAGTAAATGGACATATTTGCAGCCACAGCTGCTACATTCATGCAAATATGCTTTGAATTTTTGAACAAACAAAGCAGAGCTGAAATGATTTGCCCACTGATACATAGCAAATTTAAGACAAAGCTGGAAAAGAAATCTAGAGGAATTAACATGCCATCTGTGTTTTCCTGTACACTACATTAGCTTGGCTTGTACAAGACATAAATGCTTTATACTGGAGTGTGGCTTCATTACTCACTTACACAGCCTTGAATGCAATCACTTCAAATGCATTTCTCTTGATGGAGTAAATCCACCACTTTTTCTGTATCCTGCCAGTTAGGACTATATGCACTCAGGCTAACCACATACAGGCAATGGGTTCTGCCTTCCCTACCGACAAACTCTTTTAACTTCTGGTTTCCACCACCTTCAAATGCCTTTTTCCACAAAATGTGCAGAAGTCAAACATTTACCCCATGTTAGCAAGGAAAGAGTTGCTAGGTCCTGTGGGGGAACGAGGTCTTTCTGGCTCATCATACACTGGAGGAGGAATAGCTGCTTTGGAAGATGGTGCCCGAGGTCTCGACTCCTCTTCAAATGGAAATGATGCTACAGCTGAAGAAAACAGAGACATTGGCTGGTTCAATAAAATACTTTGCACTAACTATCTATTTGTTATGAACACTGGAGTACTATACATTCAATCTAACTCATTTAGAGACAACTCTTCATCTGCAAGTTGTACTTTTTTCTGCTTTAATAGTAAAAAAACTACAAAAAAACTTCTTCCACATAAATCCAAATCAGAAGAATGTTACCTTTGCACAGGCTGCTTTAACATCCCCTTACCGCTCTCCCTCAGAAACCAGATCTGAGTTATTCTGGATTTTCCTTGTTGCATACAGAACAAGTTTGTATCCATTGGTCTACAATGCATTTATTAACCTCTTATCAAATGGAGAAAAGAAATATTAAGAGGCCACCTGCATTACAATGAGTTTATCCAGACAGAGAGCAAGCAAACTTAATAGCCCCATTCATCAGGAACAGAATTAAGACAAAAACGCATCAATGCACACAGCTTGGGGCCTGAGGACTGTAAAGAAAAGTACACTGTATGTTTACACAAAAGAGGTATCAGTCTATCAAAAAGAATGAATGCAACTCAAAGCATTTATATCAAAGTAAATATATAAATATATCAAAGTATTTACACAATCTTAAGGGATCTCGCTGACAATTTCTGAACTGCAGCTTTTCCTGGGGGATGGGAACACATACATCCCTGAACACAGGTATCTCAATCATACTGATTCGATCTTGAAACTACCTTCCACTGACAAGTCAAACGGCCAAATGTAAAAAAACCTCACCTACAGAACACTACAGGGAATATGCAGAACACTTTTGAATGTACTTAGGGACATTCAGACTGACTTTATTTCAGATTATTTTCTTGTGAACTAGAACTTCTATCTTACCAAATAAAGCGTCAGATGTGAAGTTTGAGGAAGTTGTACGAGGAAAATAAAATGCCTATTTAAGCAGCAGATGGACTGGACTATGGAACTTCTGCTACAGCAATGTTTTCTCAGGTTTTTCCAGTCCAGCTTTGAGCATCAAATAACAAGCTGTACAAAGGTTTCCTTGTGAGATCAAGTCACATTTTGAAAGCTTCCCCCTCAGGATATTTCTACCATATCCAGCCTATATTTACTTTGTCTTGACACTGCTCAGTTACTCTTATTTACTCAAAACAATCTCCTTCTGTTTTCAATGTTTACACACTTCAAATGCTTTCACTATTATATCATTCACTTACTCTGCCTAGCTTTACTTTTGTTTTTATGTTAATATTTTCATAAATAAAATCAGGACTCCTAAAGAAAAATTTGTGTGTGATTCTTTTTTCTTATTATTTTTTTAAATATACAACATACTCTTCATTAATTTAAAAATGTAAGACAATTAGACATGCAAAAAAAAAAGGGAACAGTTTTGGTCTGATGGCAAAATTGTGCCATCTAGTGGACAGTCTACAAGCTACCTTCACTGCAGGAAGCCCTACTACACACACGCCTCTTAAGCAAGTACCATCCCTCAAAAACCTAGAAAATTCTGTCTGTAGCGCGAGATCCCTTCAGAAAAGATCTTTATAAAGTACCTTCTAAAGCAAAAGGTAATAGGAAAATTCCCTCTCCGTGCTGTGGAGGTTTCTAGTTCACCCAGAGAAACCTGCCTGCGACAGCTCTTTCACTTCAGCGATGAGTATCTGAACGTGATGGTAACAGGCCAGTCTGGCAAACCACTTCTCTAGCCATACAGAAAGAACCCCTCCGAGCAGGGACATGAGGCACAGCAGTACTGCAGCTTCCCCACAGCTTCCCCCATCAGCAAAGAACTAGCACAAAGTTTTCTGCCACAAAGAATCATATGGGAAGAACAGCAGGAGGAGTTAACTGAATAGAAAGTTGAGTGAGAAACAAACACCACTGCTAGGTTTTAGAGAACAGGGTTTTGGCATACTTACGTTCTTTGTCCTTCTCAACAAGAGAAGTGGGTGGTGCAATGGCAGCTCCTCCCATACCTATGGGCAAAATGGAAGACAACACATTTGTATGATTAGGTTCTGCTGCTCGATACAGCTTCGATGAACCTTACCACAGCTGCTGGCTCCTTACCAGCCAATTCTTAAATACATCTCTATCAACTGAAAAATAACAGGACAGCAGGCTGAGAAGTTTCAACAGTGGTGGACTAGAAATGGATGAAAAGCCCATTAAGGGAGAAATCATCAAACTGCAATGCTGTGCTACATATTGTTTCTATCATAAACATATTTCACAGGATTTCAGAATTCAAGATTACAGTGAAACAAACCTTCCGTTCTCAAACTGCTCAATCAAACCAAATGAGGAAAAGATTCTGTTCAAGATTATGTACACTTTCAAAGCAGTGAAGTACAAAGCCTCTTCCATATTTTAATGAGCAATATTCTAATGTAGTCCCAAACTTCCAAGGCAGAGCAAGTATTTCAAATGTCCCCTGTCAGAATTTTTTTTTTAAATAACAACAGAGCTAAATTATTTATTGTAACTTTGCTGCTGAAAGAGAACAAAGTTTAGTTTTGTTTATGAAAAGACATTATCTCATCATCCAGATTCACATCTCCCAACTAATTCTAAGGACATTCAAATAACAAATGCAGGAAGGCTAAGCTTTAACAGTGAAAACTAAACAGTGATTCTCACAGCCTGATTTTTATCTCACACTTCACCCCTTTTCTGGAACCTACACCACGCAGAAACTTAAAACAGGTATCTACAAACTTATGTAAAAAGAGGTCTTTCCACAAATGATTTAGCTGCCATCTGCCCTCAAGGAAAGAACAGTTTTCTGCATTACAACAGTTACGGTGTAGTAAAATGCTAGGTTTATTCTAAAGGCTTAGAAATAACACTATTCTGCTGAGGACAGAGAAACACAGAATCCATGAAATAGAAACAGGATTGTGATTTCCCCCCACCCCACATTTTTCTCCTTTTTCCCCACCAAAAACAAACAGATCTCTTACTTCTTTTTCGTCTCTCCCTTTCATAATCTTCATCTTCATCAGAATCTGGATCTGGCCTTCTTGAAAACCCACTGGCCTCATGTCTGTCTTTACGTCTTCTAGGAGGCACAGTAAGTTAGGATAAGAAAACAAAATTAACTTTCTGCTTTAATTTGTGGCACCACCTTTGGAGTGTGAAATACACTGCTACACTCTAATAGGCACTTTATAATGTTTTCCATAAAGGTGTAAGTAAACATATCTGGTTTTTATTTCTTTGCTTTTATCCTCAGAGTATTTTTTGTGAAATGTAAGATAGATCCGAAGGAAGATCACTTTCCACTTGCAAGTCAGCCAAGAACATATGGAAATGAGGAATGGTCTGAATAAATATAGTCCAAACTGACTACTGTGACTGAATGACTACAATGGAAGAGGTGTTGGATGGAACAGAAAGCAAGGTAACAGACACATTAATTAATCACCCTGCTTTGAACAGAATCTCTTTTAAATTCCCTATCACAGGCAATTCAGAGCAATATCACTTACTCAGTCAATTAAAAAACCCAGTAAGTCAGCATGCTTAAACATCAGAGTACTAAGAAGCTAGCTTGGCAATTAAAATAATATTCAGGCAAGCCTATTAAAACTTTTAACATTAGGTGGGAAATGCTTCAAGAATTGTTGGCCCTTCAACTGTTACTTACTGTGATCATGAGACTACTCATTTTAATACCTTAAAAAAGGAAAAGTATTTTTCCCCCAAAATTAAGAGCACAGCTTGGGGCATAAATCAGATCTCATTCCCAGCACAGCCATCAAAACTGTGCTACAGGATGCTAAGAACAGCACTGCTATGGAACCAGACAAAGTTTCTGAATCTCTAGACTGCAAATTTAAAACAAATGCACACTCTGTTCAAACACCCCGCTTATCACAAAGCATACATGTGATGCAGGTTTGGCCGAGATTGTTTCCCCAACCTTAAATCAGAATGCATAATGTATTTTTCACTTCCTCTCTCTAACGTCCTATGTAAAGACTACCCTCCTGGCCCACACACAAGTACAAGCATGACTAAATAGCAATCAGCACTGAAGCTGTGGAAATGACAGCCCAGATTTCTGAGATCTTGCATGCTAGTATGACAGTGCCTCAGGCATTCCTCCTCCACCAGAACAATGAAGATATAACTGGGAGAAGACAGAAAACTCCACAGTTTCCACAATCTAAACAGAGCAACGGAACACCCCTCTTGTAATTCCACAGACTTTACGTGATTTATACCATAACAAAGATGGCTTTTTAATTTCATTTAAAATAAGCAAATTAATCTTACTGCCTGCCTAGCAGACATTTTACCACCTACTTCAACACGACACTGAATCTGCATTCAATTTCTTTAATATGATTAAAGAGACCTCTTACTCCAGGGAAAGAGCATTAAGGTAATTAAAAGTAAGTCATATTTTCTTTTGTCCAGAGACAAAAGAGTAATAAATACACAATTAACTTACTTAAACTGAATGCAGAATACCAAAAAAGAAAATGCAACTATGCCTCTCAAACGCTGTACTAGCTACATCTTTAAAACCTGAATGCATTCATGTATCAGTTTGTAGTATTTAAAAGCAGAAAGGATGGTTTATCACTGAGTGTTGAAAAGTATTTGTCGTCAATTATACTGACAAGAAATACTCTAAAATACTTGCATGATCGAAGTCTGATAACGATGCATGAAGTACCCAAACATTGCTGCTACTATTGAAATAAAGCACACATAGAAAACTTTGACCCATGTATTTCAGCCAAAGAGGCTGTAAACATGATAAATCTTGTAAATTTTGCACTGTTAAGTAATCTAGCAAGAGCATTAAAACACTGCACTTGTTTCTATAGAAGCATACAGTATTCCTCACAAAACCTTTAAGGGTTTCACTGAAACTGTTTAGAGGAATAAAACTAAAACTGATGTGCCCATTCTCCATATAATTGTCATTACACCATGACTTTAAATGAAAGCCTTACTTTTCTCTTTCTTCAATCTCCTTTTGCCTCTCCAGCTCACGCTGCCTCTGTCGTTCCTCTCTTTGACGTTTTACCACTTTTTCATAGTCATTTGGGAACATGGGATCATACTCATCTGCCAAAGGAATCAACACATCTCCTGCAGAGAAACCACTAGGTACAGGATCCTAAAAAAGAATAAGGAGTTTTTTCAGCTGAGATTTGAAAACACCATCCAGTTGGAAACCAAGAATTTAACACTTCCTTCTCACTCTCAAGAACACAAATCTCAGTTCCTGACTTCTCTAATGGCAGGTAATATCCTAATCACACTGGTGCCAGAAGAAATCTTTGCTTTACTTAAAACTAGTATTTCACCCAGTCTCTCACTATATCCAATTTTTCCAGGAAGAAAGCATCCCTTCCACCCACTCCTCTGCCAAATACAAAGTAACAAATCAGCAGGCACAAGAACTTTTCAAAACCCATGAAATCATTATTAGAACTATTATGGCACATTGCTGTTGCAACCATCTGCAAGGTGTTCTCCCACACAATCTCAGCAGTCTTTTTCAACATCTGCTATTAATAGAATACCAACAGAGGTACACATACTCTTCTCTCATGTGAAAGAACTATTTCAGAACCATTACCTCTGGAAAAGTTTCAGGGAGAAAGTTTCTTTTTATTCCTTACAATGAGAAATCAATTTTAAAAGGTTAGTGGCTTTTCTTTTACTTTTGTTATACAGGTCCAGTTCCAACAGTGGTGTGATGACAATTACATTCATTATTTGCCTGACCAAACTGCTGTCTTGCAAAATACTTTGAAACTGTCCAGGAGAAACATGCTAGGAAGACTGTTTTATTTTAACTGCACATTAGCCTTGGTAATTCCATGTTGTATCACATGGAAGCCTGTATAAAGTTGAAACATTCATTAATTAAAGAACCTCTAAGCAGAGGAAATCAATTTCAGAAAATGATCACTTCTCTGACCACTAGGAAAGATGAGGAAAAAACCACCAAACAGGCTACAGTCAAAGAATTCCAATTCCAAAACATCTGTAAAGAGCTGGACTTCATAGCTGCCTTGGTTTTACCTTTAACCCAGCTGCTACATGAGGTGGTGTGTCCACAATCTGTCTCTCATCAGAAGAGCTCCCTCGTTTCAGGTCAATCACTGGAGCAAGGACTGTTGTTTGTTTTGTTCTCTGACTCTGAAAAATCACCAAAACACAAAATGTCTAAAGAAGGTAACAAAAGTTTCCTAAAAAGCAGATTGTTTTATATACTTGCAGCTGGTGCCTCTTTTTTTTTAAAGGATGAAAACCACTGTATCAAATTCTTCACTGTGCAAAGCTCAATATATCATTACCCTTCGGTTTATCAACACACAACAATTCTTAACATTTCTAATGAACCTTGATGTGGATAATCAAGTTTATGTCACGATTTAGTGGTGGCAAAAGCCACTTGGTTCCAAGACAGATGCTTAGCAACTATGGTTAAAGAGCTGCTACCCAAAAACATATCTGATGTGGTATTTCAAAGAACGTTTCAGTGAAACCAGTGCCTACCTTCCTCTTTTTAAGCAAGTGAGATCAGACTTTGTTTGTGCATGCAGCACTAGAACAAATTGTGGTAAGTTAGGATTAGGACCAGAAACATATTAAAAATGCAGATGATCTCTTCAGATGAGTATGAACTGAGCAGGTTTTTTTTTTTAAAAAAGGGGCTCAGACTTATCCCAAAGATCTACTGGTCTTCATATTTTATCAAGTGATAAAATACACTAATCTATTCTGAACTCTTGAGTTTTCTAATCCTATTGTATTCTTCTATTGGTCTATGCATACACTGCCTATCAGTTACATAGACAGAATATATCTAAGACAGTAGTCAGTTACTTTCATTTATGAAGGTTGTTCCAATTATCCACTAAATCCTGCCCTCAATTTTAGCAGCATAAATCAGGAGTAATTCCAGTGAAAAAATGCTGTGTCTACTGAAGTATTCAGTATCTATGCTACTACTACTTTTTTAATTAAGTAGTCTCACTGTAGAACCTACACACCACCCACAAAGAACACGTATCCTGCTTGAACCAAAATATCAACACTGCTTAAAGAAAAAGGGTGAAATTCTGTAGCAATGAAAAGAGAAAATGGCTCTGTCACAGTTTAAGCTCAAAGAATCAGCCTGCACTACTCCTCCCTTTATATATACTGGAAATACTTTCTGCAAAAATTTCTAATGCACAACAATTTGTACTTTAGCACCAAAAGCCTTTTAAATAGCAAGCATAAAACAATGCAAACATGTAAATAACAACTGATGCAAAATGCCCAAAATGACCAACAGCTGGTACTGCCAACTATTATAGTATGTATGACCCTTACTTACACAAAAAACCCCAACAAAACAAAACAGAAAAAAAGAAGAAAAGCTTAATCCCATTCTCTTTAAAGTTACGTGTGAAGATCAGCTTTTAATTCTGCTACTTAAAAGACCTGACGCTCCCTCTAACAGACTACAAGAAACACGCACCTTGCCCTTATCCCCACCCTCAGTTTTGCTAGGTTCCTCGCTACAAAGTCATAGACAAATACCAGCAAAATTCCCCCAAATTGGTATTCTAAAAGGTCACAAGCTTTCCTCAACGCTCTGAACACAAAATAAGTTTGAACAATAGAAAGCAAAAATAGAAAGGGACTGTACCTTTGCTTGTGTGAGAGCTGCTTTCTTCACCTGCAGTTGAGACTGTAGTAGTTTGAAATTTTTGGACCAGCCTTCTGTTTTAGAATCGCTGGTTTCAACTCCCAGGTCGTCGTAAAGTGACATTTTCTCTTCAATTTAAAACTGAAAGACAAAAGGAAAAATCCATGACATAACAAATCTATGTTCAGGGCTTGTTTGCTACTAGTCTGCATACGTTACTACACCATATTTTTATACAGCTTTTTTTCAAAGTCAGAGAAAATTCAAAGTAAAAATGTTTTTCTGGCTAGTAACAGATACACATAACTAGAGTAAGGCTGTATAAAAGGGACTTTTGAAAGGTGATGAATACTGTTCAAGTGTCAACAAGTGCTGGAAAGTTCTTAAAATTATGTCTGTAGCATTAGATATCAATCACTTCATGCTTTGAAGAGGTTACGCTTAATCCACACTGGTATTTTGAGGTTCACAAAGAAATTCAATGTTATGTATCACACAAGCCTCAAAATTTCTGAATCAAACACAAAGGAATTGTTGTCTCTTCTGAGCTTAAAAACTATCCACACAAACATGTCAACATTCCAGTCATCTTATTACATCTTCCTATTTTTTGCATCACTGTAAAGGAATAGCCTTCTTAGAGTAAATAAACTTGCCAGAGTATTATTAAGTAACAATTTCCACAATATTTAAAATACAAATACACAGAACTTATATACGCATGTACATGCAACACACACATACATACAAAGTTAGCTAGGTAACAACCTCAGTAACATGACATGAAATGCATCACTTTGATATTGCATCTGACCTGAACAGAAGAAAACAAAATTTGAATGCAATGAGAGCTCAATCACCAGTGGAACAAGCCGTGAGCTCATTATTTAGATTCTGATAGCCTTGAATTACAGTATTTTCACCCAAAAACTGTAACTGCTTAACCTACTGCAGGCTCAAACACGACTGATTAACAGTCTGCAGTGAAATCTTACAGACTCATCAGCAAGATTTTGATCCCACAGATCTGACAGATACATACATATATTTGAGGGAACCTGCCCAACATATTCAACATACAGGAAATGAGTCTTGCTACAGATATAACTTACACACATTTAAACCTGTGGAAAAAGTCTCAGATGCAGCAGAGAACAACTGTATTACAACTCCAAAAGGTGGCAAGCTCAGCAAAATTTTTTTTTAAAAAATGCAACAATTAAACCTGAAGGGGAATATGGACAACTGAGGCTCAGCAGAAGAGAGTTCACCACAGGAAAACGGAGGTGGTTACACTCATTAGACATTATTAAACATATAGGCAATAGGGAGTGAAACATATAGGAGAACATTATAGTGCATACGGGAACAGGATGAGGACAGGGCACTACAAGAAATCCCACTTGCCACAGGGCAGTGAAGTTTACGCAGCAGGAGTGCTGCTATCCTGAGGGAGACACGATGCACTTGGGGTACGTTATACTACGCGTATGGATGAGGGGAGGCTGCTGCCATGGCGGGAAAGGGACTTTGTGCCCAGCGCCGACAGGGGCCGGGGCGCACCACAGCCGGGGGGCTGAAGGGAGCAGAGCAAAGGGCCTGTCACCGCACCGGCAGCAAGCGTGGGCTGCTATCCCCGTCCCCACGCGGTCGGCGGGGCCCGCGACCTGGGACGCAGCCGGGACTGAGGGGCCCTGACCGACACCCCCCCCCGCACCCGCCTAGACCCCTCCGAGGGGGGCAGCCGCACGGCCGAGGCCGCTGAGAGGGGACAGCCGCCGGCCCCCCGCTCCCCCCTGCCTGCTTCCCCCGCCCCCGCCCCTCGGAGCCCGGTGCGGCCTCCCCGGGCAGACAGGGCCGGCCGGGGCCCGCCGCTCGCCGCTCACCCGTCACGGCGCCGCCGCCATGAGCCGGCCGCTGAGGCAGCCGGGAAGCGCAACCCCTGGGCGCGGCCGCGCCTGCGCACTGCCGCCCGCGCGCCTGGCTCGGCCAATGGGCGCCGAGCACGCTGCGGCAGCGTCGCCGCTTTAGCGCCCCCTGGCGTCGGGCGGCCGGCAGCACGGCTCTGCCCCCGCCTCCCTCCCGCTCCGCCCAGTGCGCACCAGTAAGGCACTGGGAGGGAAGCCCCCGCCCTTCGCAGGGAGCTGCGGGCTGGGATGAGGCGCTGTGATCCGTTACAAGAGAGAATGGAGGAGGCGTTCGGATTGCAGACCTTCCTCTGCACTTGCAGCGCTGGTGAGGGTGCCAGGCCCGCAGCGAGCCTCCTCAGCGGCCTGGCGTTCCGGGCCTGGGCCTGGCTGCCCGCAGCCCGGCCTCCCGCACCCTGGCGAGTCCGTAGCACATTGGTCGGGCAGGCAGGGCAGGGCAGGGTGCAGCAGAGTGGGGCGCAGGGGTGAATTTTGCAAAGGCAGAAGGGTGATAGCCGGTTGCACACCCCATTTTTCATCATGGGTCTGAAATCTGGGCTGCTGGCTCCCTCAGTCCCAAAGGAGCCCAAATTTCTTTCAGTTTTCATGATGCACGTGCAGTGTAATAGGTGCTCTGAGCTTTGTTTCCTTCCTCACGCCGGGAATCCAGCCCCTGATGTGCAACAGGGTGAGACTGCGGCGCTGGGCCAGGTCAGGGGTCCCCTGCAGTCAGGGTAGCCCCGGGGTTTTGAGTCCTGTGCTGTGGTGGTATGTCCCAAACCCACTCGGAAAAAGTTCCCGGTTGAGCTGAATGAGGTGGGGTCATACATCTCATGGGCTGCATGTGAAGGTTGGCCGGTCTCTAATGATCCCTGCAACAACCCTGTTAAACAAGGTGCATGGAACCATGGTGGCAGGGTTTAACCTCAGCCCCACGCAGCTGCTCACTCGCTCCTCCCCAGTGGAGTGGGGGAGAGAATCAGGAGGGTAAAAGTGAGAGAACTTGTGGCTTGAGATAAAGACAGTTTAACAGCTAAAGCAAAAGCTGGGCATGCAAGCAAAGCCAAACAAGGAATTTGTTCACCACTTTCCATGGAGAGGCCGGTGTTCAGCCATCCCCAGGACAGCAGGATTCCATCACGTGTGGTGGTGACCTGAGAAGACAAATGCCGTAACACCAAACATCTCCTCCTTCCTTCTTCTGCCTCCAGTTTATATATGCTGTGCATGATGTCCTATGTTATGGAATATCCCTTTGGCCAATTTGGGTCAGCTGTCCTGGCTGTGTCTCCTCACAACTCCTTGTGCCCTTCCAGCCCTTTGGAAGCTGAAAAGTCCTTGACTTAGTATAAACATTACCCAGCAACAACTAAATCACCAGTGTGTTATCAACATCGTTCTCACACCAAATCCAAAACACAGCCCCACACCAGCTATTAAGAAAATTAACTTGATCCCAGCTGAAACAAGAACACACAGGAGTAGAGACAAACATTAAACAGAAAGTAAAATATATTTTGCCAGGATGGTTTAACACCAAATAGCAAACACTATCAGATGCTTTACATAGCTCACATGAAGAAAGCCGCTTCAAATCCCAGTGGCAACAGCAATACCAAACCCCATATTAGTTCTGCACTCAGAATTTCAATGATCGTCAAGGTTTTTCAGGTTTAAGAGTCCATGTCGCTGCTGAGGAGAGAAGAAATAATTGTTGTAGCTGAATTGTGAGTTTTTTGGGAAACAGTCGAGTGTAGAGATATGTCCCTGCAATATGATGAGCTGCTGTTGACCCTTATTTAGTTGGAGCTAAACTGGAGTTTGAAGCAGATATAGGAATTCAGTTGGCAGAGAACAGGACTACATTTATGCCCAACACTGCATTTTCCCTGCATGTTATATCACCATACTCTATAGTGTATTTCTAACTCCTTAAGAATTTTGAGTAGTTTAGTGAACGAGTAATCTGGCAGCTTGTCTCCTTGGGTGTTCAGCATTTCCAATTACTTACAAAGCACACCTTAATTCTGGGGGAAAAAAATGAAGAAAATATGAGACTCTTCTGAGTTTGACAACACAGTTGTCGTGAAAATGTTAGGAGGAAATAAAACTTGCCATCATTTCACATCAAGTGTATTTCAAACATCCCCATCTATTATTCAGGCATGTTTATTACCATTTCCCTGTGCCATCACTGTCACTAATACGGAGGTCACCACGTAATTGTGTTATTGCAAATTATTTGGCTATTTAGAAGTATTTATTGCATTATGACATTTGGGCCTAAAGTGGACTGGATCGGTTGATTTCTCTGATCACCTAGCTGCAGAAATAATTTTTGTTTTCCAAAACAATCCCTAAAATTCTGTATCTGTCTGAGCCTGGATTTCACCCAGCCACACCAACCACACCATCTTTTCCAGGTAGCTCACTTCAAAGTCTTGCACTAGTTGTTCAGAGTCTTCTTTTTGACAACAGCAAAAATGGATTTTCTTTTTTGCTTATAATGGACAGGTGTATCTCCAGCTCTTACCAAGCATGTCAGATAGGATGAGCTGAGATTTCTAGGAATTATGGCCACTTGCACCACATGATAAAGCAATGTAAATAAACGTGCAACACTGTCTGCAAAGCAAAGCACAACCTCCAACCTCAAAGCAGATAGCACTGTCACTTCAGCCTCAAAATACTACAGACACTATATATTAATCAGAAAGAAAGACTATCTCCAGCATTGGTTTTGACTGCACTTCTATGCAGTTTATTTCTCCATGGTTAGCTGAAAAAATGGTGCTAGTAAGTAAAGTTACTACTTAAGATTTCCAATTTCAATTTCTGGACTATACTAGACTCTTGTTCTCCTAGTTGTTCTGCTTTCTACTAAGGCAGTCTTTCTAGGCAGTGCATTTACAGATGGACCTATTTTCATAACAACAGTAAAAGCTTCTTAAATATAAGAAGAAATTGTCTTCACTTTATTTATGGAGGATCTCCCAAGTATATTCCTTTGGTTTCTTGCCCTAGCAATGCCTGCATTTTTAAAGGAAGGATTGCTATAATTCACATATCTGTAACTTTCTGGAAGAAAGAAAATCATCAGGACACTTGAATACTAATTTTACAGTGACAGAATCCCATTGAGAAAACTGGTATCCTATGTTAAAGCAAGGAATCAAATAGTTAATTGCATCAAAAGGTATTGAGAGAAATCACTGTGGGTTGAAATGTCACAGAGGAACACCACAGCATGACAGTCGCTGGGAAAAACTAGAAAGAGATTAGAGTCTGCAAAGGTGGAAAACAAGATAGCAATAGGAGTTTTCAATTCCTCCTAGGAACAAGTCACAACAGGGAGGGCAAAGGCTAAATTATTAGACCTGTAAATAACTACTTATTAAAGCAACACATCAGATAATTCACAAGAAGAGAAGCAACTCTTGGTTGAGTCTAGAAAGTGCATTAGGCATGGATCAAAATTTGTTAATCATTGGAATAATAACCACAATATACTTGTACACACCTGTGTAAGAGCAAAGCAGCCAACAAAAGCCATCTCATGAAATTCAGGAAGGCTGCAGGCAGAGCGAGAAATCTCACCCAGCTGCCAAATCTAGAGATCCCAGACAGACTGGAAAAAGAGGAAACATTTGCGGGGTAATCCCCAGCGCTACGCATCTTGGAGACAGGTAGTAACTGTGGCTGAAATCTCTTTTTCAGCTATATCTGCAAAGGTGGGGAAGCGCTGGCCAGCTCTGTGCCGTCCAACAGAGCCACGATGATGCTGAAACTTGATCTTCCAAATATATTTTTTTCCTTTAGAATTTTAAATGTTGAATCCCACTGATGATCACTGTCTCAGCAGTTCTGCCTCTGTACCTGCCTTTCTTATCTCATCTGGCTTTGCTCTGTACCTTTTCCTGCAGCTTCTTCTCCCAACTTAGCAATTTTCTCAGCTGTTTGAGATGGGTTTGATGCGGTTGGGTCTCCTCGACTCCTGGGAGAGGAGATGAGGGGGATTATGGAGATGGGGTTACAGGCAGGACCAAAAAGCTGTGAATAAACTCATGATTTTCACACCGTGACACTGTAAGAAGTGCCACCAGCCTGGATTGTGAGCCCTTGTTGTACCGACAGGCAACCTGGAAAAGGTGAACAGCCAAGGTGATAGCATTTGTTGCGGATCCCAAATTATTCAGAGTAATCAGGCAGAAGCTGAAAGCAAAAAGTTGCAGAAGGATGGCAGAACGCTGGCTGGGTGATGAGATGGCAGATGGGACCCAGTGTTAATGAATGCAAAGCAATGCACGCAAGAGAAAATAGTACTAACAAAACACACACAGCAGCAGGCTCTAAATCAGCTGCTTCCATTAAGGAAAGAGATTCTGCTTTCATTGTGGATAATTTTCTAGAAATGCCTACTCAGTGCTCTGAAGGAGGCAAGAAAGCAAACAGGCTGCTAGGAAGCATTGAAATAAAAAAAAAAAAAAAAAGGGAGGAAACATACCCATAAATCCAACATGTATGGACACCTTTGAGTGGCCATCTAACTCCTGGGCAGCCCATCCCTTCCAAGAAGCAGCACTGCAATACAAAAACTTAAAGAAATCAGATGTGTTGGGTGAAAAGAGACAGCTGAAGGGGATCCTGAATGCATCCGACAGCCAAAATGGTGTAGAAAAGGTACACAGGGAGTTCTCATTTTTCTCCCTGATGGCGATTTCTAAGAAGACGTAAAATAAAGCAATGCTGGAGAGAAAAAGCAGCCTATAAATGCCTCATTTCTTACAATTCCCCTTAAGCGTTGATAGCAGTTTTAGAGGGATGTGGATCATTTGCGCTACCTACTACAGCTCTCCGCTGAGGACGAGGGTTGCTAATGTGCCAGCACGGCATTAGAGGGCAGTGCGCGGCAAGCTAACTGCGGGCTTTGGGTGGCCACGGTGGCTGCAGGAAACCCCCTCAAAACCGCAGAGCATCAGGAGAGCCGAGCCGTTCCCACCCACGCAGGTGGGAAATGGTGGGGACCACAACGTGGCGCAAAAGCAAACCACCAAGGCTGCTCAGAGAAGGGTTTCTAAGTTGAAAAGTTGTTAAATCCCATCAGATGGTGGTTTCCAGCCACTGGTGGAGGTCCCAGGCGGAGAACTGACCCTGCCACACACTACATTTGCTGGCTTGGTCCTGGCAGCACCTTCAAACCTTTCTGGACATTTTTTCTTTCCTCCTGCACCCCACCCTGGCCCAGAAAATATCTGTTTGATTATCACTGCTGTCTGCCCAATGAATTCCTTCGGCGTTGCCCATGTGGCAAAATGAAATATGAAGGGGAAAGTGCAAGAAAAAAAATTATCCTGGCTTGGGAAAATTGGCTTAGGTTTGGTGGCTTGAAAAAAAACCCCAAAACTGGAAGGAGTAGTAACCTGAAAGAATTGAAAATAGGTAGAAAGGCGTGTGAAATATTTTTTCTTCTACTAAGGGAACAGCTGAAAATGTGACTGTGAAAATGATGAAGAAAATGGTGTATTTTTGCTGTATATAGAATGACCCAAAACCCCAGAAAATTGTGGGGTTTTTTTACCTGGTTTTTACTTATTTCACATTTTTACCTAGTTTCATATTTTGGCTGAGTTCCATAATGAAAATGAGTAAAAAGTGTCTCAAAACAGAAATACTTCATCACAGATGAAGTTTCTGACACACATATTTCAATATTTTTGATTACAACTAAAGAAAGCTCCGTTGCTATTGACACTGCAGTGGAGTGTTTTTGTTTGGCCAGCAACGGGGAAAAAAATGCTATAAATGAGGAACTGACCATTTTGTCCTACCGTCACTGTCTCAAGTTTGTTTGAAGAACTGAGAAAACATGTTGAAAATGTAACAGTGAAAATATTACACATGACTAGACTTGGTACAGATGGGACGTCTGCTGTCACTGAGAGAAAAAAAATGGTTGTGCTGCTCTGCTAGAGGAAGGATTTGGGTAGAAAGTTATTCAGATCACCCTGCATTAGCCATCAAGAGTGTCTTTGTGCCAAAAATACAGGTTTCTTACATGCTTAAAATCCCACTGTCTGAGGCATCAATAAATTGGAGGGATTTCAGGTGTTTTGTGTTTGCTGGGAGTTGGACTCGATGATCCTTATGGGTCCTTTCCAACTTGAGATATTCTAGGATTCTGTGATTTTATGAAAATGAAGGAGACAGGGGGTGGGGTGGGGTGGAGGGTGGGAGTTAAACCTCTGTTGCATTGGTCATCAGCTTTAAAACTAATAGCTTTGAGAAAGATTTTGGAAGCCAAGGCAAACACTGAAGGGAGGATTTGGAAGAGAAGGAGAAAATCAGCTTTACAAGCTGGCTTGCTTGCCTTCCCAACCATTACTCTGTGTGCCTGCGGTGAAAGCTTTCGGTCCAGCATTCCCATCTTTCCTTTAGTTTTCTCTTATATCAGAGCCAAACCTTGGTTAAACCATTATCTTTTTTTTCAAAATTTCAATAGCTTCCGCTCCATTTTAAAGACCAAGTGACGTTAAGTGCTACAGTGGAGATTCCTCGCTGTTAGACTTGTCTCCAGGTTTGAAGATTTTATGCCAGGAAAGGCCATTGGTTAAATTCACTAAACCTTTTCCCATGTAAAAGAGCTCACTCCCTTTCAGAATCATTCAGCTCCTCTGATTTTCCATCCTAAAATATTGCTTCAATCTACTACAGTTTAATAGTGACACTAATGCATTTCCTATCATTCTGAGAGCCCAGCTTGGGACCATTTGAAGGATTCTGGGCAAATGAAAACATCTCCAGTTGAGTACTCAAAACCAGGAGTCTCAGACAGCAATTTTCACCAGCAGTTGAAACATCTGAATGAAAGCTCCTTCCAAATTTACAGGTACATTTTTTGAACTGAAATATAATTCTGGATTTGAGATTACATTCTAAGAACTGTGGGCTGTTACTGAGCAATACAGCTTTGCTCTGGAAATGCATCTGTACTGACGTTTTAGAGATAGGTAAGGTTACCCTTCCGCTTGCTGCAGATTTTTATCAGATTCTTATGAACAACCGTTTTCAGTCCAAAACAGCTGAATTCAAGAACTTAATGTTCAAGGAGAATACTTTGAGCTCCTGTTGTGATGGCCATCGTGACATTCTTGGCATAACCAGATTTTTTTGGTGTTAATAACACATTGATGGGCATTAAGATACCCAGAGAGGTTGTGCAGTCTCCATCCTTGGTGGTTTTCAAGCCCCAGCTGAATAAAGCCAGGTGAGGTCCCATAGCCAACCTTGTGTTAAGGAGCAGGTTGGACCTCTCCTTTCCAATCTGCATTATCCTATGAATCTCTTATTTCTATGGCTTTGTTACTTGTTATACAGAGATGAGGTGAAGGAGAGAACTTTAGCATCCAGGCTTGCTCTGGATTACTAACCAAGTGCTTTGAGCACTGCGAAAATGTGCAAAAGAAGTTCTCCACCTCCTTCTCCTCCATTAGTTGTTTAGCTCAGAAATGGCAAAAGTACTGTAAAATGCAAGTGGATAGTGCCATGTTCCCTGAATCAGCCGTCTGCTCAGCCTCACCTCAGTGAATTACCTATTGTCTGATTCCAAGTGACACCTTGTTGTCCATAGAGGAGCATCATGTCAGATGTCTATGTAAGACCTGTTAGGTCAACGGAGAGAGCTAGATATTTTCCTTGAACCCTTTGAATCACTCTAGAGAACCCTGTATTCTTGCTTGTGACTACATGGAGAGCCAGAACACTTAAGATGGCTATCTGAAAATATCTTGCCAGATTATCTTACACAGACATCTAAAAGGTGCAGGCCACCTAAACAGTCCTCCCATTTCTGATCCTCAGCCTACATCCCTCATAGTAATATATGGGTTCTTAGTAATAATTATCTTACACAATCCAACACTCTAGTGCAAACACAGCTGTTATGATTTCACAGAATCACAGAATGATTGAGGCTAGAAGGGACCTTTGGAGGGCATCTTGTCCAATCAGCTGCTCAAGCAGGGTCTCCTAGATTTGGTTGCCCAGTACTATGTCTAGACAGCTTTTGAATATTTGTGAGGATGGAGACTCCACAACCCCCCTGGGCAACATGTGCCAGTGCTCAGTCACCCTCACAGTAAAAAAAATGCTTCCTGATGTTCAGAGGGAGCGTTCTCTGCTTCAGTTTGTGCCCATTGCCTCTGGTCCTGTCCCTGGGCACCGCTGAGCAGAACTGAGCCAGCTCCATTGTCTTTGTGCCCTCCCTTCAGGTATTTATACACATTGATAACACCCCTCTGAGCCTTCTCTTCTCCAGGCTGAACAGACCCAGCTCTCTCAGCCTTTCCTCACAGGAGAGATGCTCCAGTCCCCACATCATCTTTGTGGCCCTTTGCTAGACTCTCTCCAGTATGTCCATCGTCTTCAGGATGGATTCAGACCTCCTTATGGAATTGCTGGTCTCCCGTTATGGGATGTATTACCCAAGCTGATGATTTCACATAACTTAAAAGGTTGCTTTTATGAAGGGTACCACAGAATCTCACCTAGTCCGTGCAAAGGATTGCCAGCTTAACAGAAGTTCAACTTATTTTCCGTGCATGCAGCTTTTTGTGCTAGGACATGTTCTCTTCTGTTTCTTCTGTGGCTTTCTTCCTCTGTGGGTAATGTACAGTATCCTTGGCCCTGAAGTATGTCCAATAGCATTGATATTCTAGGTGAATTTTTGAAGGTAAGATAAAGCTTCTGATATTCAGAATCTGTTGAATGAAGATCTGCTGGTTTAGAGTAGTCCTAGAAGACTTACACATCAACCTTCAAGATTGCCTCTGCCACAGAGGTGCTTGATGCAGAGATGGGTATATTGGAACATCCTCATCCTTGACGTTGTGAATGGACCAGTCTGGTCTAAATGATGGGATTCTGCTGGAGGATCCAGACCTTCAGCAAGCTCCAGGCAGCACTTTCCAGCTGTTTAGGAATGATAGTTCCCATCTCAGAATCAGACTGTGTGTATTGGATATATGGACATATAAGATCAGGTAAGATGTCTCATACAATTACAATTAATCTCATCCAATTTTAGCTATCTAAAACTGAGATGCCTAGGAAGTTTTCAAGCATGGTCTATGGCCAGGTGGTGAATCATCTCTATAAGACATTTCTAGTCCATGGAACAGCACTTTCTTAGTTTACTGGGACAGTTTCCATATGCCACCTTATGTCCCAGGAGTTATTTTTGTTCATAGTTTTCATTTGATAAAATAGTTTGTGTGCCTTGAGCTTTTTGGTAACTCTACAATTTGCAACGTACTCCTGTAGTAAGAAACAAAGAGCTATGTGTTTATTCAGAGTATGCCATCTCATGCAAGAGAGAAAAAACTTTTATTTTGTATGTTGTAAAACAAACTCATAACTGGATTAAGGACCAGGTTATTCTGATTTGTCTAGGTATGATTTCATGCCTCTTCCTTTGGAGATATCCTGATTGTTGGAAAAGGGCCTCATAACTGGACTACACTGATGGTAATCTAGCCCAGTTTATCAACTCCTATGTTTCCTAAGAAAAAGCACTGTAAGCAGAGGTAGAGTATCCTGAAGTCCTTAATGATCTGGTCCTACAGCATCATGGAAGGCAAATGAAGGAGGCCAAACACTGAGCTTTCATCTTTTTAAATATGGCAATGTTCGCCATGTCTTTTGTTTTCCCTCGTACACTCTTTCCAAGTGTCTTTCCAAGACCTTAACCATAAGCAAGCAATGAGCCAGGTGTGAGCACTGTCCATCCTTCTGCTCCTGAAAAACAAGGAAGACATCAGAAAAAAAACACCAACCCCACTCTTCAGGTAACAGCCTTGTAAACAGCATTACCTCCACCATCAGAGCAGACCACATGCACGTAAAAGGATGTGTTATCAAAAATATCTATAATGGTGACCTTAAAAAAGTACAAGAAATGCTAATGAATTTCTTGTTATTTTAGAAAGGGACTTTCTTCTCTGTTGGTGCAGAGAGCTTCCTGAAGCAAAAACAAATGAAGCTCTTCTCTCTTTCTTTTTAAATATAAAGTAGGAAACCTTTTGACTGAGCTTCTGCTCAGTTGCTTTCTAGCTATTCAGCATTAGGAGGTGGTGCTCCAAATTAAGACTTTTAAAGTACTGTCTTTTCTCAAAGGGTGCATGACTTTAAGCAGAGAACATGGAGACATGTTGCAGTTACAATAGAGATTGTTATCAACAATTTATTGTTAACAGCCTACAGGTGTGAGGCAGTGGGGAAGGCAGGGGAGTCACTTCCCCAGGCCACATTTGGAGTTAGTGGAGGAGCCAAAATTAGCTGTCTCCTCTGGCCTCATCCTTCTGATGCTTGTTGCCTTTGACAGCAAGTCTTTCTCATGAAGCTCTCCCTCTCTTAGCACATCTGCTTTCTCAGTTGCATGTGTTGGTTACAATTTGTCATTTTAAAGCCCACTGTTGGAGCTGGATGTTGCTGGGATGGAGCCTTCCCAGGGCAGAGCCAGGTTGTGCCACCATGGGGAGCCTGTGGCAACGCTCATGGTGGTGAATCGGTACCAGCAGCTCTGCTTTACAATGTCATTTTTCAGGGAGCATGAGAAGCTGAGGTTTGGCCGTGCATGACCACTGGAATGCCACAGCAACCCCAGCGCAAAACCATTTGCATTACAACAGGTGCAGTTGCCTCCTACCTGAAGGACATTTTTTTTCTTCTGAGTTTCTTCAGCTCAGAATTATACAGTACGTTAATGGTGACTGGCACTGCTGGCCACACTGAGCCACAGTGAGAGGTGCTGGTTTTGTGCTGAGCTGAAGCAAGCCATGTCCTTGGTACCTGTCCAGTTCCTCTGTGTTTTCTTCTCTCTCTTCCCTCTCTGACTGATTTAGCCACGCTCTAGGGCAGTGCCCATTGAAGACATAGCAGGAGGATTCCAAGTCTGGCCTTTGCTGCACTGCAGAACTTGATAAAGTGGAAAAAGGAGCAAGCTATACATAACAACATCTGGGCCAAGAACTGGGAAAGGGAACATTTATTTTAATGTCTTGATACAAGTCTTTAATATCTTAATCTTTTTGATTCCACTTAAGAGAGATGATACAATCACCTTGGTGGACACAGTTTGGACACTAAACAGCCAAGCAGGTAGATACTATCCTTCTACTATAATTTATATTTTCATATTATCCTTTATCTGTTCTTTCTATAGCATCTGAGCTGTATCTGGCATAGTGTCTGGAGTGCTTTCCTCTTCTAGCTTTAAATGAGCTGATAAAACACTCCAAATTGAGGAGGCTCAGCGTCTGGCTTTTATTAGTCACGTCAAATATTTCATGTTTTCCACTTGCTCACCATGAAGACGGCAGATGGAAATTTTTTTTTTTTTTGAGTGCTACTCTTTTTATCATGCAAGTAACAGACGTAATGAAGATGTTCATGAGGGCATCTGAGTGAGGAGCAGTCTGACTGATGGGAAGTAAATCAGCTCTGGGAAATCTTGTCCTCTTTTCACTGCTTCAACACAAGTGTCACCAAACTCGGCGTAACATGAGGCTATGTGAACTCCCTCATCCCCAAAATACTTGCTTTCAGACACTTCTTTCTTCTGCTTTAAAAATTATGTATTTTGAATGATCTCCTATCTTAAAAGAAAGCTACAGTTGCAAGTCAAACTCACCAGATGAAGAAATGTTGATCTCTGGGAATTAGAAATCAAGAAGTTTAGGAGCTTGGACTATGCTCCTTAGGACAGAGCCTGTAATTGTAAGATTGTTTAATACTTTCTTCCTAGGACCCTGTTCTCCTGTAGGGCTGTCTATGGTTATCAACATGTGGTGATCAAAATAGGACTTCAGAAGGGCTGAACTGTGATAATCAGAGGTATCAATAGAGAAGAAAGCGTGCCTGTGCCCAGAAGAGATATAAAAGATCCCACATGTTGTTTTTCCATCCCATTTCTTGCCTGCAGTGTTGCCGTACCCTTTGGAGACCATCCCACATGTGATGGGATTCTGCTGGATAAAAGTGGTCTCCCGCAAAGTTTGCACATTTCTTGTGCAGTAGGGAAATGCAACCAGATTCAAAGCCCATTGCACTCGCTGTCTGAGCTCAGAGTCTTGGGGTGAGGACACTTTTTTCAGCACTGAATGCTTTCTGGTTACAATGAGCTTTGTCTTGGCCTTGAGGAGAAAGTTTGAGGCCATTTGCCCCACACGAGTGACTCCTCTGCAACCTCCAAAGCCAACCACGGGGCAGGCAGTTCCCTTGGCTGGATGGATGCAGGTGATAAAACAGGGTCTGGTTATAAAGTGTGGACAGTTCAATTTATGAAGGTCAGAGGAGAACTTCCGTGGGATAAGCATACTTCTGTTGAACAGCCTGATAAATAGCTGCTAGGTTTTTTTTTGAAGAACAGCTGCAGGGCATGAAATATGAACTGCTTTATGGAAATAACTCCTGCACTTCATTAGCATGCTTTACAGTCAGCTTGACCCTGTCTAGGTCACCTTTCTCCTTCCTTCTTCCAAGCACCAGAGAGGCACTCACCATTGGAAGCCCTGAACAGCTCAAGTGTTAGGACTGGTGTGGACATCTCAAACCTTTCAATACTACAGATTTGCTTGCTGCAGTTCATTGCTTTCAGTTTTAGTTGTATTCACCTTGAAGAGCGATGTTGCCCAGAGCTCAGCCCCAAACTCCGATGTGCTCCAGTATTTATAACATGTACACTATACCACAAGAGCCAGAGAGATGGTGGGGTTGGTGATAGGGTCTGGATCTGGGATATTTGACAAACATGCTAGCTCATCTGAGTGAAGGGTATAAATCTGACGGTAGGGAAGTTATTTTTGGCAAGGACCCAGAGCACTGGGAGACAGTTATAGACACCAAGGCAACACAGGGCAATATTTGCTGCCAATTTCAGCAGTTTGTAACACTCAAAAACCAGGTGGGAGGTTCGGTGGATATCCTCAGACCAAATGTGACATCTGCAGCATTTGGGTGTTTGGCTTGTTAGTAGCTGGTGCAGAGAAGCATACGCTTCTGCAGTGAAGTTCATCTCCCCCTAAGGCAAACATCTAACATACATCATCTGAACTACATCTGCTGCTCTCCATTGACTGCAATGGCAAACAGGTGACTAACTCAGAAGTCTGCTTCTACATCAACTTCTAATATTAAGTGAGAAAAGGTGAAAACAACCTTGTTCATCCCAAAGTGTTATCTTGTCTGGCAGCCAAGCTTCCCTCTAGAGAAAGAGATGGAGTGCTTTGAAATCCTCAACAAGCCTGTTGGGTTACTCAGAGCTTTGCACCTCAAACATCCATCATCTCATGGTCTTTTGCTAATCCCAATGTCTTCACGTCAACCCCAACCTTCTCCACTGCACAAATAGTGCTCGGTCCATGAATACGGTACAAGGGTAACAGTAATAAAATGGGTCATGGAAATCTAATGTGACGGAAAGGATAGCCACCAGTTAGCTATTTATTTAATACTTCACCCATAAGTTTCTCTCTGCAGATGTCCAGCTCTGTTGACCAGCATTAGTGCTCCATTGTTAGCCAAAACAATGCTTACTTGCCCCATGTTAGATTGCCTTCATCTACAACACCTTGAATGCTGGTGACACTGCACTATTTGAGAACAGCTGAAGGTGCATTAGAAAAGCATCCTACAAAGAAAATCCCAGAGCAACCACAGGAAATTATGATTCTAAAATAATGTCCTGAAACATGAGGTCTGACTTTTGTAGCATAAACTCAGCCTGAGTTACTCTGGCAGCAATTTGAAGGATTGCTCTTGATACTGTCAGAACTTGAGGATTCGTTGAAAAGATGTTGTAAAAAAGTCCTGAGCCTCATTAAGAGCAAAACACAAGGAATGAATCCTTATTCTGCAATGAATAAAAGGGTCAGCTTTAATAATTTATGCTCAAGGAGGAAAAACTCATATTGTTTTCTGTTTCTGTAGCATGGCTGATGCAAAATGTATCCTGACCTTTTCTAAATCACCTTTTCATTTTCTCACTCTATACTTCCTTCCTGAGGACCACACCAATTTTCTCACTCATACACTAACATTTCTTGGTTAGTGGTTAGATTTAGAAACCTCCACGTTACTCTAGCTGAAGAACTTCTGTAATTTTTTCATATCACTACTATTTGCATTTAGATGTTCTTTTTGCATTTCTGTAAGGAGTCCTCAAAGTCCGTACCGTTGAGAAGTTTGGGTTTTTTTTTTTTTTCCTCTTAGGGAAAAGGTACAAGATTCATCTAAGAACTGAAATGCGACTGTTTACAGTTATTTCTGTGGGGTAGTGTTTAGCCCCATTTCTTGGAATATATACAACAGCTTCCTATGAGGTGGTAAATTCATAGCTGACTCAACAAAATTCATACAGCTGAGATTAACTGTGCCATCACTGAGCTAGAGGAAGGCACTGAACTTTGTTTTCCTAAACAGAAGCATCTACCCAGCTCATAAAACTAAAGAGAGGTAGAAAGATGCCTTATGACATGCAGCAGCAAGATTTCTAATGCTAGTCTTCAGCCATGGGAAGTTCATTTGGTAATATAAGGGCCAAAGGTGGGATGGCAATAGTATAATGTAACAGTCTGTGTTTTAAAACTAGCTGGAGGTCAGGTTCATCTCCTCTGATTTTAGATGCCTGTAATAAAGGGTATCTGTGTGTCAGTTCACCATCTAGATACTCTTTATTTTCCATAGGGAAAAACAAACACCTACAGGGCACGTTCCATCCGACCTACTTAAACATCTTTTTTAAGATACAGCCCTGCCCTAGTTGAGTCTTCTTGTCTTCATTGATGGTAATAGGAGTCTAGACAGCCAGCTCAGGTGTTTGTCCCCCATATGAGTCTCCAAAGAAATTATAAAACCATAGAGTCACTTAGGTTGGAAAAGACCTTTGAGATCATCAAGTCCAACCATTAACCCAGCACTGCCAAGCCCATCACTAAACCATGTCCCTGAGCACCGCATCTACAGGTTTTTTAAACACCTCCAGGGATGGTGACTCCACCACCTCCCTGGGCAGCCTGTTCCAAGGCTCGACCACCCTTTCCGTGAAGACATTTTTCCTAATATCCAATCTAGACTTCCCCTGGAACAACGTGAGGCCGGTTCCCGTGTCCTGTCACTTGTTCCCTGGGAGCAGAGACCGACCCCCCCGGCCTACAGCCCCTGCCAGGCAGCTGTAGGGAGCCACCAGGTGCCCCTGAGCCCCCCCCTCTCCAGGCTGACCCCCCCCAGCTCCCCCCCCAGCCCCTGCCCCAGCCCCTGCCCGGCTCTGGACACGCTCCAGCCCCTCTGCGTCCCCCCTGCCCTGAGGGGCCCGACCCTGAGCCCAGGCCCCGAGGGGCGGCCGCCCCGGTGCCCAGCACAGGGGGACGGGCACTGCCCCGGCCCTGCCGGCCACAGCGCTTCTGACAGCGGCCAGGGCGCTGCTGGCCCCCTTGGCCACCTGGGCACGCTGGGGGCTCCTGCCCAGCGGCTGTGCCCAGCCCCCCCGGCCCTTTCCCCCGGGCAGTTCCCAGCCCCCTGCCCCCAGCCCGCAGCTGCCGGGGGCTGCTGTGCCCCACGGGCAGGACTCCACCTTTGGTACCTAGATATCAGATAGGTAAGAAAGCCGCCTTCTTGGTTAGGCAAAGGCAAATATTACATAGCCAACACCCAAGGTGGATAGTATGTAGTTTCTGACTGACTTTTATGGTGACAATGCTGTTAAGTTATGCAAAATGTGCATTTGTTCATTTAGTACAGGCACAGAGCCCTTTAAAACTGAAGGTGCAGCTCTTTTCTGGGCTAAAGAAGGTATAACTGGTACAAAAATCAGTCAGGTTCTGAGACTGCTTGGGGATGGGTTAGATGGCAAGTGAGAGCTAAGGATGATGCAGAAGGACTTTCTCTGACTGTAAGTGATAGTGTTAAAGCACGGGCTGCAGCTCGCTGGGCTGGCAGTCTGGAAAGTGAGAGTGAAGAGCACAATCTTTACCAGACCCAAGACTGCAGCGCTGGAAGGAAACTTGAGGGTCTCCTAGTCCATGACTAGGCACAATTGGCTCCATCTCTATCGCTGCTGAAGGCTGTTATCTTGCCCCCTTCTCCATCACCGCTCCTCAGACAGTCTCAAGTTATCCAGTCTTTCCTTTTAGGAAATGTTTTCTAGACCCCCTTGTCATTGTCATTATCATTGCTTTCCTCTGAACTGCCTTCTGCTGGTCCGAGTTTTTCTCAATGTGTAGTGCCCACAGCTGGGCACAGCATTCCATCCATGGCTTTATTGTCAAAGCATAAAACAAGGGATTGTTTTGCATATGTTGTATATTTCAGAATTAGATTTACATTTTTCCCATGTGACATTGCCAGTTGGCCTTCTGCACATAACCCCTGCTTCATTTTCAGAAAAGCTATCTAACCAGTGACACCAGTACTCCATTTCACAGGCTTTTTTATTCTGCCTACATATAAAGCTTGCACTTATTCTTTAAATTGCATCCTACTTTTTTTGTCTAGTGTATTGAGGTAACTTTGAATTTCTTTCCTGACCTCTAATATACGCATGATCTCTCCTGGCTTAGCATCTGCTGCAAATGCAGTAAAGATTGTCTATAGTCATCATTCAGATAACTGTTAAAAAAACCTGAAAAGCCTCAGACCCACATAATAACCTGGAGAACATCTTTCAATACATCCTTCTTGTCTGACATTTAATCGGTGCCGCTCAATATGCTCTTCCATTAGACGCACTTTTGAACCATTTTAAGGCACTTTCTTTTCAGGGTTTTTCCAATCAATTTTTTACTCACCCTGTAATTCAACTAGGTTATTTTCCCTAAATTGACAGATAGTGTAAAAATTCTTACTAAAGTCGAGCAAAGAGACAGGGTGTCTTGGGGAAGGAGCTCACTGCAGAGGCTTTCTTAAGGCTCGTGCGCTTTGTAGGATTGAGTACGCCTGATTAACTATAACTTGATGGTACTAAAAAGGAGAAAGGAAGGAACAAATATGATCACACAATAATATACTTCACTTATCAGTTTATTTTAAGATCCTGAAATTTTTCTGCTCAAACCGGAACAATGATGATTGCAAATAAGAATATCTCTAGAAGAAAGTTACCTGTATTATGCGGCTGTATTTGCATGGGGAAGTATTAAACATCCCAACCTAGGCATCGCTGTGTTAATGGCATTGTGGCAGTATTCACTACATGGAAACTAAACATATCAAGAGTTTTCAACGTAAGCTGGAAACTCAGCCAGACACTAAGTCTGAGGAGAGTAAGTTTACAAATTCTCTTCCAGATCTGCTAATTAAACACTACTTTATTGTAATAATAATGTGCTTGTTGTTTGATTCCCACAGGGAAGTACTGGGGGGATGTTTTGGCTGTTGTTGCATACTAACCTGATGATTTTGGAGAACAGCACCAATGGCCGAAAAAGCCAACATGATGTTGGGTGTTGTCACTGGGAATGGGACAGAGAAGATAATTTTGCTGCCATATAAAACCTTGGTGGGCCTACATGTGGGGTAGCCGGAGCCGTTGTGCTTTCTGCATCTCCAAAAGGACATAGTGGAACTGGAGAAAGTCCAGAGGAAGACAACTAAAATAACCATGGGATTGGAGCATTTGCTTTACAAGGAGAGGCAGCAAAGGTCTAGGGCTGTTCAACATGGAGAGGGGGAGGATGTGGATAGGTTAACTGTACCACGAAGGTGGGTGATATGGTGAATATAGACCATAAGCCACCAAATCCCACAACAGCAGAACTTGGAGACATTCAGTAGAACATCAGTTTAAAACAGATAAAAGGAGTCCTTTATTTGCAGGACGGGTCCTTTAGCTTGCTGCCAGAGGAGGCTGTGGAGGCCAGGAGCACTGGCAGGTTGTCATGGCTTAACCCCAGCCAGCAGCTCAGCCCCATGCAGTGGCTCACTCACTGCCCCGCAGAGGAATGCAGGAGAATTGGAAGCGTAAAAGTGAGAAAACTTGTGGGTTGAGATAAAAAACGTCTAATAATTGAAAGATAATCATAATTGTAATAATGTAATGAAAAGGAAAATAACAAAGAGAGAGAAATAAAACCCCAGAAAGACAAGTGATGCAAATGAAAACCATTGCTCACCACCAACCAACCAATGCCCAGGCAGTCCCCAGGCAGCGGCCCCCTGCCAACCTCCCCCCTAGTTCATATGCTGAGCATGACACCATATGGTATGGAATGTCTCTCTGGTCGGTGGGGGTCGGCTGTCCCGGCTGTGTCCCCTCCCAACTGCTTGTGCCCCCCAGCTTGCTTACTGGTGGATTGGGGTGAGGGACAGAAAAGGCCTCAACTTCGTGTCAGCATTGTTCAGCAATAACAAAAACATCCCTGTATCCACTGTTTCCAGCACAAATCGAAAAGACAGCCTCATACCAGCTACTACAAAGTCAATTATGCCAGCCAAAACCAGCACACAGGTTCAAATGGGAATGACACCACTGATGGACAGCAGGTCCATAAATAGGGCCAAAAGGCATGGGCAGAAAAGCAGCATTTCGTGCAAAAACCATGGACACCTGGAGAAATGAGGGGCTTGGAAGCAGCCTAGGTCAAGTGCCCTCCTAGACTAGCATCTCCTGCTGCTGTTGCTGGAGGTAAAAGGCTTGGCTTGAGGCACCATTGGCCTGATCCAGCAAGGCTGTTCTCATGCTTCTTGTACTGATTTGTATAAACCTTCAGGTTTAAGAGGTTGCTCTTACTGGCCAGTGAGGGTGGCTCTTTTTTGTGTTTTTCTCTTTCACACAGAAAGATCTTTAGGATCCCTGCATTGCACTGAGGTCTTCATACTAGTCTGTTGTTTCATACACATCTCAGAGCTGTTTTTCCAACAGAGAGTTTGATTCAAAGCACTTTGTGTTTCAGAAAACCCCAGAATTTCCTTTGTCTCTGTGGATGTGAACTAAAGGCCCGTATTCTTAATTTGATAGAAGTGAGCCTTAGCGTAACAAATATTCATGGAGAAAGCTATGATGAGAAGTATGATAAACACAGAATAATGAGAGCTGTAGAATCTTGCTCTCCACTTCAGGCTGGAGGATGAAACCCTTCTGGTACCTGCTGAGGAGTAGGAACCTTTCAATGCACACATCCCCTCCAATTTTTGAGATGGTAAAGCACATAGAGTGATTTGTTTGACGGATTTAGCCCAACACTGAATACTGGACCCTCGAGGTCCTTTGCAGTTTTATGGTCCTCACATATTTATCACAGAACTTTGCATCCGTGAAAGGAATAGTTAATAAGAGTATAATGAACTACGTTCAGGGTGTTTGACAGGGAAGACTGTTCTCAGTCAGTAAATAAGCAATTTAAATACTCTTTTCAAATTCAGTACAGATTTGCAGGGTGGTTTTGTCTCATTCAGCTGCAGCTGTCTGAAAGACTTGTGTTTGGTTTAAACTAGTTATGCTGGTTTAACAGTTGTCTGCAGATGGAAGGGAGGGAGAGAAGCTCAGGTGGGTGATTCATCCAGTAGAGGTAGATGTCCAGAAGAGGAGGTGAATCACTCTCTAGATGCACTTGTTGACTTTTTCCATTGACTCAAGGGGGAACTTTGACAACTATGTTGACCATGTAACTCTCGTGACTTGAACCTAAATCCTTGTTGACCTTGTAAATATGCTCCACTTAAGATGCAAAGTTTGTGTGCCTCATGTCAGCTCTGTCTCACTTTTATGGGAAATAAAAAGCAGTTCAAAACAGTTCAACTGTTATAAATAATGAGGTTGGGTGAAAAATTTCTAATGATCATTTCTAGTATATGGTATAACTGGGACTTCCCCACACCTCTGCTTTGCAGCGGAGCTGGGTGCTGCTGTGGAAGATGGGAAGGGCTCTTGTGCATGGCATCTTTAATATCTTTTCTTGGAAATACTAAACATAGTCCTCTAGGTAGTCTGTAAACAAAGCCAAGGGTGGCCTATTTAAGTGCAAAACCTAGCTATTTGAGCTTCAGCTGTTCACAGAGTAGTAATATATCCCACGCTTAAGGTAAAATTCTCAATACAGTTCCTCCCAAGTTAAAAAAAAAAGTGAGTTTACAACCACCATTACCATAATTTCAAGGATGTATAAGCAATTTACTGATTAACAGAGTTTAGTTAGCTATTAGAGCCACCCACACATGCTCCTGGCAAGGTCCATATGAAGTGTTACTCCCCTGAATAGAGGGCTCATGTAAGTGTGATTCAGAACAGGATAACTGAATTAAAGGAAGACAGCAAAGCTTGCTTATTTTAGTGAGTTATGTGGATATTTATCACTGCTTTGAACTGGGAAGGGCTGCAACAAGATCCTAGTGTTGTCCTTTTTTTAAGCTGGCTGATTTTTGCTTGAAACATCATTGGATTTATAAAATAATCAATGCCCAACTGAAAATTCAATACCGGTTGGTTTTATTTGAGATGTTGATGTAAAGGGGCCATGTCTCCTAAGTCTCAGGATATCTCGATACACACCTCTATGAATGCCTGTTTTCTCCCCAGCTTCTGAATGATCCTGGTTTCTGTTCATCAGATAAAACTGCACTCGATACACTGGAGAATCTGCTTACAGCCTCTGCTTCTTCCAGACCTCCAGACCAAATGAGTTTGTGCACTAAGAGTTTTAAAAGCACTTGCAGAATTTTGAAAAGCCCTTGCTAAATCTAGACCTAAAGAAGGCTGGAGCTGTGTCTGTGTTTTACTCCCTGGCAACTCCATTTCTGCATCTTTCTTGGTCACGTGGCATGGTATAAAAATAATCTTCATAATCTTGTCTGTGGTGACCTGGGCCATGTGACAGGCCTTTCCCTCCCAGCTCTCTGCTGAAAGAGAAGACTACTCTGAGCAGCAAAATCTGGTGATCAGTGGAAGAAAGTCAACAAGCAACACAGGCACCAGCACCTGCTTTTCCCCCTACACCTTCCTGGATGTTCAAGCTGCTCCTGTTTCCCTCCATCACTCTCCAGGTTCCCACTGAGTTTTCACAGTGCTTCCCCTCCTTTATTGCCACACACCTCTGTTGATAACATCTGATGTTAATAATCTAAATTATAATGCTAGTTATGTTGTTGTCCCGTCCCGTCCCGCCCCCCCAATCCCCTGGTTTTATTTTTACTTTTTGTTTTTTATTTTATTTTTACCTCTAGATCACTTTCACCCTTGCTGGGTCCCTCTGGTCGCCACCCTGCTCTGCTTTGGGGCAGTTCCTTGCAAGAAGCGGCACTGGTTTTTCCTGGAATCGTTCCACCAGCTGACCTGTTTCACAAAGCTGACCTAACTAATTGCTCTCACCAGCGGTAACTGTTTTTATTCTGACCTTTAAAAGGCCTAAATGCCGAGTTACGAGTCTTTCTCCTGCAAACTGTGCTTGTAGCAATTAGCCACCTGGGGTCACCGTTCCTTCCCGTACAACTGACTGCACATAGCGTGTTCTTGCTAGGATAAGAACTCACCGTTTCTAGTAAAATCTTCGTGGCTATTATCCACCTACGCTGAGATCTGCTGCTTGAAAGCAAATGGCTGCGTGCAAGAGGGAGTGGATCTCAGCTCATCTGCCGAAAAAAGACCTTTTGCAACAAAAGGAAAAATTCAGCTTGTTGAGAAGCGGCGCTTGTGGTCCAAGCTGCTGCCCCCTGCTCAGCCTGCAATCCTTAATTAACTGGCAGAATTTTGTACAGCTGAGAGAGGCAGACGGAGCTGAAGGACTGCAGAAAAGGTGCCCTCTCTCTGTCTCCGTAATGCAAATAGCTATGAAATTAAATAGTTTGACCAGGCAAGAAAACAGAAGGTGATGGTGGGGTGTAAATCCCCGCACCCTCAAAGAACAGACCCCATGCTTAGTAGGGGAAGGACAAATTGTGATAAAAAGACTGGGATTTCTTTCTGGGAAATCTAGCAGATATGTTTTACCAACTCAGATGGCTGCAGTTCTGCATATGCAGTTGCATATCTCCAGGTATTGTGGACAAAAGGTGAAGAACTGGGTCTAAGATTTTCGGGCAGATGTTTCAAGAACAAATCCCTCAAAATCCTTCAGTGGGCTTTGGCATGAGCATTTCCTATTATGCTATTAAATATGAGAGATTATTTGGTACTAAAGCAAAGGCAGTAAATATCTGTGGAGCACAGAGCAGCCCTGGGTAAGCAAAGCATTTCACCTGCAGCAGTTGCTCCAGAAGTCTTACTTGTTCTCTATGCCCTGTTGCATTTGGGTTTGGGCAGTAACCTCCTGGCCAAAGCCTTGTTGCCAACAGACCCCCCAGGAGGAGTTGTCACCTGCATCAGTGAAGCTGCACAAAAGCTTTCAGAAAAAGGGCAAAAGGAGACTTATCAGGAGAGAGCAAGCAGGCGCTGTAGCATCTCTTGTCTGCTGCATCTTTTCATATGCTGGGCCGAAGGTGCACCTTTGTGCAGCCTCCCATAGATAATGGCATCACGCGCCCCCAGAAAAGGTCTGTTTTAGGTCTCACTCAAAAGAAGCTCCCTTGTGTCAGCTGTCTTTCACAGGACTATCTCCCTTAAGGGTGTGAGGACAGAAGAGTCTCTACTAACAGAGCATCCTCTGCGTCTGTGCCTGTGACTGATGGATGCAGCTGTAATGGCATTTAAAAATGTATCACATCTATTTCTTAGCATGCCTGTTTGGAAGATTTTATTCCTTACAGAGGAGAAGTAAATGTCCAGCGTGTAATTGATTTGATTATATATACATATATATATGATTGTAAATAGAATAGACCGAATACCACATATAGTTTAAATCTGGTTTTCCACAATCTATCCCAACTAATTCTCTAGGTACTAACAGATAATAATTTCTGTGGAAATGGCTCAAGAAAACTACATAAAGTGTGATACTTCCTTCATCATTTCCAGTTTACCACTGACTTTTGGAAGAACAAATTTCACTGAGGCATGGAAAACCAGACAACTTCGGAACAAGAGAAACCCTTTCCCAGCCTGCCAGCCTCATCCTTATAGATTCTATTTGATCAAACCATCCATCCTTCAGAAGCTCAGCTTTCACACAGTGAAACTGCAGACATGCATACATTAAGAAACGAACGGAGTGTGGCTTTATCATCCTTAGCAGACGACCCCCCAAAAGCCAAACTGATACCCCACGGGACCTTCTCTTTGTAGGCAGAGCCCACAGATAGTGCCTAAGGTCCACTGTCATACACAAGACAACTATGCTACAGTGATGGTCCCTCTTAAGTACCTGCCTGGACACAAATTCAGGGTTAAGCGGCTGCACAAACCTACCAGAATCTTTCCCCCTTCTACTGACCTCAGCTGTAGTGGAACAGCTCTGGAGTCAGTAGCTGTGATGTGTCAAACCACTTCCTACACACGATGGCAGACTCCATCACGCTGAGCATTAAGTTTGATTTCCTGGATAAAAGCTACTAATACCTGAAGAGAGAGCAGCTTTTATTCTGTCTTGCAGAGCCAGCCAGTGAAACAATGATTTGCTGACCAAAGAGCAAAGTCCTCACTGCGCACGCAGGGCGATGCTCCCCACCAGCCTAGCCAGGCAGTAGGGGACTCCTTGGCTTGATTGGCACCAGCTCATCAGTTCTGAGAAGCTTCACCATCCTGTGTTACGGAGAAAAGATGTGAACAAGTCCCATGGAGCTCAAGTACCTTTTGATGTGGCTCTTTTTAGGATCCGCCAAGGGGAACAAACCAGGTAAAAGACTACTTCTGCCTTTTGGGTAGGGAAAATATGATTTGCTTTTTTGTGGTGGCTGCTGGAGGATGTTTGCAACATCCTGACTCCTTTCAGGTAAGGAGAGATGTTAAGAGCTTAAGGAATTTATTATTCTAAGGAAATGAGAGAAATGGGGTTTGTGCCCACAAACCATCAACTGCAAGCAATCCAGCGCACTACAGGATATTTTTTGTCTGAGTAATGTATGTATCCTCCAACCCATCATTGGAATGGTGGGCAGATCAAAGCAGCCTTGTGCACTTTAGGTAGCTCTTTGAATTTGTTTTTTTTCCATTTTGCCTGTAACTTAAGGAAATATAAAAATAGACACTGAAATGTCAGTACCTCTGTAGGTAAAATTGATGGCAATGCTATTAGTTCGGAGTTGCCATCCAGGTTTGCTATGAGTATGTAGATACCAAGTATTCTTTCAGCCACGCCTCCCATCCAGTAGTGCCTACAAACCGTGAACGGAGGCAGCTAATTCATTCAGCATAATTTTACACATTCATAAATTGTGATACTGCTTATATTGGGCTTAGTTATTGTGACAAGTGTGTGCATTCAGAAATGGTCTGGTGATATACTAGTGTATTTGAATTTAAACTGCTTTGTTTAAAGGGGGAAAAAATAATCTTACATTCTCAGTGGTCCATTAAATGTGGTATTTCCTTCCTTCTGTATCTGATGAGGATGTCCAGATTGAGAGGTATGAACAGATACAGCCTAAGGCAGGTTCTCAGATACACTGGTACTGTAACTGCTGACGGATCGTCTTTAGTAGGGTGGTGAATTTTACTAGGGGCTGGGCATCTCAAGGGAAGATTGCGTTGCTTATGATTCATTAATGCAGGAAGGACCTTCAAAATATTTAACCCCCAGGTGATTTTATTCTCCTTAAAATATTTTGCCAGTAAACGCTGTATCTTTTCCTTCACTGGGTGTTTTCATTGCCAAGTGAAGTGCCAGTGCCCGCGGCAAGTGTTTCAGTGCTGCGTGCAAGAGCATCGCTGCGAGACATTCAGCCAACGATATGTAAATAGGATCAGTTCTGGGATGAGTCAGGTCCCTATATCATGCTTTCTGTATTACTGTGGTGGGACACATTGTGAGATTTCTTGCTGGCAAGCCTCATTTATCAGAAATCTTTCTGGTTTTTGGAAAAAATTGAGGGGTGTTAGAGCAGTTGCATTTTATGCTATTTGATGTGATTTAATTATCTGGTGAATGAATAAATGCATGGCATTGCGTTCTTCACTGTTATCACTAAGCTCATCTCTCCTCAGCTTCTTGTATTTATTTTCAGTGTCTCTCCCAATGTTTAAACATAGTATCTTTTTTTTTTTTTTTTTTTCTTTTTTCATTTCTCCCTGCAAATAATACGCTAAGGTAGAAATACCACCTTTTACCATTCAGGGTCTTTCATTGTAGAAATGCCTGAAGTACTGTGGCTGTAAGACCTACTGTTTTTAACTCATTAGAGGGATCAACAGAGAGACCTGGGAACAGACATAAGCCAAGAAAAGGGAAAGAGGCTAGGTCAAACTGGTGAAAAATCAGCTATGACTCAGTACACACAGTGCTCTTCATATTATCTTGTCTCAGTCTTTTCAGCTTGTCCCAGCACTGCAAGTTCAGTTCTGTAAATAGATCCTGCCGTAGATGTTGTTTGCAAGAAGGTTTCTGGCAAAATGTGCTATCAGGAACAGATATAATTAGGGGAAAAAGAAAATAAAACCCCTTTGTTTTACAGAACAGTTTCACTGATAGATCTGATGTATTCTGAAAGGGCAAAGTCCTCTGATATGTATCTGTGAAAACTATGGCATGGGATGATCATTCATTTAGTAATAATAAAACTACACCTTAGTGCTAAAGAGGATAAGACAAATGCTGATTTTCTTGTGAAAAGCATCACATTTATCTCATTTACTCTGCACAGCAGCAGTGCCTAGAAGCTGCATGGATGAGGCTGGAAGTATGCTAGGTGAGCGTCAAACACAAGATAAAAGCTGTTCTGTGCTCCTGTGACCTTTCCATCTTGTTATTCATCTTACAGGAGTACATTGAATAGATTTGCAAGTTAAACCTGGAAAGGATTAAAACTCACAAAAGAAAGAATTTTATTCAATTGAATTTCATTCACACAAGATGGGTACCAGATCTCAGTCATTTAAATGAGAGGAATTTCTTTCCCATTATACTTGCATATTAGCGCTTGCTCGCATGGATTTGAAACGCAATGCAGAATAAATTAAGGTTGTCAAACACATACAAGTGATTCTTGTAAGGTCAACCAGAGAGCAAATACCTTTATAAACCTTCCAGTTACAGTGGCCCTCAGCAGTGAAGTGTCCAATACACGGCTACAATTAAAATAAAAATGTTTAAAAAATTGTTAAAAAATTGTGATCCTGCTGAGAAAAAGCAGATGTTATGGACAGAGATCCTGCAGTATCTGCTTCTGCCTTCAGAGGGAGAAAGCTTCTCCCCATCTCATCAGAGATAAGATGTTATGTCCTTCTATTTTATCACAGCAAAAAATCCACTCTTTAGCTACTGCTAGAAAGCCGCTACCTTTGACTTCACTCTGTTGCCTTCAGAGTGTTGCAATTTCGGTCTCCCTGCTTTCTTCCTCGATGTTTAGCTTTGTCTCTCTTGTTTTTTCTGTTGCATTAATTGTATCTTCAAAGCCTGGGTTTTGGATGTTTTCTACCCATGGTTTCCACCTCCTGACCCTGGTCCTGAATCATTCAACAACCTGGCTTACTGACTCTTTGCTCTGTCTCCTCCAATGCTTCTCCAAAACACATTTCCAAAGTCCACCTTTACTTTCTTCACTTGACTCCCTGTTCCTCAGCCCTGCCAGGGTAGCAGCACTCTGTCATCTGCTGCTTTTTCTTTATGTTCTCCATTTATAAAGTGTGAACCTTCAGATGAAGAATATAGAGCCCTCTTTATTTAGAAAAATGTTTCATGCTTTACAGAAAATATCATCAACATTAACCAATAATTTCCATCCCACTCCTGAGAGCTCCAGCAAAAAGATCAATGACACTGCTAAGGCCACAAGTCAAACGAGATGAGTCCTAATGCCACATCTGAAATCAAAAGACCCTCATCAGACCTTTTTTCACTGTTACCCAAGACTGGGACACATGCTTGTCAGCCAGTTCAATTATTTTCAGAGAGGTTATTCTCTTGTGCCCTTCCAACCCAACAAAAAGCAAGGCTGAGAAAGTTCCAGCCAAGGAGAAGAATCTGAATTTCTGCTGCTGTTTTAAAAGTTGGTTTTCTTTCTCAGTAATGTGTTTTTCCCTTTAGATGAAAATACGGAAGAGGCGGGTGTTACTGAACTCACAGAACAAAATGCAGCCAAACCTATTCAAAACCCAAATGCCACACGCCAAAACAAGGCTTTCACATCTGGTATTTTCAAAACCAGACTCTATGTTCTGCTACCATAACATGTACAGTGGTTGCCTTTAAAGAATGTGAGCTCTGTGGCTTTACCACAGGCCCAAGAAGGTTGTAAACACCCAGAAACAAAAGAATAAAAAAAAAAGTTCTCCATTCTCCACTTCATGTATTTTCTATGTGGTGCACCGTGCTCACACTAGTTTTCCTCCCTCTCCCTGCCTTAGGAAACATTCTCCTTCTTTCCTAAAGCTCCCTCTTCCACATTTGCAGTCCAAGTCCCCTGCCCAGCCTCCCTGCCAGGGCAGGCATGAGATTCATCTTTCTTAACTTCAGAACTCTGCACCATCTTCTCCATCAAGCTGGACATGTGGACCCCCTTCACAGCCAGGAGAGAGAACATAGTGCTTTCAGGGCACAGTTCACCTCCAGGTTGCAGATAAGGGTGCAGAGTCATGTCCTGTAAATGTCTTTCTAGTGACTACACAGGGAATTGAAATGTCTGCATTTTGTTGACTGGGTGGCACTCAGTCCATGCCTTAAAACAGGAGTCAGATGGTGCCGAAGGGGGATAATTGTGTTTAGGAAGAGGGGAGGCAGACATCAAATCAAGAAACAACTGGGTCAGCAGAAAACACAACATCTTCAGGCTGCTTTCCTGGGAGCTCACAGCAAAGTGAGCTTTAACATGGTTTCCATGCATTAGCTAAACCATACAATTATTAATGTGAGCATGTAAGAGTGTTCGTCCACCACTGTAGCTGATACAAAGAGAGAAGCACCTTTAAGCATTGCTTTGGAGAACTTAAGATAGGCGTCTGCTGTGCTCTAGAGAGGTCTGCTCATCTCTGCTTTTTACAGAAGGAACTGAGAAGGCTGGTTCCTGAGGCTAAATTATGCTGAGCATGAGAAAGCTTAGTCCACTGTCAAACCAACTCTAGCTTTGCTGTATATGGAAGTTTTTTTTTTTTTTTTTTGCACTACATTCCACTGACTAGGTCAATGGCAAACTGCAGGTTAGCAGATTAAGCCAACAGATAAGAGAAGTGCATGTCTCCCAAACCTAATGTTCTATGGCCCTACAGAGTTAATGGACAGCTTCTGATGGTTCATATTCTGTTACACTGTCTTGCCAACAGAGGCATCTTCTAGTACAGCAAACTCAGCAGGTGTTGAACTGCCTTAGAATCAGACATGCCTCTTCTCCACTGCTAGGAATAATAAAACCCATGTCCTGCCCCATAAGGCTGATCTCCATTCCTGTTTGCATTAAATCACGTGCCTGGCAATTTATCTGCATTGTATTTCCGTCACTTACATTGCAGACTCATTGCTATTCGTGTGACTTTGTAAGATAATCTCTGTGTAGTCTACAGTATAGCTAATCAAAATCTCACAGGCAAATTACCATAAACTTCAGGTCTGCACCCCAGCCCCACAGCTGGGATCTATTGCCAGCTTACAAATCCACAAAGACAATAAATGACATTAATCAGAAGTGAAAGAAGCAGGCAGAGCTGTAGCTAGCTTCTTAATGGACCCTCTGGGAATAAGTTTTGAAGTTAGAAAAATTCATTACCATTTCACTCCAGTTGCCAGTACCAGTTCCTTCTCTTCACCCGTAACAGTTTCATCTTCCAAAGACATGCGCTATGTAGAGAGCACATAGTTTCAGAGAGCATATGAACGCCCAGGGCTGAATTAGCTTTTCAGGCACATCTGGGGAAATGTCTTCATTTGGGCACGGTTTGATTTCTTGGTACCTCTGGGAAGAGACTCTTCATCTCTGAACTGGGCAAGTATATGAAGTGTCTGGTTTCTTCCACTGCTTCTACTGAGATCTTCAGAACAGCCAGTTTCCTACCAATCCCACCTTACTGCTTTTGTATTTAGGGGAAAACTGTCCTATTTTTGCACCTTGGTGTTTTAACTTGACACCAGAATAATATCAGCGCTGGTGACACACAGCTGCATGACAGAGGAAATTCTGAGTTTAGGTTATCATGGCATGACTCACTGTCTGTGTTTATCTAATACCGAAAACACTTATCATGAATTTTCCCCATTCAATTCTTCTGGATAAAATATGTTGTTCTGATGCCTTGTCTAACACTGTTCTGCTAACTCAGGCACGGAAGAGAAGTAGGCAGGAGAGCTTCATAAATCCTAATATTGCTAGCAGGTCTACTCTGAGCGGCGTTGTGTTAAGTCACTGACTGTATTTGAGTGGGAAACCCCAGGGAAGAAACGCAAGCACTGAAAGAACTGATAGTGATTTAGCCAGCAGGTTTCTTTGCCCTGAGCCTGCATGATGATGCTAGATGCTGAGGGCAGCCAAAAGCTAGATGCTGAGGGTAGCCAAAGACAGTTGAGCTTTATTTAGCACACGGCAATGAACTTGCAAAAGACAGGGCATGGCAGGGTATTGTGCCTGGCACCAGCCTCCAATAACTCCTGTGTGATACCTGACAGCTTATGTGGAGGTTCCAGATGCCTTAAGATGCCTCTGATGGCATCAGGCACTGTTGCTTAAGCAGGAATAGCAGAATCCCCCTATCTGGTGGCTTAGATGACAAGGTTTGCAGGTCTCAGAAAGGTTATCAAACTTAATTTTGGGAGCACACCAGAGGATGCAGTAACGACTTTTTAATTTTTATGTTTCATGGATGTCTATTGTCTAAATTCACTAGTCTCCTAATCCCAAGAGCATGTCTCCATCCACTATATGGTAAGACTTGAAACCAGTTCCAAAATTTCCAGAAATACTGTAGACATCAAAGAGTCACTAATATGGGGAGAAATGCGGACTCCCAGCTGCCTTAGGCAAGTGATGTGGTTTAGCAATTCTGCAATTGATAGCAGTGCTAAATCCCATGAATGTAATTACACCAGCCTCTCTGTTCAGCCCATTTCAATACATCGTGTTAGTACCTCTGAGTGCACAGAAATGGAGTCACAGGGCACTTTTTTGGTGTAGGAGATAAGAATGGTAGGTGAGGGCTGATGAAGCTGGTGAATGAAGGAAAGGGAGGACAGAGGACATTGGGACTGAAAGGGAAGGAAATAGGGACACAGAGCACCTTGTCATGGGGGTAGAGAATTGGAGGATGGGGGTGGGGAAATGAGGAGGCAAACAAAACCCCAAGAAATGCGAAGATGATGTGAGGGCAGACTTTTAAACCAATGCTAGCAGGAGTGGAGCCCTGGAGCAACTGTAGAAGGATACAGAATCCAGTGGAAATCTGGGCTATGCAAAACTGGGTCATTAGAGGCTATGAGGCAGGTTACACCTAGGTGTACTGACCTTTTGTAAGATTTACATTTTCATATCACAAGGGCTCAAAGGAATCGACAGACTAATTCCCAATCAGGTGCAAAACAGCAAAAAAAGCAAAGTTAATCTTCCCTAAAAATGTAAAAAAGTCAGAAACCTAGTCAAGGAGTAAATCTGCACTGCCATTCCATAGTTCCCTCGTTTCTTCCCATCCCTTGGTTTTTTTATCCCCTACATGGCAGGGATGTTGTTTTTTTAAGGGAAAACCATGCAGTTCCCTTGGGCACAAAGTTCCAGGGATAAGCAAGAGGTCATTCTGTGCAGGCACTATGGTCCAGACCTCACCAGGTCTGCCTGCCCTCTGCACAGTCTCCCCACACTACGCCAGGAGGTCCAATGCCATGAAACACCCCTGCACACCTATACGCCACCACCTACGGCCTCTGCAGCTTTGGGGGACGCTTATTTTTCCCTGATGGGAGTTTGAATACAGCGTTTAGCTTGAACCTGTGATGCTGCTAAATATCAAAGCATGGGGAGCTCCTCTGGGTCAAACTATAGCTTTCATTCTCAGACCGACTTCGCTGAGCGTGTAGTCATTATCAAGAGTTATTATCACATCTACTGCCACAATGCCTGGAGTCCTGGCTGATGGACTTGCTTGCATAAGCATGGTACAAATAGCTGACCCACACAGGAAGTTTAGGATCCAAATGTAAGACAAGAAAGTACAGAAGTAATGCTGATCAGCATGTTGCATGCCTGCCCATTCTTGAAAGATGAGTAAAAGGCCACTTAAAGAAAAGCACCTCTGAAAATAGATAAGATACTTAAAGACAATCAAGAGGAATAATGACAACAGGTATCTTGAAATGCCCATATTCATGCACGGCTCCTCCTCCTGGTGTGAGGACTGGTATAGCAATAAATCCAAAAGCTGATGACTTTGATATCAAACACGGTGGTGAGGAGGTCTAGCAGGAGAAAAGAAGCCAATGTTTTGAATGGTTATGATGGTTGATAGGGAGAACATTTTTGAAAATGGGAGCAAAATATTGGATGTGACAGTGAAGCAGTTAGAAGTCAACAGAGGGAAGCAAACAGAAGATCACTATGAGACCTAGGAAATTCATCTTTCCAAGTGCTTTCTGGATCAGAGTCTGGAATATGGGTGTAAAGGCCAAAGAAGTAGATACCGCAGTGGTTTAGATGTGAGAAGACAAGGGTGTGAGTGATGTGGATGTAATGAAAAGGCTGGGTGCTCGGAGTGTTGTGTGAGATCCAGCTGCAACGTGGGTGAGTTGATCCAAGAGCACCGGCCTGATGCGTATTGGTTTGCCATCACCCGAGCGCACCATTTTTGTGTAATCCTTTTCTGACGTGTGCAAGTACAGAACTCTAACTTTGATCATCGATTAAATCAACAGTTGCCCTATATGATGAGTAGGCTAAATACTGTGGGTTTTCTTAAGAAGAGACTAAAGACTTGTAGGTTTGAGTGCCTCGTGCTGAGATTCAGATCTGCAGTCTGCTTCAAAGAGGCTTTTGAAGTCTTGAGGGAAACATGCTTTTAGCTTTCAGGGAAAGTGAGAGTACGTGATCTCAACTTACTGCTAATCTGATAACTCTTTAATTTTAATCACCCTGACAGTCTGTGGTAAACCATGTGGTTAACTATTTCGGGTACAGCCACTTCTCTTGAAGCCACAGTCTGATGTCGTTTACAAGGTGAATCCTCTGATAACACAAAGATACAAGGGGGTTAAAACACCCTTCACACAGCTTCGATGTTAAGCCACTCAGAATACTTTTCATTGTTGCCTTCTTCAAACTTTGTGACTTTTACTAAGCAGCGAGGTAATTAAAAGTTAAAAAGGGCAGAAAATATCAAAGTGAGAAAATGACAGGTGGCTCTGAAAGAAAAGGGCATTGCGGGACTGGGTCTGGGAGTCGCCGATTGTGTTGCTGTCGGCAAGACATGGCTTTGTTTCAAGAAGGCATGTTGGGAGTCAAGGGCAGGTGCCAAATGATCAAGTCTCAGGGATTCAAGGCCCTTTTGCAGTCATTCTTGCTGGTTGCTAAGGCTGCGTTAATTATGGCTGCAGAAAATGTGTAGACGTGATGACTAGGAAATTTTGCTCCTAATAGCTGTTACTATTATGCATAAGCATAAAGGGCCAAAGATCATGCACCCAAAGATACCGAATGCCAGCCCTGATGCAACCAGCTTGTTTGATCCTTAAATTTCTTAGCCTTTAAGCCTTAAAGATTCATTAAATAGTGCCTTTATCAACTTTCGGGTCTCCAGCTCAGCTTCAGTGGGCTTTTCAAGTGCACTGAAATGACCTAACTTAATTCATTCCAACTGATTGAGAAGTATATTTAGATGTGATTTGCTGATGACACAGTACTTCACGTCCTTGTTTTGGGGCAAGTTATATTTAGGTTTGCAAACTTATTTCACAGTGAGCTGCTCCTTGGTGTGCTCAGACAGAACTAAAAGTCTACTCCCCTTTCCAGTGTTTGCTTATTGCAACTTTTAATGACTTCGTTTTGCTTATTATGCCTCACTGCATAGATTCAGGGCTGCACGCTCTGCTGCAGGCAGCAGCTCTACAATATGACGGCATACAGCTTCATTAAGAAAAAGTTGGTAGCGTTTCATGTTGCCCATCTGCTGGGTGCAGAAAGAAAGGGCTCAACAGCTTGCTTCAGGCAGGGGGGGCAAGGGAGGCAGATAGGTCTGGTGCGTCCTGCCACCGCCCCCAGCTGCTGCAGAACATCCTTGTTCCAGCATCCTTTCTCCTCTGGAGGAAACACAAGCGAATAAAATCAGCACGCACACACACACACTTAAAAAAATCTAGACAAATACAGGCTTTATGTCACTTGGTGGAGACACTCCCAAGGGATTTTTCTGCATCCTGAACAAATCTATACTTATAAAATCAATGGCAACAGCTGACTCCAATGTGAAGGTGGCTTTGGATGGTGGGACGGTTCTAATATTAAAATAAAAAATGTTCACTTAAAATAACTAATAGTTTCACCAGACACTCAGAGCCTCTCCTTGGCTTAGAGACAATCAAAGAAACACAGCTTTGCTACCCTCCTGTTCCCTTCATGACACCCAGTTTCATCTCTCAGCTGTAATTTTAGCCCTGTGGCTGGGAGCAGAATTATGCTTAATTCACTGCCCTCTGGGCATGATCTGGTACTGATAAGACAGAAAGATGTGGGAAGTCCTCAGTGAATAAGGTAGATGCACAGGCTGCCCTGATTCTCAGGCGTTCTGTTTGCAGAAAAGTGCCCAGCTCTTCCAAGGACTGAATTTGCTGATGTCACTGCCGACATGTATCCAGTGGGGACCAAACTGTATTATGAATGTGACAGCGGCTATGCAAGAAGAAGTGGCCAGTACATGGGAATTCGGTGTCAGAGTATAGGTCAGGTTGCTTCTTGGGTCTACAAGGAATTTGAATGTATTGGTAAGTGATTATTGTCCTTTTCTACACTTCTAGAGGTGTTTTTCCAATGAGTTAGTCAGCGTAAGACACATCTGGGCATTGCTCTAACAAATGATCTTTTGTGCTTATCTTTGCAAATTAGAACTTGGAACAATTCTACCTTGTCTTTAAAAGTTTGGGTGCTCTGACTTTGTTCTGCTATTCATCCTGCTGTAATTCAGCAAATATAACTTTTCCCACAGACGAGAAAATTTTGTTGTCAACGGCTCCCATGATGGAGTTAGATTTTACACAGAAGCCAGAAAGCAAAACACAGACCCCTGCACCCCAGAAGCAAGAAAACTTTTCTAAGTTTGACCAGAAAGGTAAGTAAGAGCCCATTCATTACTGTAACACTTTCTCTGCTGATTTCATGGAAGCAGTGTAAGACTGATGAGTAATTTTTGATTATTTTGACAGACCAAAAGAAACAATTGCTATCATATCTTGGCTAAACAAGTGGTGTGGTGTAAGCGAACGAGTATTTTATATCCCAACAAAGAATTAGGAAGGCTTGGTATATCCTGCTTGTCTGTACTTTGAACCAATACAAATCATGTTGTTTCAAGAACAGAAGCAGAAGGTAAAATCTACCTGCTATAACCGTGTGCTGCCTTCTGATCCCACAGATTTTTGTGGTCCTCCCAAGACCGTTCCACATGCCTCTATAAGCCTGAACAAACAGTATTATGTGGGACAAGTATTAAATATCAAATGCCAGAGCAGTTATGATAAGCGACCCCCCACCTCTGGCACCTGCACGTGCAAGAAGGTGAATGGCAAAATCATCTGGACCTGCCTTGACATACGATGCACCAACGACAGCAGTGAGTGGCTGCCACAGACTGTTGAGCCAGGTATGATGGTTGCTTTAGCATCACATTGGTGTCATGACCTGACAGGGTCCAGACCCCCCAGCTCAGCACATCAGTCCTAGGGAACAACCTGCTTGGGGTTGGGGGTGGAGAGATCAGGGACCTCAGGTATCTGACACCAATGGAGATGTGATTTCTGACCGATGGAGTTGAAATCTCGGGGGAGGATGTATCCTACTTTGTAGATAGCTGTATCCTACTTTGTCTTGGGTGTCTTTTCAGACTAACTGCAAAATTCTGAGAATGTGTGACAGATAGAGCCACACTGTCATATACTGGGAAGAAAACAATAGAACAAGCATTTCTCTTTCTCCTTCCTCCTGGCAGTTACAGGTCATCTGTTGTCACTTCACAGTAAGGTACTCCAAAAGGTATATCTAAGCATTTCTCATGATTGCTCAGGGGTTTAGGATCCAGAGTTTATCTAGTCCATAGCTAAACCCGAGCAATGTCTCTCAGTTCTTAATTTAACATGCAGGATGCTGTTAGAAGATGGCAAGAAGCCCACTAATATTGGACCCAGATTCAGCAGGATGTGCCCTATTGTGGTCTGGCATCTTGAGTTTCACTGTGCAGGGAGCTAGCAGGGCTCCCAAGTGAGGCTGCAGAACCTCTGAACCTTGCTTTCATGCCTTTAGATGCGTTAAAGAAAAAAAAAAAAAACAAACCACCAAAAAAAGGCACTTTATGACCCCTACTCCATTCCACCTAAATTATCTACCTTTTCTGATGGCACCTCTCCTAAATCTACAGTGCAGGAGTTCAATATGCAGGGAGAAAACAAAGCCCCTTTTCGAAGGGTCTGTGATAGCACTGAGGGTCTGGAGCTCTCTCTGGGTGTCAGGCAGAGTTATTGATGGTGGAAGGCTGCAGCTGTCCACCACCTCCACAGTCCTCAGGCTTTCCTTACCCTTCCAACCTCCTCTGAGATAGGGGAGTGCACTGGTCTGAATTTTAAAGAGGTGGAAGCTAATGCAAGGTCAACACAAGAGGATTTTTCCTACCAACAGAGAGTGGAAATAACTGGTTTTCACCAGTTCTTGGGCCTTTAAGGGGAAATTAATCTTGCAGAACGGTAGGTGCCTGCTGCATAGATACCCACACCTGAGCTGGACTGCCTTTATAACCAACAGGGGGGAACAGGTGTTGATGGTGCTGTGTTAGCTGCCCTATTTCAGGTCTATTTTAGGGTGAGATGATTTGCACCTTTTAAAGGCTTGTTTCTCCCCAGTGATGATATCAGAGCCCATATGGCTATCTCAGAGGCTGCATCTGTGTAACTGTAAGGGCTCTTTCTGACATCTGTGCAGGCTTTTCCTGCTTGCTCCCGAGCCCTGGATGTGGAGATAAAGAAAAGGCTTTGCCCATTGCCTGGGTGCCGAGCTGCAGGGTGATTCTGCCTGAAAATGTGGTGAGGGAGCAACTGGCACTAAATCTGGCTCCCTGAGCTCACCTGCACATCAGTTCTGTGCTCACCTCTCTGCAACGAGGGGCTGCCCAAAGCCCCCCCAGCTTAAACCCTGAGCTGGGAAGAAGAGACCTCCTCAGGTGAGCAGGGGGGAGTAAACAGCTCGGTGGGGTGTGACCTGGCTGCCAAGGTGCTTTGCTGCACGTAGGCACGTTCCAGGGCAGAACCTGGGTGGATGAGCGGTTGGGTATAACCAGCACTGGTGTACGCAATGGGGGATCTCACCTGGGGTCCGGGCCTTCATACATCACATGTAATGGTAGGTGAGATGAATGCCAGCCCTTTGTGACCCATGCCAGGCCATGTGGTAGGGCAGGATGGTTTGGGCTGGTCCTTTTGCCTGCAGAGCAACCTCTCAGGTGACACTTGGCCATCATTGCCTCTGTTGCTGCTCTGACCGTAAGAAAGAATCACCTTACTCACCGGACACGCTTTCAGCATTAACTCAGGACTTTCTCCCCTTCTTCATAGATCTGTCTGTTTCCCTGTGGTTCCCGGTTCAGAGTGTTTCAGGTACAGCAGTCACAATTTGTTGTTTGCTTTTTCCTCCTCCTTCACGGCAGTCTTTTTTTTTTTTCTTTTTTTTCTTTTTTTTTCTTTTTCTCCCCCCCCCCCCCCCCCCCCCCCCCCCCTTGATCATTCCACTTGGTACTATCAGGGTGAAGGAACTTCTTGCTATGATGGAAATAACCCATCAACGCACCAGTCCTAGAAAATGATACAACCTATTGAATAGTCAGAGATTACAAATACTTGGAATTTTAAAATTAGGATTACGAAAAACATGAGACTGGATGATGAAACAGGCTATCATGGCCTTTAATTCAACAGAAAATAATTCCAGTTTCCTGCAAAAGTACACTTAAACCTAAGCAAAGTCAGGTCTTGGTAACTAGTACACCAGCTATTTCTCTTTGTTATAATGTGATGTCTCTAATGGGGCTGGATAAAGAATATCCTTCCCTTTCTCAATTGTCCCCCCAGCATCCAGCACAAAAAGATTTATCAAGACACCATTCTTACAGGACCTTTTGTTAAAAACCTGTCCATATCTCACACTGGCTCAAATTCGGAGCTTCCTTCTCAGGATAAGGGAGAAATTCAATGAATTTCTTGCACCAGGGAAGCTTTGGCTTACATTTCTGGGGGAAAAGAGGTCCTGTTTGAAGCCATGTTTCCAAATCCTAGCTTGGCACCTTGAAAGTCATCCATCCCAATCTCATATGAAATAAATGTCTTAGCTGGATTCCATTCCCTGGAAGATGCAGCTCACTTCATGCCCACCATTAACAGATATCAGATCAGCACGTATGTTGATATCCAGGAAACGAACATGGCAATTACTGAGTCTCCTGTGCAGAGGGATAGCTGTCAGACTCTACCCTCATCATTGCTTCAATGCTGGAACAAGCTGGCTCTTCACCTAACTCTGTCCTCATCTCTGCTTTGATGCTTTTCACCACATAAGCAAATCAATACAAAAATCAAGAGTTTCTCTCTCTTCATAGGTTCGGCTCATCCATCCTTTTTCTCATCTTTGATACTGCCAGTGACAGGTATGCCATTTTGTTAGTTGGGTTCAGACTTCACTCCATCCCCCAGAGCAGTTGCTTTGCCTTTCAATTTGCTGTTCTACCAAAGAGATCCTTCTGTGTTGTAAGAGTTAATAAATATACTGCCAAACACATCTGGTTTTTGTATGTGCACGTATTGGGTGAGAAGTCAGTGAAGAAAGTGTAAACCAGAAACTGTTTAAGCACTTAAATTTTTTTATAAAGAAGTTTTCAAAGCTACATAAGGGAAGTAAAAGAAAACAGATCAACTGCAAGTCTGGTTTTTAAATGAAGCAATTTTCAGATTCTTTCCCTGAGATTTTCTGTGAATTCAGTGAATAACTTCAACTGGAAAAAACAGGGAAAAATGTAAATATTTAAATTATATGTTTCTTTCACATTTTCAAAGGATTAAAAAAAGATGGCCAAATAAAATATTTCCTCACAGCAAAACTGATGCATTTAGATCAGTCTGAAGATATTTTCTCCTCCCCTTTGGCCATTCAGCCATTAGCTGCTAACATAGAATTTGTCTCTTACTGTGCCTGTGCTCAAGGTATGTACAGGGGCTTTTGATTCCAGCTGGAGTCTGCTGACAACTGTAGCGCACGTTATAATAAGGAGGAATAATGGAGTGAGATAAAGGAAGGGAACGAAAGGTATTGTAAACTATGCTGTGGTTATTTGGCTGTGGTCGATCTTTAGTTGCCCAGGTCTCCTCTGGCTGGGTCCTGTTTGCCCCAGGGAGCAAAGCAATAGGGCAACATGGAAGAACTCTTGCCTCTGGGCATAGGGGTAAGATAAGACCCTATCCCAGGTCTTGCCTGTTTCTCCCAGTTGGAGTAATTGCAATAATTAAGATAACACCAGGTGCTAACCATGTTGATTTTCTGTTTTAACAGCTATCTTTTTTGCTCTGCTTATCATTCCTGCTGTCTTTGTGTGACTCACCAAGCAAAGAATATGGTAAGTGGGACGGAACCAGGAAAATGTGACATCTAAAAAAAAAATCCCTAGCAGTGAAGAGCTATCAACCAGATCAGCCATCTCACTACTGCACTGCTTAAGTTTCTGAATATCTTATTTGGTATTAAATAAATGACCGTGGATTTTGGGTTGTCTGGTTCAGCTGGCAGAAGAAAAAGAAGAATCAGAGCTTTTGAAATCAAAAAGCATGCTTTGTCCCAGCCATTGTGCAACTGAGAGCACCAGTTCAAATAATGGGTGGAAAATGAATCCTGTGGGGAAATTAAGGTTAATTATGCAGATATGTTGGTTTCAGATAGATTACACAATCAGTCTTTTTCTCTCTGGCTAACCTGTGGGAAGTCTGGTGGAGCATCTGCCACCATGACCACGTAACTCTTCCTTCATCCCCCTGATTTCTCAGTCGTGTCATGACAACTTTGTACTTCAGACTTATTTTAGTCTGTCCTCCTCGCTGTTTCTATTACTACACTGAATTGCACCAAGGCTATTCGTGTTCACAGACTCCCCAGCCTGGTTAATCCAGGGTGTCCCTGTCTGATATTTGAGAGTTCTCCTTTTCTCCTCTTTCTTTGCTAATCCTCATACCCATTCCTCATTGTGTTCCTTACCAACTACTGATGGGCTCTGCTTCTCCGCTAAATGGGGATTTTTCTCAAAAAGGAGGAGGGGAGGACCTTGTGAAACCACATCAGCAGTGTTTTTGCCAGTTCACAAATAGGATAAAGCCATAGAAGTTGAAGACAATGCTTTGAAACATGCTCTAGTGAAGATGGTCAACCATGGTGCAGATTGCCTGGGCCATTGTAGGCTTTCTGAGAAAATGATATGTGAAAAATTGCCAGGAATGATCTACATTTCACTGGCCCTGTGGTGGAACAAATTGTGAAATAGTTGATACCAGATGAAGTAACAACTGAGATCCTAAGCAGTGTCTTCTGCAAAAAGTACTGTGTGGTTTCTCATAGTAAATATAGTAGAAGCCATTGAAAACCTGCCTCTTCCCAGCTGTAGTAAAGTCTTTTGCCTGCTGTAGAGAAGGCTTCTCAGGGAACTGCAGCATTCAGAACCAAACTCATGAAATCTATGACTTGCTACAGAAGGAACCAGATTGTACCAGTGATTCCAAGATCAGCAGTAGCAAATGAGGAGGAAGCTTTGACACTCAGATACCATGTGTGAAGGATGCAAAAAGTATTATGGCTTAATTCTCATGGGGACAGAGTGTCTTTCCACGTACAGAGCACGAGTGGAAGGGGTGCACCCCATCACTGATAGATGGGGAAAGAGCCCTGGCTGAAATGGCTTCCTAGAAACACTTCTCCTCCTCCTACCATATAGCAGATGTATTGCTGATATAACTGCAGCCTCTCCCAAGCGACCAGGTGTACATATGGACCACTTGCCCAAGCACTTAGATGATGGCATCGTCATTACAGCCCACACACCACCTTCCCCACAAAGAGAAATGCTGGATACCTGATGTTCCCCCAACCCTTCTCTAACTAGATGGGTCAAACACAGACATATTTTTCTCTTCATTATGCTGGTCTTCTTGGAAAAGGAAATTAAATCAATTTTCCCTCTGCACGTAAACTGAAAATCTTACTGGACTCCCTTATGGATCAGTATACACATGCATTTGTCATTGTTCCCCTCTTCCCAATTGTTTTAGACTAGCTCCTTCCACAACAGTTACTACATTATTCCTCCAGCTCAGAAAAGGATGCTGGAGGTTGCAGCAGCTGATTAGTTTGAAAACTGCTTTCATAGCTGCAGAGCACCAAAGAACCTAGTGCAAAGCCGTCTAAGGACAGACTCAACCATACGCAATACTTGACATACTGACGTTATCGGGAATTTGTGAATGTTGAATAGTCTTCTGTCTCTTTTTAGCCATGCTCCACTTGGTTCATCTGACAAAATGCAAGCAACTCTGTCCGAGGCAGACCATGGAGGGGAAGAAGTCCCTTCAGAGAGTAGTTCACCTCACCCTATTGCCTATGTATATGTGTATGTGCGTATTTATTTGTGCCACAGATATATAGAGATATCTGTATATGGGCCAAATGGCTCACAATTTAAAGGCACCTGTTTCTCTGCATTGACTCTAAACAATGCCTAAAGAATTCTAAAGAATGACCAGATTAGCTATAGATGCTTATATGGCATGCTACAAAAGCAAAATGGGATGAATCCCTTCCTTATAATTCAGGAAGCATGAGACCTGAGTGTAGTTTTCTATTTTGTGATAGAGCATATGTGTTACTGTTTTACTGGGTTGTGTTCCTGTTGACTTATTCTTACTCTATAACCTTGATATTTATACTTCCCATGGCTTTTTTTATTCCTGTTGGAATAGGACTTATTTGTACTACATATCTTTATAAAGATGGATGTGTAATGGTCTATTACATGCTGTTATTTTGTATGGGAGCGAACAACAATCTGTATTTACGCAATAGATGAGAGGTTTTCACACCTGGCAGCTGCTCAGGAGGCTGCAAGCAGTGGTACTAAGCTCTCCTGCTTCATTCAGTCAATGCACATTACTTGTTGCTAACACACCTCTGTTAGGCACTGCGGTTAGGCTGGCGTGGCTTGTCCTGCTCAGGGCATTTCACTGGAGAACATTAATATTTCATCTCCTGCTAGCATGCACATTTTTAATTTTTATACAGATAACAAGAGCAGAGTCATGGCTCCTACTTCTCCAGTGGTTTTTCTGCCTTTCCCTAGCCAGCTTGGCTTAGGGACTCTTTCTCCACATTGCATCTTTGTTTCTTGGAAATCAAGGGGGATACACTGCTGGTAAGGGACCTGTAAGTAATAGTGGGTTACAGCCTGGACAACTTTTATGGGGTTTAATTCTCCCGGCTATTAATGCTTACATAGAGATTCTGAACCCAGGTCGCCTCCAGCACAGGAGCTGTATATGTACTTTATCAGGAAACTATTAACTCTCAGTTGAGCTGGACTATACCTCTCGGTAGGCTTGGTGGCCCTTGGGGAAATGTTTGTGTCTGAGGCTACAGCCTTCAACATGACAAGCAGCGAGCAAGCAGGATCAATAGGACCCAGCCTGGGAGCAAGACGGCATCACTGGAAGAGGCTGTGGCCAAAGGGCACCGTCACTGTTGTGCTTTCGCCATGGTCACTCTTACTTCTTTTACATGAGATGCGGTGGTTGATATTTTTATTTTGTAAACTGGTTTTCTCAGCATGGAACAACGAATGAACTGTAAGAATAAATTGTTGTGGCTGTTTGAAAGGCAGCTTGTTCTTCTTGCTATTGATCTAAACTTTGAAAAATACATGATTTATTTTCCATTACCCTCTTGTTTTAACAAAAGGTGTGATGAGCTCAGGAATGTGTCTCAGAAGATTTATTCTAAAGACCTGTGCTAAAGCTCACTTCACACATATCCCATCACAGCTAACCTTTAAAATGCAGCAGGAAACTAAAAATATTTGGACAAGAGGATCTCTGGCAACGTCTCCAAAATAGAGAACAGAAGCAGTTACTAGATTTTTACAATCTATTGTAGAGCTCCCTTAACCCTAACCCTCCCCAAAGGGTGGAAATACACATTCTTCTGTATCATGGTCAGGAGCCCGAGTGTGGGAAAATGTGTTTTCCCAAAAGTGGCCAGGGTAAGAATTAGCCTGCACATTGCAATGCGTCATCACATGTGCTTTCATATAGGTGTCTCCATGCAAGCTGCTCTCATCATAGTGGAGATAAGAGGAGTCTAGAGACATGCAGCTGTCAAATGCAGGTGTCCACACAGGTTGAATAGTGTTCCAGACCCCAGGGACCATGTCAGCCATTGACTCCATTGACTCTACTGGGAGCTCAGACAGCAGCTTGCATGGAAACAGCTATAGATTGATCCAGTTGCCTGAAGGTAGGTATCTGCCATGACCTGAGACACCCAGGGATGTCAGAGACATCTGTCTAGGGCTAGAAGCTACAACACAGGACTATGGGAGGCCCATCCTCCTCTCTGCACTGATCGCTGGAAGCCGAGCAGCATGATTTGTTTGTGCCCAGCCTGCAGAATTACCCCCACGTGTAAATACCTGTGATGAGATGTCCCAATAAGTGAGCCAGATCCCAGCCCTAGAAGTCATGAAGACTTGCAGAATCTGTCACTCAGATCTGTAAATGCTAAAGAAACCTAATAAAAACATTTCTTGCAACTAAGACAAAATTATTTATGAAGTTTAAATTTAAGCAAGTATTTTGGTTGCAATGACAAAAAATGGTAATAGGTGGGGATCTTACACACAAGTACTGTTCAGTGGCCAAAAATGGCCTGTGTCTTAGGCAATTTAAACAGTAGATATAAGGAAGGAGTGCAAGGAGGCAGTGAAACAGTACAGACCTGCCTCTCCGTCACAGCCTTAACACTGCAGCTACCCACACGTTTTCTAGATTTGTTTCTACTTTATCTATAGGAATAACAGTGTGGCAGCACAAATACGTGCTCACCTGTGGACTTTAAAGGCATGAGAGCAAAGACTTCAGGACTCCAGCAAGCACTAGCTCCACCAGTCCCTTCCAGGTCTCTGATTTTATAATTGGTTTCTCCTCCTGCCTTCCTGCAGAAGAAATTCAGGGAAGATGTTCCCTAACTAGATTTCATTTTTACAGCTGTGGCATTCATACCCATACCAAATATGATCCTTTTCTCAAGAGACTCCAGAGGTGTCATCCCAACTGTGGGGAGGTCCATGTAGGATGAGGGGGAAGTCCATGGCTGCAGGGCAAAGTGCTGCTGTGTAAATTTTTGCAAGAAGCAAACCTGGTCCTTTTGCCCTGCCAACAGCCTCCACCTTCCCCCCTCTTCCTAACACAGCCCTTTCAGCCACCTGATGGACCACCAGGACCCGGCTGTGCAATGCTCAAGTAGTCTAGCATGGAGGAGGGCTCCCAGGTCGATGTTCAAAGCCCAGCGTTCCTTGGAGAGGCTCCCAGGGAGATGTCCCCAGGAAACCTCCCGCCTCCTCAGGGAAGCTGGTGGCGGCACCGCCATGAGCTGGTGAGAAAGCTGATTTTGCTCAGCAGGTCTTCGGTGGGAGGCGGTATCAGAAACACCCTGCTTCAGCATTTCCAGACCCAAATTCTCAGAATTTCCATTTCAAGGGGAATTTTGAAACCCATGGGGTTTTGTTCTGATTCAGACTGAAACTGTATTTTGAAATGACAAAATTTCCTGTGCACGAGTAGCCCTGTTTTCCAGCTCGCTCTGCTCAAAACCGAGGGTTTCTCTCTCCTCCAGTGTTTAGTGGTTTTGGGCTGCTCAAACTTCCTCAATCCCTGGTAAAGTTCTTACTTAGGGCAGTGTAAGAGGAAAATAATAAAACTGAAGGGGGTTAGACTCTTCTTAGACTTAAGTAACAGTACGCAGTAAAATGAAGATAATTTTTTGGTTTATGGATTGGAAATGGTGGCACCGGGGTGACTTTGTAAACCGGTCTGTCTCAGTCCAACGCTCCGAGCATTCAGAGTAAGATCTCAGAGCCCCAGGAGTAAACGACTGTTTACCATTTCTGCACGTAGCAGTTTGTTAAAACAAGTCTTCATGTGAGCAGGTTACCCAGAGATGCAGGTAACACAACTGGTGAAAGACATGTGGTTGTGCAATTTGTCAGAAAGAGTGCAAAACTACAAGTACTTTACAGAAGCCAATGTGATACTTAGAAAGCAAACATTAGTTCATAGTAGGACACCTGGCATCTCGGGTCTGAAAATATTAATCTCACTGATATCATTATGTCATGTGAACAAGAAGCGTTCCCAGCAAATGTCCTGACAGTTATGTAAAATCGTACAGGCGCGGCACAAAGGCTTTCGGCACCTGCAGTGTCAACTCAGCACGTGCAATGTTAACTTTCTCACTAATTTTAAAATGTTATTAATTCCTCCATATCAGATCTGAGATCTCCATTTTCCTTCCTGCTGAAGGTTTCCTCCAAGCCCATTTTACAGCTCCTCTGGCAGAAGTTTTCCTCTTCCCCTTCTACTCATTTGCTACCTCTATGCAGATATGTTCAATGACCCAGTTGTTTTGGTGGTGCCATCCCTCTTTTAGAAGCTCTCAACAGACTTTTCTGCTGTCTCAAGCTTTTAGTTCATATATTCAGGGCCCTTCCATTCATGCCACACTGGGTTTTGCTCTCGGAGTTGCCAACTATCATTTTAGCCCTTTAAATCAAGAAAAGGCACTAAAGGTCAGACAGAGGATGCTGTAGAGATGCAAAGAACCATGATTCATGGGTCCACCATGCAACTGGCCAACAATAACTTTTCACGTGTTTGGATGAAGAATCAGGAGGGAGCACTGTTTTTCAAGTCTCCAGGCTTTCCCGCTTATTTGGTGACCTTGCCACAACAATGCATAACGTGAAAATAGAGATGCTTTTTTCTTTTTTTTAATAAATGGAACATTTTTCTCTTCTAATAGCTCCTGGCAAGACGAAGCAGTTAAGTTAATGTAATTTTTTTTTCCTTTTTGTAGATTCACATTTACCTGAAGACAGGAAATTCCCAATTGCACCCTCCTCTGAGACTCAGGAAGGACCCTCGTGGCTTTGAGCCTCATTTCCTAGTAGCAAGCCTGTCCCTGCAGGGTGAGATTAAAAGACTTGCACTCCCCCTGGACAGCCAGCTAGGAGACCAGCTTAGTGCCGTGAACAGCATGTGTTTCAAGCAGAACCACAGACAGTACACTTGCTGCCTGCATGAAAGAGACAAAACCAATAGCTTCAGAGTGTTCAGCCCAGCAAATGGGGATGGCTTCTCCTTTGTCCAGGAGATGGCAAAGCCCCAGTAAGGTGCCCTCAGGCTGCCTTCCTCACATGGCAGCCAGAGACACTCCTGGAGAGCTTTACAAATAAGCGTATTGTATTTACTTTTGTGAAATGTTATAGCCGTTCAAAATCTGGATGCATCAAAGGAGTTTTTCCCAGCTGCTTTCTCAAGCAGAGGCCAGATGGTGCCACTCTCTTGATTTTCTCGTATCCTTTATGTTTTGGGACAGGATGTGACAATACGTTGTTCAGTTCAAGGAGTCTGAACTGTTGGTGGTTTTGGAAAAGGACTAAGCAAACTGCATGTGAAGTGAGCTTTGACAGCGGTAGGGCCCTCTGCGAGCTGCATGCCCATTCACCCCACCCCAGCAGGCGATGCAATGAGCAACAGGGCTAATGGGGTTTAGCTCCCAGCATCCCTTCCTCCCAGCTCCTGGGCCAAATAATCTTTCCTTTGTGTCTGAAGTCCCAGCAACCCACAAGTGCCCAGAGTTCTCCCCAAAGACAGACAGACACAAAGCAAACTGTGAAATTACCTTCCCATCTCAGTGCAGCTGCATCTTCCCAGCAGACAGAGGAGCTTCCACCCCACTGGGGGCACACCTATGATGTGCGGACCGGCTTTGGGCTCACCGAAGGGCTGTATCCCTATTCCCCATTCATAGCCAGGGACAGCAGAAACCAGAGAAAGTCACAGATGTAAGCTTCCCACGAGGATGCTTCTGGAGGTGGGGACGGTGGGGCTGGGGCAGCCCTTTACTCAGCTCCAAGCTGGGGTGCTGTGCAAAGCACCCCTGGTGTCTGCTGGAAGCAAGCCGATTCATTTATGGTTTTGGCTTCCCATGTATTTCACATGCTTGCTGTGGAGGGGAGGGCGTTTCTGGGTACTGCCAGGGAAAAAGGTCCTGGGGAGACCCCGGGGAGCTGACAGAGGGGTGACTCACAGGGGTGGCCAGGGAACAGGGTATTCCAGCAGAGCCTGGAAAGCAGGGGTGGTGGGGCATGGGACAGGTAGTTGTGAGGATGAGTGTGGTTTCAGGCCCCAGTGGGTGTGAGGAGCTGGGTGAGCAAGTCAGAGGAAGCCCTATGAGAAACACCAGAGGTATCTGCAGAGGTCCCTCAACCTGAAATAGCACTGATGGTTTCACCCCATCAATGATCTGTGTCAGCATTTGACCTGAGGAGCAGAAGTCTGTCAGGGCAGGGGATCTGGGACCATAGGGGCTATCCAGCAGTAGGGGTGTGAGTAATGTTCCCATCTGGTTCTCCTAAAAATCAAAATACTCCACTACCTCACTGAGCAACACAGCTGGCACAAGTAAGCGCTTCTGCTGTTCTCACCGTGGCAGCTGGAGATGGCAGGACCAGAAGGCTGTGATGCTACTGGGCACTGCCTAGCAGTCGCGGTGGGATCTGGTTGCCTATGCTCAGGTGTCCAGAGCCACTGGAGAAACCCTTGGGAAACTTGCCTGGCCACTGGCTGCTGGCCCAGATGGGTGCAGGTGTCCCCCAGGATCCTGCAGCAGATCAGTCACTGGGTGTCTTGCATACATCAGGGCATCTGAAGTAGCCCAGGATGCCTCTTATTTATGCGGCTGAGCCACACCTGGACCTCTGCTGCCTGCAGTCAGAGCTCAGACACCCAGCAGACATGAAGACACCTGCACGTAGGTGTCTGACTCTGCACCTGAACCCCACCCCATGTTTCTGTGCAGCCTCCAAAGAGTTTTGTCCTGGAGGAGCAATGAGACACAGTAGGCTGATGGACAGCTCCTGAGCTGAGAGGTTCAGGCTCAAGGCGGTATCTCTGTGAGACAGTTTGTATGAGCTGTTGGTACCACAATCCACTTTGGTCAGGCACATTCATAGGAAAAATAACTGGAGTCTGATGGTGACACTTTTGTAGGTGTTATGGCAACTTCAGATTGGATTTGGACACCCTACCTCCTGCAAGGATGTGGTAGGAGCTAGGAAATTACTAGCAGTGACAGTTTCAGTGGGAAGCAATTTCTGGTTTATATATAAGGTGACCCCACAATTCAGCACCGGAGCAAATAATTTATATTGTAAACTACACAGGAACTGAATTATATGGCATACGTTGATATTTTACCCCCATGGAATACATTTCACAAAATCAGTTATACATGAATCTGCAGAACAGGCTCAGAAGCAGAACAGGCAATGAAATTATCCAACCAGCATTTGACAGACATTTATCTTTGACTGGTCAAAACTTGCTGTGTGTCTGATCCCTCAGCCTGGTTGTCTGACACCTGAGCTTCTGCTCTCAAGGGGCAGGTTCCCAAAGCAAGCAAACAAAACCCTGCTAGCAAATGGACATAAACGCGGTCCCCATGTAAGCTCAGGGTTAGGCAGTGTAGTGGTTGTATGTAGGTACTTCCTTCCTTCTCCTTGTTTAATTTATTTACAGACCTCAAGAGAGCTAGGATACTCCTCCTATGTTTAGTTGTATTTCTTCTTTCCACCTCCCTCTCTCCCTTTATCCTTTGCTGTTGTCATTGGCTTTTTTGGTCAGAATGTATTTGTAGGATAATCCTTACAGGTTCTCAGCAATCCTTGGGCTCTCTTCTTTCCTTGTCCCAGGATGAATCACAGACCCGTTGAGGTTGGGAGGGACATCTCATGATCCTTCAGTCCAGACCCCTGCTCAAGCAGGGTCAGCTACAGCGGGTTGTCCAGGACTCTGTACAGTTGGGTTCTGGGTATCTCCAGCAATGGAGACTCCACAACCTCAGTGGGCAACCTGAGCCACCCAAGATCCACAGCCTTCCTAAGGAGGTGAGGGACAAGTCAGTGACACCCTACCAGTGATATCTAACAAGGAGAGAAAGGAACTATCAGA